>NW_005364711.1:1637117-1654044 GCF_000412655.1 Myotis brandtii
GAGAGAGAGAGATAAGGAGGCAAGAAAAAATAAGTAGGGAAAATGAACAAAAAGGCAGGGAAACATACATTCCCCCAAACCTTCAGGGAGATTAAAGCAGAGTTTTAGCTTCCATCCGGCCTGTTCTTTAATTACTGCTAGGCCACCGTGTGATCTCAGGAACATGACTTGATTTTCCTAAACCGCTGCTTCTTTTATTTACAAAGGGTGGGATTGGGGATTACATGAAATGATATTCATCTTAAATAAAAAGCTCAGTAAGTATGTATTTTTGTCATCGCCAAGTTGCCAGGAAGATGGGATGACACCATCGCATCATGTTGCTTTAGTGTCTTTAGTCGGATGCCTTGGAATTGGACTCCAAGATGAGATTTGTGCGCAAGTAAATGATAAAGGAAGTGCTCCCAGGAGGAACTAGTAAGGGACCTGAGAGGCAGGACCGGGGAGGCGAAGAGTCCGGGCCAGCGTTGGGCTTTAGGCAAAGCCTCGCCTCTGCTTCAAGCGGACCCTGGAGCTCAGAGGATGCCCTGGACTTGGTCATCTGCAGTCATTGGCTCACGTCACCCAAGCAGGACACACTTCTGGTCACCCTGATTCTTGAAGCCTGAGCACAGCAACTCCTAGAGCCGTCTTCCCAAGAGAGTAAGAGGTCCGGGCCTTCAGGAGCAGAGCACACACCTGCCAGCAGAGGGGCCCTGGCAGCAGCAGGAGGCATCTGATGAGGACAGGTGGCTGGGTCGCTGTCCGTGTCCACCACACTGTGACGGACACCTTCTCAGCCCTTTCTCACTCGTTGCCCAGTTCATCCCACTGCAGCCCCAGTAAGAGCTTTCAGGGGACCACGCTGAGTGAAGCGGCCTGGAGATGGGCCTCTGAGGAGGGCCCTGCTGTCTGTCCCAGCCCTCATTCCTGGAGTGGCTTGAGCTGCTCCTGCCACAGTTGCGATGGGAGGACTCTGCCCTCTGCTAATTCCAAGGAAGTCCATGGAGAAAAAAGCCAGCTCCGAGCCTATCAGTCCCAACACACCCTTTGCTTCCTCAAAGCATGTTCCCGTGTTTGGTGATGTTATTTAATATTGTACTTCAGACAGTTCTGGAAGTCTGGCCTTGAGGAAAGGCAGAACCAGCAACAAGGTCAAGAGTAAGAGTGAGAGCGAGATGGGGAGAGAGGCCCCCACAAGCCAAACGCCGGACGCTAGCAGGGCTTCCGGACTCAGGCTGCACATTAGCACCCGCTAAGGAGGCTCCAAAGTCCCCCCATGCCCAGGCTGCAGCCAGAACAATTCCGTGAGGACATCGGGTGAAACCGAGGTGTCAGTAACTGTCAGAGCTCCCAGCGCTTCCAACGTGCTGACAAGTGTGAAAATCTCAGGGCTAAAGGGAGCCACCCAGTCGCAGGGGCCACGGCTGCTGTGTAATGATGGGGACTGTACTTCACAAATGACTGCAGATCACTGCAGTCCCCTGTTATGAGCTGCAGGAGGGACATATGTGTACATATGTCCAATGTGTCCACTGTGCAGGGAGGGAGCTCTACTGCCGGAATTTGGGAAGGGAGGAAATGTGCTTAGAAGTCTTCACATTAGAAAAAAAAATACTAGAGCCCTGGCTGGGTGTGTCTCAGTGGGTTAGAGCATTGTCGATATACCAAAGGTTGTGGGTTCGATTCCCGGTCAGGGCACATACCTAGGTTGTGGATTTGATTCCCAGTCAGGGCATGCATGGAGGCAACCGGTCAATGTTTCTCTTTCTCTCTCTCTTTCTTTCTTTCTCTTTCTTTCTTTCTTTCTCTCTCTCTCTCTCTCTCTCTCTCTCTCTCTCTCTCTCACCCCCCCTCTCAAATCAATAAAAACATATCTTCTGGTGAGGATTAAAAAAAATATACTAGAGCTGGATTTAAAGGATGAATGGGGATTTGAGAAGTGAATGATAAGGAAACAGCATGTGTATGGCCTGGAGGAAGAATAAA
This sequence comes from Myotis brandtii, assembly GCF_000412655.1. Lineage (NCBI taxonomy): Eukaryota > Metazoa > Chordata > Mammalia > Chiroptera > Vespertilionidae > Myotis > Myotis brandtii. Next base: position 1,639,086 of record NW_005364711.1, read on the forward strand.
AGACATTGGGTTCCAGCGTATGTAAATGGCTTGCTGTGGCGAGTCCAGTGTGTGGGAGCACATTAGCAAATGAAGGGTGTGGGGAGGGTGGCATAGTCTGTGCATTTGGACCCTTTGGCCATGGGGAGAGCACATCTCCCCATGAGAGCGCTGAGAGCCTAGGAAACCTTGACCCTCACCTGTTCCCTCAGCCCAGCATTCTGGGAATATGGACAAGAAGGGGATGCATCTGTTCATTAGTGACAGCATATTTTCCTAACACACACACACACACACACACACACACACACACACACACACTCCCTTCTATTAAAATCAGTCCAAATGTAATGCCCCGCCCCAATTTTTGGCAAATTCCCAGGGATATTGCACTGAATGGTCATTTCCACATCCAAATTCCTTTTTCTGCCAAACCCCAAATCTCACTTCAGCTGACTCCCCCGGGGTTGCTCTTTCCCTTTGGGTTGGTACCAACATAGATGAGGATTTTGATTTCCACCAGAACCTTTCACGCCAGGCATTTGTGTGTTTAGCAGACTTTTTGAAAACTGAGATGATGAAGGGTGTTTACATGACAGAAAAACAAATAAGTTAAAATGAGAGTTTGAATATTTTTGCCTTAAAAGTCCTTGGGCTGTGCCTCCACAGAGAATTTCGTGCTGGTCACATTTCTCTAAAGGTTCCAGCCTCCCGCTCTGTAGTTCAATCTCTCACCAGCCAACCTGCCACACACACACTTTTATACGTGCTCATCTTAATTCCCTAACTTAATTATGCAGAGCAGTTCAGCTGTTCTGAGATCTCCACCCGCTATTGGACTCTAGGCTTATTTTTACAAATATCATCTCATGGAAGTGCTAACACAAAGGTTCACCCAGCCTCGGACTCATTGCTTGTCAGCACAGAAGACATGGAAGAAGCTTAGAAATTTCTGTCTTTCCTCTCTTCTTCTCCCACTGGAAGGAGAGAATATAGAAACGTATTTTCCCACTGGTCAAAGTTATGATAGCCCACTTATTAGAAAACAGTATTAGCTCTAGTTTTTGTTTTAAATAACTTTTCTTTCAATTCCATTCGATAACAAATATCATATTGTCCACAGAGAGGTTGAGGCACTTGGGCACAAGTCTAATACAATGAAGGGAAAACAGCTTTGTTGAGCATCTACTAAGTTCTAAGCATCCCATATAGATTAATTTAATTTTCTTTATCTGACTTTTAAACATTATTATTATGAAATGAATGAGGAAACAAAGAGATTCAAATTACTTTCTCAGGGTTATCTAACTACCATGCCATAGTCATATGTGTTCAGTTTTTTTCTAATTCTTCATATAGAAGTTGAATGCAAATATTACCCTCTCTCATTCACTCATGAGGCGTTCAACAAAGTTGCCAGGATACCATAAAGAATCCTTATGTATCCCACATCCAATTTTCCCTATGGTTAATCCTATCCTATATAATAAAAGGCTAATATGCAAATCCACCGAACAGCGGAACAACATGTCGCTATGACGCAGACACTCAACGAAGGAGCCGAGAGCACTCATGGCTGGCGAGTGCAGCAGCGGTGGCGGGAGCCTTCCTCCCTCTGCTGCAGAGCTAAGGATGTCCGTCAGTCAGACATCCCCCAAGGATTCCTGGACTGTGAGAGGGCGCAGGCTTGGCTGAGGAACTGCCTCCAGCCACTGCCCCCCGCCCCCCCCCGCAAGTGCATGAATCTCATGCACCGGGCCTCTGGTATATTATATCAGTATGCATGTGAATCACAACTAATGAATCAATATTGATACCCTATTAATTTAAAAAATGCATGCTGTGTTCAGATTTTCCCTCATGTTTACCTAATGACCTTTTATCTGATCAAAGATGCCATCCAGAATACAGTGCATGGGATGCCATGACTCTTTATGCTCCTCTGCACTGAGATGGTTTCTCAAGCTTTGACTGTTTTTTTATGATCTTGAGAGTTTTGGGGACTACTGATTGGGCATTTTGTAGAATGTCCTTCAATTTGGATTTTTTCTGGTGTTTTTCTCCTGCTTACAGAGGGGTTATGGGTTTGGAGAAGGACCAAAGAAAAAAAGCTCCATTCTCACTGTGGCACCTCAAGGGCACACAACTTATCACTGTTGGTGATGGCTTGATCGCCTGGCTGGAGTAGGTATTGCCAGGCTTCTCCACACACACTTACTACTCTCCCCTTTCCGAATTGTACTCTTTTGAAGTCCAAGGGGTTGCATTTAGATGAGAACTGTAAGAAACTTAAAAAAAATAACACATGGACCTTTTGAGTTACCTCAAGTCTAGCTTGAATAAAACACATACACACCAGAGAGAGAGAGAGAGAGAGAGAGAGAGAGAGAGAGAGAGAGAGAGAGAAAATGTTTATATTACAAGAATGATTACTTAATGGATAAGGGATATGAAGCACTAAATCTTTAAATCACATTCCATCATCATAACCCCCTGGCAGACATGAACTTGTTCTGGTTACAGAGAAAATGAAATTTATTCCATCACTTCTTTTGGGGGATGGTTTGTTAGGATAGAAGGATATACCTTTGGCAATAGAGATTCCTTTAAGAAATGAGCCCTTTAATGATCTTGAGATTTGAGTCAGGAAACATTTCCTGAGTGCCTCTCCTGTGCAAGATACTATTCCAGGTGTGGGTGGAGAGGTGGCAGGAGGGTTCCAGAGATTTCTAGCACCTGTTCAGAGCTCCTCATCTCACAAAGGAGGGAAGATATGTACCCAAACTGCTATACTAACAGGAACAGAAAGCTTAGAGATCTTAAGATAAAGCCAGCAAGTGCTCAGGGGCCTGAGGAATAAAAGAGATTCTAAAAAAAAGAGAGGAGAAATTAAGAAAGATTTCCTGGAGAAAGATAAGACTTGACCAAGTCTTGAAAACTGTGTATGATTTCATGAAAAAGAATTGGTTCATGCTAAGGAAACATCAGGATCAAAGACCTAACGACATTAAAATCATGAAGCTGTTTTAGGAATAGAAAATGAGCTGGAGACTGGCTGGCGTGGCTCAGTGGTTGAGCCTCAACCTATGAACCAGGAGGTCACTGTTCGATTCCCAGTAAGGGTGGTGCCCAAAATTCACTTGAGTGAGGGGATGCAGGCATTGGCAAGTGTTAAGTGTGGAACTCGTAGAGAGATAGTGAAAGGCTTTGAATGCTCACCAGTAGGTCTAGACCAGTGATGGTGAACCTTTTGAGCTCGGCGTGTCAGCATTTTGAAAAACCCTAACTTAACTCTGGTGTCGTTACACATATAGAAATTTTTTTATATTTGCAACCATAGTAAAACAAAGATTTATATTTTTGATATTTATTTTATATATTGAAATGCCATTTAACAAAGAAAAATCAACCAAAAAAATGAGTTCGCGTGTCACCTCTGACACGCGTGTCATAGGTTCGCCATCACTGGTCTAGACTTTAGGTTGCAGGAGGCATTTCTACATATGGGAGTGGTCTGGCCAGCATTATGTTTCAGGAGAAGTAGTCTGGAGTATGTTCTAAGGATAATTGTTGCAGTGAAGTGGAAGAGCTTAGCAGCAAGAACATTTTGAAGACCATGGTTAAGTGTTGGTAGATACTAGAGGTAATACAAGAATTAAGTAAACAATAAGTCATTTACTTAAGGGAATAAGCCAGTACATGGTGTGATGAATTTTGGATCATTCCAAGTTTTCTGTGGTAAGAGTCAACAAAATCTCTTATCTCTTTTGTATGTGTGTTTTTAATCCTTCATAACAACTTCTTGAGGTAGATGTTATCCATCCGCATTTCCCAGATTGAAAGGAAAAAATGTGGCTCAGAAAAGCTGAATATCATGTGCAAGGCCACACGGCGAGCAAGTAATGGAGCCCAGGATTGAACTGTCATCCAGAGTGACTCAGGAGTCTGACCTCTCAGGACATTCTGCGTCAGAGCTAAGTTTATAGATGGTCTCACATGTCCGTGTGTGAACCATCTATTTATGGGTCACCCAGAGAAAATGTGTAATATCAGGCTGACTTCACCCTGCCACCCAGCACGTTCCTGGAGTACCTCCCAGCTGGTGTCTACTCAGGGAACAAAAGCTCACTTCAATATTAGCCCAAGTCAAACCTAATTAGAAAGGCAAATCCACTCACCGTCTTCCCAGTCCTAAATTGGTGGTACATGCCAAGTAGTAACTTTCCTGTGTTTTCTGCTACTTTGGTTTCTCAGTTCTAGTTCTGATCACCCTGGGTGATGCTCTGTCTAAAAATGGGCCCATTTTCCTATTTTGTTTCAAGGTGAAAATCCTCTATGAATTATCGAATTAATAGTTATATCTTTAACCTTGCACTGGAGCCACTGTACCGGGAGACTTGATGCACTGAACTGAAAGACAGTTAGTGAAGGCATGACTTGTGTCAAGTTACAGGGAATTGAGGTGACGAAGGCATGGTTCCTACACTCAAGGAAGTACAACCTAGAAGGTGGCATATGATTTGTATTTAAATAACTGAAAACCTTAGTTATCCCTGATACTAACTCAGGCCCTCTGATGTCTACTTCATGTTAACTCTTCCAAAGTGCCTGGTTGGACGAGGGCTTTATAGCCTTAGCTCTATTGATATTTTGGTCTGGACAATTCTCTGATGTGGGGGAGGGGGGCTCCCCTCTGTGTTGTAGAATGTTTAGAAGAATCTTTGGTCTTTACTCACTGGATATCAACAGCAGCACAACCCTTACCCCCAAGTTGAGACAACCAAACTGTCTCCAGACATGATCAAATGTCTCCAGGGCCTCCATGGAAAATTATGGGATAGTCCACACAATTCCTGTCCTCAGAGGCTATCATCACTACCATCTTGGCTAATATATATGGAGCCTCACTATGCTTGCTTAGTAGGACACTATGCTATGTGTTTGTCATGTTATCATCTCAACTCTAGATAATGCAGGGAGATAGTATTATGATAACCTTTTTTTAGATGGAAGAAATTGTGGTTTACTGATGTTCAGAAACTCACTCTAAGTCATAAAGTAGCATAAGGTAGAGCTAGGACAGAGATGGCGAACCTATGACATGCATGTCAGAGGTGACACGCGAACTCATTTTTTTGGTTGATTTTTTCTTTGTTAAATGGCATTTAAATATATGAAATAAATATCAAAAATATAAATCTTTGTTTTACTATGGTTGCAAATATCAAAAAATTTCTATATGTGACACGGCACCAGAGTTAAGTTAGGGTTTTTCAAAATGCTGACACGCCGAGCTCAAAAGGTTCGCCATCACTGAGCTAGGACTTACAGCCAGTTGGAGCTGCTCAAAAATCATGACAGGAAACTGACCTCCGTAAACGCAACCAGTCATCTAATATATGGAAAGAGGGCAGCTGTTCACTGGTAAGCGATGAGGGCCAGGCAGCCCGCAGACAACTTTTCATACGCAATACCAAATTTAACCCTCATTCAAAACCACAATGTCATTCCCATTTTACTGGTCAGGAAACTGAGGTTCAGACAAGTGAAGCGACTTTCCCCCAAGGTTCCAGGGCCCATGCATGATGGAGTCTACATTCAAACCCAAGTCTGTCTGGCTCCAGAGAAAAAGACATATCCCTGCTTCTCATAAGTCTCCCCAACCAGCACTCACACGAGGCAGGACCTACACTTTCATCCCAAGTGAACCTGCAAAATGGGTTCTTGGGGCCAAGGATCCATAGCTCGGCCATGAGCATCCTCCGCGGCACTCCCCCTCCAGGCCCCTGTCCCCGCTTCCATCCAGCCCATTGAAGGGGGTCAGTTCTCTGTTTCAACAGCCTCCTGGGCTCTGCACACCCCATGCCAACCCAAATAAGCATGTGGGTGTTTGGTGAGTGTTTTTTCTCACTGGGAGGCCCCGCACATCAGAGTGTGGATTTTGGTTTCAAGTCTTTCCTACCTTTTGGCCAACTCTTCTCTCACCTACTGCACTGGGCAGTCCCGCCTCCCTCTAGCCTCGCTCTTTGCCAAACCCTGACTCTGGCTGGGAAACAGAAGGCTGCATGCTGCCCTCCTTGGATGTCGCCCTCTTTGGTTCCATGAATAAGCCAGCAGGAATGCTTCAAGAAAGCAAAGCCATCATTTTTCCACCAAAGGAGAAAAAAAATACACTTTCGTGGTTGTGCCCGAGTAAAAACACCCCAGGCCTCCTGCGTGGTTTGGTCCCCGGGCTCAAAATGGGCACCAAATAGGACTTCAGGGGTGAAATCATTCTGTCTTTCAATTCCTCTGTGTTTACCACTGGGACACTGGGGGAGAATGCCGGACTCCGATGCGAAAGTGGTTTTTGACCAGCAGTCATCGCCCACATCAATGGGAATTAAACTCACATAAAAATGAATAAAAAGGCAGCCAGTGGCCTTAATAAGGAAGAGACAACTCTTCCCACCGCAAAATCCTTGTCATTTAATTACAAATGAGAGTCCATTAGGGGCTGTGTTTCCTTTCTGGGCCCGAGGGCTAAGAGGTCCAGGAAACCAGCTTGTGTCGCTGTCAGCACATCTTCTAACTTTGTGATTGATTCTTCAAGCACAAAAGCTCCCAAGGACAGTGTGGAATCTTGGAGCCGCCAAAGGGAAGAGAGAGAGTGTGTTCATGTGGACACTGGCCCTCCTGTAGAAACTGGTGTATTTGCGAACGCCCCATGCCACCATCACAGTGGAAGACAGGATGTGACCAGGCTCACAGGAAAACTTGATTGAGTATTCAAAATCACTGAAGCATGTGTGAAATACACATTGTCCCGAGCTTTAAAAAGTCTGAGTTAAAAACAATTGAGGAGCAGAGGAGTATAATGGAAAGAACATTGACTTGAAAAAATCAGTCAAACCTAATTAGAATGCAGCACTAATCACCACTTGACTACACAGTGGTGTATAATTGAAGAAAGCAGTTGCAAAATTTTATTTGGCGTAAAGGAGATTTAAAACGCTTTTTAACTGAAAATGGTCTTGGTAGCTCCAAAAGTTTGCTTCCTTTCTGAAGCACTGAATTATGGTGTTATAAACACCTCAGCGAATCTTACCTGACGAGTTTAAGGCATCCTAGCCCAAACCAAAGGGCTGTTCTACGGGCAAGATGAAACTGAGGTGCAGAAGAACTTATTATTCATCCAAGAACACACGAAGAAGTGGCAAATTGAGGATTTGAACCTAGCTCTCTGTCTGACCTTGAGTGTTCATTATACCTTTCGGAACTGTGAGGACTCAACTGGTCAGTGCTCCTTCCAATACTGTGTGTGGACTGAAAGTTTATTACTCAAGTGACAATGCTAAGCATTGTTTGGGTTTGCCATCCTCACTTGAGTGCTCAAATGATTTTTTACAAGCCTGCAATTACCCCTTTCCTTAATTTATCAGAAGCAAATGGCATCAGGCTAGAAGTTAATCTTTTCTTGTGTGAACCAGAAAAAGCACCTAACTCAGGTTGACAAGTAGGTTCAGCTCTTGATTCGCATCTGCTGGGCGACCACAAGGACCACAGCTTTGCACAGCCCCACGGTTACCATCCTAAGGTTCAGCTCTTGATTCACACTATCTGCTGGGCGACCACGAGGACCACAGCTTTGCACAGCCCCACGGTTACCATCCTCTTCCTATTCCATGTCCTGGAGCACAAATCCATGGAATCCCATGTGTATGGACTACAGTGGGAACGGCCAGGCAATGCGGAAGCTCTGACAACTCTGATCAAGTCAGCAAACCTTTAAAAGTCGGAGATTCCTCCTCGAGGGCAACAGTGATTTTGTCTACTTTTCAAGTATTAAATGAGTTAATGAGTGTAACCTTTCTAGCATAGAGTTCTCTGTCTATACAATGCCTGACACAGCACCTGGGCCATTGCTGCTTTATGAATATAAACTTGATTTGAATCAAATTGAAATCACTCATTATTCTTTTCAACTAAAGAAAACATTAGTCTAGTATATAATCTCTCATTTGTGGGTCCTTGAGGAACTAGGACAAACATGTGGGAATAACTGCACGGGTGGGATGATGCAGTGGGTGGCTTTGAAAGCCAAAGCACAACATGAGAGCTCTGTCTTTTGGGACAGAAAGTAAGGGTGTGGGCTGGTGAAGATGGTGAGAAGCACTAAACAGGAAGTCAGGGTGGGGACGGGAGACAAAGTCTGAGCTTGAGGAAGAAGGAGCTTTAGTGAAAACCCTATCCCATTGGTCTCTCCATGAAGGTGAGACCTCACCCCAAGGTTGACTCTCAAAGTCGGGATGAGTGTCCCCCAACATACTCATGTTCCCGGGACGAGCTGGGCTTTACCCCACACCCAAGCCGGTCGCTCCTTATGGAGCTAAGAAGCCAGCTCCAAGTGAGAAGCAGGGTTGGAGATGAAGATGGATCATTACAAAGGCGATGACTCCTCTGGGGCTGGTAATTCAGGAGATGGCCCTTGGAGAGGACAATCCTGTTTTAACCCAATTAGGCTGCAGGAGTAAAGGCTAAAGAGGAATAAAAGCAAGCAAGGTGCCTTTTGTGTCACAAGAGGAAGACAAGTGGGTTCTCTGCTGAGTCATAATCGAAGCCTTCCATTAGCCAGCCCATTAACGCGGGAAGAAGGCCCAGGGGCCCAACTGCAGTCACGGACTCAGAGCCACAGTCAAGCCCGCTCTGTCTCAAAGCATCCCCCTGCCTTTTACTAAGCACCCGAAAATGAGTCATATCGCTTACTTTGACGACTACCCCTGTTACAGCATTATCTTTTCTTTGTACACCGGTTGGCAGTTTAGAATGAGTTTTCACATGATGACTGCCGAGAAGCCAGAAGGAGAGCAGCCAGTACAGGCTGCATGACCGCTGTGTACGAGATCTATAGTAAAGGATGCACAGATGTCTCGTTTGACCCACACAAATCTGGGTGGAAGTACCTTTACGACTCCCATTTGAAAGATGCGGAAACTGAGGAACAGAGTTTCACAGGTTGCCCTGATTCACATGCCTTTGAGAGGGAGATTCCAGATTTGAACTCGGGTCTCTTTCCCCGTAGAACACTGTCACTTATCTACACTAATAAAAGAGAAACATGGTAAGGATTTGAACTTGGGTCTCTTTCCCCCGAGAACACTGTCACTTATCTGTAATATCCTTACATCCTCAGCAGCTTCCAAAGTAGAGCTTATTTGCTTTCCTTGTCATTTGGGAAAGCTAAGACTCAGAAAGGTCCCGCAGGCCACACCGCAGGTAAGATGCCTAGGACTCGGATCCAGTTTTCTGACAAGTATGAGGCTTGTTTCATTCCACCACAGCTGTTCTGACATATTACAAGACACCTTGGCACAGACAGAGCAGAGAAGTCGCCAACTCTGCCTCCGTGAATGCATGTACACGCACTCACATACGCACACATATACTCTCACACACAGAAAGGAACATGCTACATTGAACATCCAGAAGAAAGGAAACTACCAGTAAAACTGATTGCTAGACTCCAAAATTCCTTGGAATCCTTTGAAATCATAGGGTAGCAGGGCCATTCCCGAAAATGAAGTAAAGCTGGTGGCAGGAAATGTGGAGCTCTTGTCCAATGTACTTATTTCATTCTCCTGAAATGCAGTGTTTTCCATGTAGGTCAGCAGCTTGCACAGCTAGCTGCAGGCGGAAGAAGAGGAAGCCGTGCGTGGGCCAGCCCCTCTGAGAGCGCCAGGATCCCAGCGATAAGCTTGGCACGCAGAGGCCCCCTGGCCATGCTCTTGGTGGGGGAGCCAGGCACAGGGACAATGACCAGTGGCCACAGAACCCCCAGATGTCATTCTCCAGGGCAGAGAGGCCAGTCCATTCTGTGCTGTAGTCTCCCTCTTGGGGAAGCCAGTGTCTCATATCCTATCAGTCCACACACAGGACTTCGCTGAGAGACAGAAGCATTGTAAAGTCTCTTGAGTAAGATAGATGCGCAAGAAAGAAGTGGAAGAAAACCTTTGTCATTGTAAAGAGCCCTGATTTTGTTCTCAGAGAGACCTGGATTGAAATCCCATCGTATTCCTCCTAATAGTGTATGCACTTAGAACCTCCGGCAAACAAGTTTACCTTCCCTAGCTACAGAGACTTTTCTATGAAATTGAGATACTATTTCAGAACATTGCAAAATTTAAAAAAAAAATATTAAGAGACCAGATAAATAATAGGGACTTAAAACATTCTTATTTGTGATTAATTCATGATAACTCTGCCAAGTAAATATTACTGTGCTAATTTTATAGATGAGGATCAATACCAAGATATTGTCCACTTTAAAACTCAACATCCAGGAAGCATCCTAAGGTCTATACGTGTGCATGCTCATGGGAGATGGTGTTGGTGGCAAAGCCATTGGAGGCAAAAGAAAGAAGTCAGTAAACATCGGAAAGAAAATGCACAAAACATACTGTGAGTGGTCTATAGAGCCAATATTGGCCAGATGCAGGGCTCATAAAGAAGAGTCATTATGTCATTACTAGAGGCCCGATGCACAAAGATTCGTGCAAGAATGGGCCTTCCTTCCCCTGGCTGCCGGCACTGCCTTCACTCCGGCCGGAGCCGCCTTTCCACCTTTCCACGCTGCCAGAGGCCCTGAGTAGCTGGGGTGGTATGGAATGCCTGCGTTGTTGCCATGGCGACGACATAAGCATCTTGCCCCACCCCCAGCCGCTCAGCACCTGTGTATGCAAATTAACCCACCATCTTTGTTGGGTTAATTTGCATACTCACTCCTGATTGGCTGGTGGGGTCATGAATGTACGGTCAATTTGCACCTTTCTCTTTTATTAGTGTAGATAATTAATATTTATTTCTCAAAATGATTTAAGACCATATCTCAGTGTGAGAGAGAGAGACAGGCCCAGTCCTTGGGGATGGAGAGGTGGGAGAGAGAGAGCAGAACAAATACTCATTCGAATATACAGTCAATTTGCACCTTTCTCTTTTATTAGTGTACATAATTAATATTTATTTCTCAAAATGATTTAAGACCAAATCTCAGTGTGAGAGAGAGACAGGCCCAGTCCTTGGGGATGGAGAGGTGGGAGAGAGAGAGCAGAACAAATACTCATTGGGCATTTACTATGTCAATCACTACACTAGGCACTTTAGTTTCATTGTCATATTTGATTCTATAGTAATTCTATAAGAGTAATGAGACTACTAGTTGCTCCCCTCATTATTCTTATTCCCTCTGCAGCTATTGCCAAGTTCTGCCACAACTCATTCATCACTCTCTTAAAAGGAAATGGCTTGCCTTCACTTTTTCTTCTTCTTCCATCCCATGAACTGAAATGTGGATATGGTATTTGATTATGTGAACCAGCTTTGATTATGTGAACAAAGACCACACCCTCAGGCAGAGGGTTTCCACCAAGAGTGATTTTTGTCTTCCTAGAAGACACAGGCAGTGTCCAGAGACAGTCTGAGTTGTCACAACTGGGGAGAGGATGCCACTGACACCTAGTAAGTAGAGACCAGGGATGCTGCTAAACACTCTATAAATCATGAGACCATCTCCCCACCCTCAGCCTGCCTCCTCTATCACAGTGTATCTATTTTGTATGCAGAAGGCATCTTCCCATTCAAAGATGCTCTCTGCAGTCAGCTATCTGATTGTCTGCCTCATCTTTCCCTTCATATCGAGGAGCTCTCATTATGCAGGATTAACATACAATGCCCAGCCTGACAGCGATGTGTGTCACTGCCTTTAGACAGACAATGCCAGCCCACAGCTTCCTTTCCACCTCCTGTAACTTATATGCGATCCCAGGAAGTGGGATGATTCATGTTGACCAGGGTAGGACCCTCCCACTCCATGGCTATGACCATGGGAGTCTTGAAGAAACATGAAACCTACAGAATCACAGAACCCTTCACTGGCCTCGTGACGCCAACCTTCATCACAGAGCACAGTGTGGGGGGTCTAGAAACGATAGCACACGAGTCAGTTCTCACAGGGTGTCTGTAGCTTCAGTACCATACAAAGCGATGTCTTTCATAATCCTTTCCTCACAAAGCCCTGGCTCTGTCTTGAACAACCCACCTCTTAAAATAGGTGGTGGGGTATTATCCAGAGCTCAGAAAGGAGCCAGTCTATACATGTGTCTCTTTTCAATCAGGGGTTTCATCCAGTGATCTGATCTCCACTCGGGCTCTCAGTATCTTGTGATATGTGACACCTTCCATGAGCAATGAACATTCCCCAGATGGGTAAGTCACCCACCACCTCAGCCCCAAAATATCTCTTAGATTTGCATGGGCTCTTCCCAAGCCCCAAACACTAACATTACACACATTCTAAGAATCTGAATCAGACTATTTAATTCAACCACGATAGGAATCATCTAAATGCTCTAAAATCAAATAGGAAATCAGGATGCCACAGGATTTCAATTTAAGGAGGCCAAAGCCACATTCTAAGGGAGCCAAAGAAGAAATGAGTGCAAACAAGGTGTAGAGAATTGTGGGGTGTGAAATCCCCTGCCAGGACTGTATTGCTGTCAATCTCTTTCTTAAAGTCCACCAATATTTTTTTTATATATTTAGGTGTTCCTATCTTGGGTGCATATATTTATGAGAGCTATATCTTCTTTTTTTTTAAATTTTGTTTTATTGCTTAAAGTATTACAAAGATATATCTTCTTATTGGATCGATTCCTTTAGTATTATGTAGTGACCTTCTTTGTCTCTTTTATGGCCTTTGCTTTGAAGTCTATTTGGTTAGATACAAGTATTGCTACCCCAGCTTTTTTTGTTTGTTTTTATGGATTTTTTTTCATCCCTTCACTTTCAGACTGTGTGTATCTTTTGTTCTGAAGTGGGTCTCTTGTAGACAGCATATATACAGGTCAGGGTTTCTTATCCATTCAGCTACTCTATGTCTTTTGATTGATGCATTTAATCCATTTATTTTAAGGTTATTATTGATCGGTACTTATTTATTGCCATTTTATTCTTTATACCTGTGTTCCCCTCTCTCTCTATTTCTTCTTCTTCTTAAAGCAGGCCCTTTAAAATTTCTTATAATACTGATTTGGTATAATGAACTCCTTCAGGTTTTTTTTGTTTTGTTTTGTTTTGTTTTGGTCTGGGAAGCTCTTTTTTCACCTTCAATTTTAAATGATAGCCTTGATCGATAGAGTAGTCTTGGTCATAGGTCCTTGCTTTTCATCACTTTGAATAATTAATGCCAATCCCTTCTGGCCTGAAGTGTTTCTGTTGAGAAATCAATTGGCAGCCTATGGGAGCTCCCTTGTGAGGTAGGTATTCTTGTGATCCCCATTTGTAATGATACTGGTGAGAAGATAAATTTAGTGGGTGGTTACTAGGTACCATTGGCATAAACCAGATTCAGTCACTGTGCTGTCGGGGACACTTAGAGAAGGGGTGTGTCCTATGTTCCACACAGTGTCTGCTTTTCTGGGCTACTCTCAACTTGGGTCTCAGCTGGCCGACTCTCAGGTCACCACCTGAACTCCAGAAATTGCTTCCTCTTTACATGACACTTATAACTCCTGGTGGGAAACAGGCAGAGGTAGTAGTAGTACATATGCAATGGGTCACCTTCTTACTTCCATGCCCTTTATTCTACATTCCAGTAACACACCATCTGTATGGGACTGTTAGGCTTTGCTGAAGGTTTGGGGAAATAGCCATTGTTAACAATTATATGTGAACATTAGCTATGGTTTTATCTGAAAGTCCTTCATCACCCAGTCATGAGAAATTTCTCATTGGTTACTTTTCTCCACTGGTTCAAGGCTCCACGGTGCATTCTCTGGCCTCTTTCTTCTGCTTTTATCTCTGTACCACGCTGGGACAACCCACATGGATACTTGTAAAACCTACAGGCTATTTCAGCTTACCATAGCACAAACAGTTCCAAATAACATTATAGAGATGCAGAGTAGATGAGTGGTCCCAGGGAAGAGTTCATGGAGAATGGGAGTTGGAAGACCCAAAGCTTGAAAACTATCCAAGAGGTATTCATGAATCCTGATGCTATAGGGTATCATTCATTTTTCCCAACTGAAGTAAAAGTATTAAAGTGACTGAATCACTGAAAAATGAGAAAACTTCTTGGGGAGAGAGGACTCCAGGAAGTCTATCTAGACCGTCAGAATCCACAGAAAATGAAAAGTCAGCCTGTTCATTTCTCTTTATTTCAAGATGCATTTCTTTCATGTGGATGTTTGCACTGCTTTCTCAAGATCTCCCACGACTATTAGTAAATAAAATTGTTGGTTTTATCTCTCAGAAATCATTTTGTAAATGAGGAAAAATTCAAACAATGGCCTGAATATAATTTAATCTTCCTCCTTTGGTTAAACCTAGAAAAATACTATCATTTAGTGAGATAAAATCAATTTAATAAGTTAGCAATAATGAGGCATAATTTGAAATCAAGTCTGTTTTATTCAAAATTTCACTTATACTCTTTTCCCTAAGTAATTCTGACTCTCAAGGATATGCTATAAAATACTGTACCTACTCTGGCATCTATATCTATAAAAGGCTAATATGCTAAGTGTCCCTCCGACCATCCGACTGGTTGCTATGATGCGCACTGTCCACCAGGGGAGAGACGCTCAATGCAGGAGCTGCCAAGATGCGCACTAGCCATTTACAAAGAAATGGCACCGTGGACCTGGTGCTGACAAAGCAACACATGGACAAAGCAACAGACAAAGCAATTCAGCTTCCCCCAAGTGGGACACAGGCCCCGCCACCACCCTGGAATGACAACCCATCAAATCACAGCCAGTGCTGCCAAGACCCCAAGGTGCAAAATGTGGCTCACAGCCCAGCCCGTAAAAGGTCGCTGTGGGCACCAGGTAATGACATCATGTAGCAACGCCTGGTTTCCTCTCCCTAGTGACTAGCCTCCTTGGAGTTTCTTCAGCCCAGGAACACAACTTGCTTTATAGCCAGGTGCAAACATTTTACACTT
>NW_005364711.1:1654374-1686915 GCF_000412655.1 Myotis brandtii
GACTGAAAAGAAGTAAGAAATGGTGGACCTTGAAAATGACTTCAGGTTTTCTCACTGTGCAGAATATAGTCAAACACTGCTGCAGTTAAATATTTTACCCTTTGCTCTCCCTGCGTGATCTACAATAATAATCTGCATCGTGTTGATATTTACTGTGGTGTTGCTGACAATTACTTGAAAGAGAAGTTGGGGTGCTTCACTGGGCTGGAAAAAGTTTAGCTAAATCAGAAAAAAGGTCTAATTAAGCAAGTTTATTCTAGATCTATAAAAGGCTAAGTTGACTCGCACATGCATGATATATATATAAAGTTCTTGCTGGCACCAATCACATGCATGTGTTTTGATCTGTCATTGTTGATTGTGAATTTGGTTGACACTTCTATTATAGAGAAAGGGTGAATAGCGATATTAAAATATTTCTTCTAATTAATTTCCTTTCAATGTGCACGAATTCGTGCACTGGGCCACTAGCCTGTAATATCTTCATATTATTGGCCCAGAAATAACACTGTAGGAGAAAGGTTTGTTGAACTAACTGCTATTAGAAGTTAGAAAAAAAAATATTTGACCAGTTTAAGGCATATTCAAACCATTGCATATTTGTGTTTTAAACTCCTATGATTTTGTGTTGGTTGACTTCTGGCAAAATGAAACATTTTGTTCTAAGACTGAAGATGTGTATGGGTATACACACACATGCATGTACATTTGTGCACCTTAAAGAGCATCTTAGGCATCACACTATTATTTTCTGATAGATACAGATTAGTTGGAAGCACATAGTATCAATTTCTAAGCAGTAGGATCAGGAAGCAGAATCAGAGCTCAGGCATTTCGAACAGCAGCTCTGCACCCAGCCTTTGTGTTTTCTGGAAAACCTCTCTGCCTAAGTGCATACAAATCAGTTTTTAATGTTGAATCATTAATATAATTTATCAAGTGTTGGATGATAGACCCGTGGAGAGTAATTAGTAATTAGTGTTGGTGTTGTGGTTTGCTGATTCAATTCTTATCCACATTACAAAGTTGTTACCACTTCGATGACAAGGCTGACAAAATATTAAACTGTGCCTTTCTAAGGCTAATTGTTTATTTTTAACAACTCCTTGAAAATGATAATGACTGCCCAGCCGTTGTGGCTCAGTGGTTGAGCGTCCACCTAAGAACCAGGAAGTCACGGTTTAATTCCCAATCAGGGCACATGGCCAGGTTGTGGGCTCAATTCCCAGTGTGGGGCAAGCAGGAGGCAGCTGATCAACAATTCTCCCTCATCATTGATGCTACTCTTTCTCTCTCCCTCTCCCTTCTCCTCTGAAATCAATAAAAAAATATTTTTAAAAAGGAAAATGATAATGACTAACACTTATTGAGTATGTATTATGTGTCAGGACTATACAAGGTACTTTATATAAATTGTTCCATCCCATAACAAATATAGCTTATATTTGTCCCATTTTAATGAGAGGACAAAAGCATAGGTGTAGACCTCCTGCTTAACCGCTAACTTGATGAGTTGAGAATTTTAAGGAGGGTTTTTATATTTCAGGTGATTTAGGTTAAGAACAGAGAATCAATACACATCCAAAGGTACACTCTCATGATGTTCTGAGTGGCAGAAGTAACTGAATTAACCTTCATGGAAATTGTGTTAATCTCACTGTTTTAATGAATGTTTTGATTTAGTGGAAATGTTTGTGAAGAGTATCCCTACCGATTATCCAAATGAGTTCCTGGTGAGAAATGTAAACAACGTGCATCTACCCAGGAACACCCCAATTTTTCTCAACCCCAGACATTTTCCTCTGGGTTCCAAGCATGGGCATCTACCTTTCTATTTCACATCTCCACTTGGATGCCTAATTGGTGCATCAATTTTAATATAAAATATTTAAATAAAATAAAACTTTCATTTCCCTTTGAAACTAGTTCTCTCCTTTCTTTCTTCTCTCTCTCTCTCTCTCTCTCTCTCTCTCTCTCTCTCTCTCAAACATGCAATACCACAACTTAGTTACTCAATCCAGAAACTTTCAGTTATCCTTAATTCCTCTCTCTTCTTCACACTTCCACATCCAATTGCATGTCATGTAGGTCCTCATCTTATTACAAAACTATCCATTTGTCTTCCTATCTTTCCAAAACAATGTCATCCTTCTGATAAACTATGCAACAGTTGCCTACCTGGACTCCCTCATTCCCTCCGGCTCTCATCCATTCCATTTAGCTCACAACAGCCAAGGGGATCTTCTACAAATGTGAATCAAAGATTCTGGTTCAAGATAGAGGATTGAACATGTTCATTTACTTCTTTGCATTTCTAAGTCCCCTTTGCAATAAAAATTAGGGGGAGGGGGGACTCATTTGCCTCCATAAAAACAAAGAACATGGAATAGAGTCTTCAATAATAGGATTTTCAACCCATATCTGTGGACAAAAGTAGACGGAGGCATATTGGCTGGTGTAGCAAATTAGAAGAGAAAGCTAAACATTGGCAGAACTCCACACAGATTCCTGACTCAAAAGGCCAGGCATATGCAGGTGGTGGGTATGGTCATAAAGAGAGTTGTGAAAATCTGTACACAGAAGTTAACTCCCCCATTCTCTTCTCTACTCCTATGTCCACCGTGAAAATAGCTTTTATCTGCCGTGGGGGGAATAAAGTTAGTTTTTATTTAAAATTTTTAAATAAAATGTAAAATATTAGTCAATCAGTCAGGGTGTACCCCTTATAAGTTGGTATATATGGGTCCCTCCAACTAACAGCAGGACCTCGGCCTATTAAGCCTGACCTGAAGCCTATTAATGAACAAGTTCCACTCCCAGCTTTAGAACCACTTAACTCAAGATGCACCAGAAATGTGTACCACAAATAAGGTGAAAACACAGATATGTCCCATAGAGAGAAAACAAACACTGGATAGACTGCCCACTTGGGACCAGAAGGTGAAACAGGAAAGAAGCAGGAGTCTTTGATTAGCTGTAATTTAGAACCAGCATAAGAGGTCAGGTATAGAAATGAAGGTATTCGCCAACAAGGTCACATGAGACTTAGCCATTGTGGAGAACTTAGAAGAGTTGGTGAAAAAGCCAAGCAAAGCACAGATAGCATGGGGGGTAATGGGAGAGGTGTGCACTTTAGTTTTAGACCAGAGTTTTAATCACATCACTCCCTCTTACTCGCTCTGTGACCTTGGACAAGCTACTTACCTTAATCATCATGAGCCTCAGTTTCTTTACCTCTAAAACAGTGAAAATAATTCAAATTCAAGAGGTGTTATGAAGATTAAATGAGGTAAATATCATAGAGAAGCCAATATGATAACTGACCCCAGACATCCCTTAATAAATGTTCCTATTCCTTCCTTTTTCTCCCTTTTTATAAAAGATGGCTAGGGCCTGGCCGGCATGGCTCAGTGGTTGAGTGGCAACCTATGAACCAGAAGGCCATGGTTTGATTCCTGGTCAGGGCACATGCCCAGAGGGGCATGCAGGAGGCAACTGATCAATGATTCTCTCTCATCACTGATGTTTCTATCTCTCTCTCCCTTTCCCTTCCTCTCTGAAATTAATAAAAAATATATTTAAAATAAAAAGATTGCTAGGTTATTGTTAAATAACAAACTAGTGAAAATATGTCCTGCACACAAAATACACCCAAACTATGAATCAAGGTGGGCACAAAAGACCTGTGCCCAGATATTGCCAAGCAGGTTAAAAGAGGGGGGTTATAAATCAGTTGGAGATGATCTGAAGTTAGGTGATCTGAAGTCAAAGGAGGGAACTTAAAACCAGTAGAGATCAGAGACCGGGGCCTACAGGAGTAGGAAAATTTCTGGAAAGAAGCAAATCATATCCTGAGTCCACACACCTGAGACTAATACCAAGCACACAGGATTTTAGGAGGAAACTGGTGCTCCTTGCAAACCACATAGCAGAGTTAGCCCAAACCTACCTTAGATGGATCTAGTACACATCATGGAAATGATTGAGAAGAGGAAGAAGGGGAGAGCTGGGGACCATGGGATCTTAAAAATTAAGAGTTTCTCCTGGCTGGTGAGCATTAACCTATGAACCAGGAGGTCACGGTTTGATTCCCGGTCAGGGCACATGCCTGGGGTTGCGGGCTCAATCCCCAGTAGCGGGTGTGCAGGAGGCAGCCGACTGATGATATTTTCTCATCATTGATGTTTATCTCTCTCTCTCCTTCTCCCTTTCTCTCTGAAATAAATTTTTTTAAAATAAGAGTTTCATCATGGACAGGCATCTGGATGAAGTACTTGGCAGAGAATGAGAGGCATCTATAGAGACTACAAGAGCCAAGGGATGGGGATGGGGGGAGTAGGGGTCTGAGTCAACAATGCCATTGGGCCAAACTTGCATGGATCTCAGAGTCATCAGCAGAGGATGCTCAGAGAATGCACAGTGATGGGTCTAGGCCAGTGCACTCCCACGGAGCAGCAGCTGGGTAGGTATTATCATGAAAATGATCAGACAACTTATAGGGGAAAAAGAGCTACAAGTCATATTCACACCCAACTGTGATGTGAGAAAATGTATCCCCTTGCTCCATTGACATTATTATCATCATGACCTCGGATGAACTACAACGGGAAAGTGTGTCCTTGAGAGAGGTTCGGGCTTCTGTTAAGGGCAACAGCCTTTGAAGAGGCTGAGGATATAGGATTCGTGTGAACCAAGAAAGGAAGATTAAAAAGAGCACTGTGGGAAAGTCCAAGCTCACATGTCAATCAAACAACAGGAAAAAGAGGTTATGCTCAGTTTTCAAATGTCTCCTCGAAGATGGCAGGAGAATGGGGTTCAGAGGAGATGAAAGGAAGAGAGAGGCCTCCTGGTAGGCTGCTGGGACACTGGGTGTACTGTATTCCTGAGGGCCGGAGAGGAATTCTGATCTCACTGGGAAGGGTCAAGTGTGGTCTGGGCTGGTTAGTGGTGATACAGGCCCCAGCCAGGTTCTGACCATCTTTCTAAAACTGTGTTCTTACCTCAGGCTTCACATTCTTAGGGAAACCATTGCTGATCCCACAATCTGGATAAGTTCCTATCCCAGGAGAACATATGAGCTTCAAGGGAGGTCTCTGGATCCCTTAGGCAGAGCATTTAATTCTTTTTCCTCAGGGGGGCACTGATCAGAGTCTGGACCCCCAAAATGAAACAATTGTCTCTGTAGACACAAAACTGTTCCCCTTTGATGACTGAAAAAAAAGACAACTACACAGATTTTCCACAAAAGATAGCAGAGATGGGAGGCCTGTAATCACCTCTTCCCTAAGGTGGAATATTTTGAAATTTTTTTTAAATAAGAGTTTCATCATGGCCAGGCATCTGGATGAAGTACTTGGCAGAGAATGAGAGGCATCTATAGAGACTACAAGAGCCAAGGGATGGGGATGGGGGGAGTAGGGGTCTGAGTCAACAATGCCATTGGGCCAAACTTGCATGGATCTCAGAGTCATCAGCAGAGGATGCTCAGAGAATGCACAGTGATGGGTCTAGGCCAGTGCACTCCCACGGAGCAGCAGCTGGGTAGGTATTATCATGAAAATGATCAGACAACTTATAGGGGAAAAAGAGCTACAAGTCATATTCACACCCAACTGTGATGTGAGAAAATGTATCCCCTTGCTCCATTGACATTATTATCATCATGACCTCGGATGAACTACAACGGGAAAGTGTGTCCTTGAGAGAGGTTCGGGCTTCTGTTAAGGGCAACAGCCTTTGAAGAGGCTGAGGATATAGGATTCGTGTGAACCAAGAAAGGAAGATTAAAAAGAGCACTGTGGGAAAGTCCAAGCTCACATGTCAATCAAACAACAGGAAAAAGAGGTTATGCTCAGTTTTCAAATGTCTCCTCGAAGATGGCAGGAGAATGGGGTTCAGAGGAGATGAAAGGAAGAGAGAGGCCTCCTGGTAGGCTGCTGGGACACTGGGTGTACTGTATTCCTGAGGGCCGGAGAGGAATTCTGATCTCACTGGGAAGGGTCAAGTGTGGTCTGGGCTGGTTAGTGGTGATACAGGCCCCAGCCAGGTTCTGACCATCTTTCTAAAACTGTGTTCTTACCTCAGGCTTCACATTCTTAGGGAAACCATTGCTGATCCCACAATCTGGATAAGTTCCTATCCCAGGAGAACATATGAGCTTCAAGGGAGGTCTCTGGATCCCTTAGGCAGAGCATTTAATTCTTTTTCCTCAGGGGGGCACTGATCAGAGTCTGGACCCCCAAAATGAAACAATTGTCTCTGTAGACACAAAACTGTTCCCCTTTGATGACTGAAAAAAAAGACAACTACACAGATTTTCCACAAAAGATAGCAGAGATGGGAGGCCTGTAATCACCTCTTCCCTAAGGTGGAATATTTTGATTGTTAAATAATGCTGTCTGGGATATTTTTAAATTTCTCAGTTAAAATGCTTTCTTTAGTTAACTGTGCCATTCTGGAAGGACATGGCGGTGAGGTCACAAATAAGAAAGACAGACAAGTCTTCTCTGGGATTCATCAAGCGTCGAGAGGGAGTCGGCTCTAATAGGAGGCGAATATCCTGTCACTAAGTAGGTCTTGGCCCCTTCATAATTAAGGATATTAAGCAGAGTTGACGATCCAGGAACGTGTCTGGGGCTAGAGCGGTAGTTGTTTGTATGACTCAGTACATCAAACATGTCTTAGCTGGGCCCATCCAAAAGAAGAAAGGAAATACACACACATACACATGCACATGCACACACACCACACACACATCGCCCTCTCAAGAGGCCACCCACAGGCAGTGATGAATTTCCAAGACCCAAACTAACTGCCTTGGAATTCAATTAAAATGCTCTTTATTGCTCAAAGCTCGGCATGTGTGAATTGGGCGTCACTGCTTCCCAGAGTTGTTGAGAGGAAGATATTCCCAAGGACCAAGGGTGCCCAGCCAAGTCTGGAAAAGGTACAGGCTGGACATGAAAATAAAAGCAGTGTTATTCAGAAGTGGTTGCATCTCAGTCAGACTGGGATGCTCCTGGGAACGTTGGAAATATCCAAGATCTTTCAAGATGCTGGGCACGGGGATGTAGAAAGGACATCCAAGTGATAGAAAAGAGATTTCATAGAAAAATTGAAAGGTAGGAAAACTATTCACAAAAATAGTAATAGACACTAATTATTGACTTCAAACATTTAAAAGGCTCGTGATAGTTGGAAGCTGAGTTATATAGCTGAGGTTCAAGTCATGGACATCCTGGACACAGAAGATTAAGGTTAAGAGATAGCTTCAGCCTTGGGCAAAAGTGAAGAGTCAAAACATAGGAAAACAGCCAGGAGTTGTTCCTTGGAGCACACAGAAATGTGAAACCAAAAATTAAATCCAAATGATGAGGTCAGTGCCCATGGCAAAGGGGGTCCGGGACTAAGTACGGTATATTTGTAGGGTGGCTGTAAACCCCATTTCCCAGGGACAGTCGCATCTTATCCCTATTGTTGCAACTCAGTGTAGTATTTGTTTTGGAGTTTTTATTTTTAACCAAGTGTTATTGTTAATATTTGCATTAAAATAAGTTGGGGTGGATGTAAAGAACTATACTTCATACGTCCAGCTTCTCTGAAGTTCACATTTATAAATATAATGTGATGTATGGGCACCAAACATAGTCTCAACCGGTGATTATGTCTGAAAGATAATCAATAATAACCCATCTCTCCTCTCCCAATTTTTTTTTCATTTCCCCAAAAGGAGATCCTGAGAACATGATTCACATGCATGTAGCTTGTTTTGGATTTGAAGGAAAACACAAGTAGAGGAGTAGGAATGTGAAATAAGACTGGGTGTGATGTATGGGCACCAAACATAGTCTCAACCGGTGATTATGTCTGAAAGATAATCAATAATAACCCATCTCTCCTCTCCCAATTTTTTTTTTCATTTCCCCAAAAGGAGATCCTGAGAACATGATTCACATGCATGTAGCTTGTTTTGGATTTGAAGGAAAACACAAGTAGAGGAGTAGGAATGTGAAATAAGACTGGGAAAGAAGCAAATAGAGGTGCAGAACCAAGTGAGCTACCTCTGAGCAAATGACGCTTATTCAAGCTAGGCAAATCCCAGGAGTCAGTGTAAGAGGCTGGCCCCCTGATTTTCCCACGTATGGTGTGAGATAGCAGAAATGTATAGACTTTGATTAGTCATCGGTTGATGACTTCTTCCAAGGAGCATTAATTCCATAACTCTTATGCACTGCACTGCAGACATTAAACCAAGCTTTGGCTATTTAAAAACAAAACCAAAAAAACAAACTTAAAGATGTACAGGTGAGTGCTGCTGTACATCAAAGTGATAAAGGCAGCCGAACCGGTTTGGCTCAGTGGATAGAGCATCGGCCTGCGGACTCAAGGGTCCCAGGTTCGATTCCGGTCAAGGGCATGTACCTTGGTTGTGGGCACATCCCCACTGGGGGACATGCAGGAGGCAGCTGGTCAATCTCTCTCATTGATGTTTCTAACTCTCTATCCCTCTCCCTTCTTCCCTGTAAAAAATCAATAAAATATATTTTTTAAAAAGTGATAAAGGCAAAGGGTTATAGATTGGATGCTAACAGCATTTCACGTAGTCCTGCTCTTGCACTGCTCATATCCAAATGATACTCATCATCTGTATCTTATAACACTTGCTCTTGATTCTCCCTATCTTGAACCAGAACTAGCAGAAGTTAGTCTAGGTTGTTTGCCTGGACTGAGATGACTGAACTCCTGGTTATACCTTGGATGTGGCTGTTGTAGTGTACAGGCATGGTATCCCCTGGACATGGACGCCAATCAGTATCCCAGTGAATCCCTCAACTTTCAGGTATTACCCTCCCTGGCTCCCTTATGTAGTAACAACCCTTATGATAATCAGGGTCCGTTATCTCTGGCAGGATAGTGGCTTATTATTTGCTTGTTGGTCTTTTGAGGAACCCAAAACAACCAAATGAGAGTTGTGATTTTAGGATTGGTGAAATGCTTCCTGTGGCCCTTGGAGTAGCGCCCACTCCATGGAAACTAGAAGCTTTAGGCTAGTGGCGTCAGGGAACACAAATTACCCAAATGCATGAGTAGGAGGGATGGTGAGAGGAGCCACTTCTACTGAGACCCTTTGGTTTCCAGACCTATACCTATAAGGTCCTCAGCAACATAAAATGACCGTTGGTTCAACATATATATGACATCTCAAAGGACAATACCCAACTCTGATGCCTTTAGGAAAAAGTTCCAGTATTTTATCAGGCCAGTAGCTTCTGAGTCATACAGATTATGATAGGCTTAATGAGTCCCTGTGTGGGTCTTGATCAAAGTCAGAGTCCAAGTTTGACCTGAGATCATCAAACTAGAGTGGCCCTTGGCTCTGTCTGCATGTGGCCTATACCAGCTGAGAAATTTTTTTAAAAGGATTGTAAAAACAAAAACAAAGATGAACATGTGACAAGAGGCCATATGTGCCCCAAAGTTTAAAATATTTACTTTCTAGCTCTTTACACACACACACACACACACACACACAAATTGCCAGCCTCTAAACTGGACCATTGATCGCTAATTTTGGTTTAAGAAAAAGGCAGCAAAATACTCATTTCTACTAAATAAAATTTCATTTGGAACCCAATTCAATTATAAAACAAAGAGGTAGAAACTGCTTTTGTGGAAGGGATAACAGATTTTAAGTGGTTGGCTTAGAACCCGGTTCCCTCAGCTTCCCTCTCATTCTCCTAAAGCCCAAGTCCCTCTGTAGAACCTTTGGGCTCAACAGAACACGGTTGAACACATTGAATTTAGAAGTGCTAACTCATCCAGTGTTCATATTCTGATATTGTTTTTCATATTGGCCAAGGCTGCTAAAGAACTCTCTGGCCTCCCAAGAGATGAATTTTGTTCAGTAGTATACAGTCCAGTAATTATTAACATGTCCCCAGGGCATGACAACCAGAGAGCTCCAACAAAGTCACAGAGCTGTGAGCAAAGCAATTCAATCTTTGCCCTCTCCCCCCGCCCCACAAAAGCTTCTACTAGCTTCCTAAAAGTGTCCATTTCACCCCTAAAATCGGCCTTCCTGATGCTGAAACTAACCCCCAGGTGGGAATGCGAACCCCTTGTCAGAGGCAGGGTGGGCTTTGGGCTAGTCTTTTCAGTTTGAGGAGGTTTCTTTTTGAATATGAGAAATACGGTTGTGCTTATGCTTTCCTGAAGAATTTGAAAACACAGAAATGAAGTCAAATGGGCAGTTCTTCCTGGACTGTGTTAACATTTCATTCCTTGCCAAAACCAGAGACAAACACCAATTCCCCGTTTAGCTGGGACCCTCCTTTTTCATTCTCAGGGGACACGTTGTGTAACCTCGGAGAGTTATACAAAGGCTTGGTTCACCGTCTTTCTGGCATATTGTTTATAGAATGTGCCTCCGAGGTAATGGCCTATATCTCAAAGCCATCATATGCCCAATGAGCCAAAGCCTCTTCTTTCCTGAAATCCAGAAGGGAATGGGGTGGAACTGGTCCTTCCTTCCCAGGACTATGCCACATCCTGGAGGTTCTAAAGCTCTCCCAAGATTCCTTAAATTCCCAAGGGACTTGCCTTTTCATGGCTACCCCTGGCTCTGATATCCTACCTCTATTAAACTCCCATTCGTCTACTCTACTCCAGGGCGTTGTCAAAAACAATAAGGCAATAAGCTTGCAAATAGCGCAGCCAAACATGGATTTCTCCTTTCACTTCGCAGTATTTGCTTTATGCGTTTTGAGGCTCTGCAGTTGTGTGCATGCATATTTAGGACTTTTATATTTTCATTACCTTGTTTTTTTTTATTCCTGATAATACTTCTTGCTCTGAATTATTTTTATATTCATAGTTATTTTCACTCTTTTTTGTTAATGTCTGCATGGTATATCTTTCCCCCCACCTCTTTATTTTCAACAATTGACATCATTATGCTTAAATTGGGGCCTCATAGACAGCAATGACTTGTTTGTTGTCCATTCTGACAATCTCTGTATTTTAATTGGTATGTTTAGAAAAATCACATCTAATATGATATCCATGTGGTCGGAATTAAATCACTTGCCTTTTCATGGCTCCCCCTGGCTCTGATATCCTACCTCTATTAAACTCCCATTCGTCTACTCTACTCCAGGGCATTGTCAAAAACAATAAGGCAATAAGCTTGCAAATAGTGCAGCCAAACATGGATTTCTCCTTTCAATTCGCAGTATTTGCTTTATGCATTTTGAGGCTCTGCGGTTGTGTGCATACATATTTAGGACTTTTATATTTTCATTACCTTGTTGTTGTTTTTATTCCTGATAATACTTCTTGCTCTGAATTATTTTTATATTCATAGTTATTTCACTCTTTTTTGTTAATGTCTGCATGGTATATCTTTCCCCCCACCTCTTTATTTTCAACAATTGACATCATTATGCTTAAATTGGGGCCTCATAGACAGCAATGACTTGTTTGTTGTCCATTCTGACAATCTCTGTATTTTAATTGGTATGTTTAGAAAAATCACATCTAATATGATATCCATGTGGTCGGAATTAAATCTACTATCTTGCTGGTTCTTTTCTATTTAGTTTATCTGGTTTATTTTTCTTTCTGCTTCCCTGTTTTTATGGCTTATCTTGGGTCTATTGAGTTTTGTAATGATTTGATTTTATCTCCTCTCGGCTTATTATTTCTACCTTTTCACTTAATTTTTTTGTGTGTGGTTACTCTAGGGTTTACAGTATACCACTTGCATTAGAGTTTACAAAAATGTCAGTTTATGTGTAGCTTAAAGTATATAGACTATTCTATATTCTTTCCTTTCATTTTTGCTCTATTGATGTCATAATTTAACTTTTACATTTGCTATAAACATAATACATTGCTTCTATTTTTGGTTTAGATAGTTAACTTGAGAGCAATTAAATCTTAGAAAAAATAAATTTCATTTTCACTTCATTTATTTTATTTTCAGAGCTCTTCATTTCTTTGTGTTGATCCAAGTTTCTGTCTCATATCGTATTTCTTCTGTCTGCAGAAAAATTTCCTGAACATTTTTTTTGTAGAGTAAGTCTGTTGGCAATGAATTCTCTGTTTTTGTTTGTCTATTTAAGTCTTTGTATCTATTTGAAGTCATGGTTCTGACAAGTAGTCTGTTGTAATGTTTATCTTTTTTTAAATCTTTATATAATGTGTGTATTTGCCTTTGGCTATCTTCAAGATTTTCTCTTTGTTCAGTGGATTGAATATGATATGAAAAACTACGGGTGTGTGTGTGTGTGTGTGTGTGTGTGTGTGTGTGTTTAGTACTTATCCTGTTTGGGTAATTCTGAGCTTCTTGGGTTTTTGGTTTGGTGTCTGTTATTCATTTTTGAGTGTTATAATTAGAAATGCTGGGTTTGATGTTGCTGTGTTCACTCTCAGTGCACCACAGGCTTAAAGACTTCCAATTCCCCTAGTGATACTTTATTTAGGGTGTGAGCTAGTTTGCAAAAGGGTTTATCTCATTGCCTGCTCTCCCATTCGTTTTGCACCATGCCTCAGAAAAGATCTCCTCTCTTGTGTTCCTCTTCTATCCTTCTCCCAGCAGAATTCCATTATCACTTGTCACTTGACACTGGTTAACCTGGTGAGGGATGTTCTCCGTATTTCTGATGAAGCCTCAGTCTTTGACACCATACCCCAGGGTCTCAGAGCTGTGACTTCCTCCTCCTCCAGCTAGAGCCTGTACCCTATGTTATTCCTGTTTTGGCTTCCGCCGTAGTTTTCTTTCTTTCCCTTCCCCATCGCCGTGGATTTTCACCGGTGTCCTAATGGCCATGACCTTTGTTGTCCTTCATCCCACAGAGTTAGGCTTTTGCTCAGTAGTGAAAGAGGAGAGAAGGGTCTCCATAGAGTGTAGTGACCCTCCATCATTGGCTGCTCTTCCCTGCCCCCACCTCTGTACGTGAAGGAACACTTTCTCAGGACTCTCTTCCATCTTTTCTATGAGCACCAAGTAGAATTCATGAAAAGAAACCCTGAAGAAAATGCAGCATCCCCCAGTTTCTGCAGCTCTACAGGGGTCCAATTGCATCTTCCCTAGGTAAGTCGGCACTAGCATCCATCTAGCACTGCTGACCTATGTCTCCCGTTACAATTTGGACCAGTTGGTGGTCCAGAAATGTCAGTGCTTCTGTAGTGTCAAGAAAAGTAATGGATGTATCTGGCTTTTTTTATGGTTAAGAGTGATTTTTTTAAATATATTTTATTGATATTTTACAGAGAGGAAGGGAGAGAGAGAGAGAGTTAGAAACATTGATGAGAGAGAAACATCGATCAGCTGCCTCCTGCACACCTCCCACTGGGGATATGCCCGCAACCAAGTTACATGCCCTTGACCGGAATCGAACCTGGGAACTTTCAGTCCGCAGGCTGACGCTCTATCCACTGAGCTAAACCGGTTTCGGCTAAGAGTGATTTTTCTTTCAGCTCTCTAAATCCTCCAGTAAATACCTGAAGTCAAGTACTTTTCATGTCTACCTATAAATTAATTCTTTGAGGTTTAAGATAGTTCCCCCATGTTACAGTTACAGAAATGGGTGCAGAATAGACCCGTGTATTGATAGGCTGGTGTGGGGTGGGGGGGTGTAAGGAAGCAGAGGGCAGAGCAGAGGCAGGGTGGAAACTTCCAGTGTGCTGTGCCCAATTCTTCGCTGTAGGTCCACTTAGCTGAGGAGAAAGGATGAGGATGAGGGTGATAGTGATGGTGATGAGTAATGATAATGATATCAAATAAGCTATTGAGGTATTAAATTATGTCTTATTTTCTGCATTCTTAAATTCTCTACCATAGTTTTGCTTTTTCCCTTTTTGGGCAATGGTATTCAATGCCTTAAGGACAGAATGCCAATTTTTAAATCATCATATTTGGGGCCTTTGAATTTTGTAAGCCAGGGACAAAGATAAGGGAAAGATTTGGAGTAAGCAAAACCAATTTTGTCTATTCCTGAAATGAGATCAAATTGGCCTGGGCTGGGGGAAGGAAGCTGACTCAGAAGGGGGAGCAGGAGAACTGAGATGCAGGTATTCAGAGAAATGGGCCCTGTCCCTCGCTTCACTCAGTCAAGCTTTCAACCTGGCCTAGAGGCGGACAGAAACTCCAAGTGTCTTTGTGATTTCAACACTGAGACAGCTGGTTCCTCCCTTTCTGGGTGGGGTCTGAAAAAGCAGCGGGGGCCTTATGGTACCCCTCCTTCCCCACATCTGAGCAAGGCCCAGGAGAAGTAGAATAGGAATGGCACAACGCCTCTAGACCCATTGGATTGAGGCAGATTCCCAGAGTTCCCATACACCCCGTGGGAACCTGGAAGCAGTGCAACAGTTTCCTATGCTCCCTAGGGAACCACCAAGCAAGGCTCTTAGACGCATCCAGTGCATTTCCCTGGTTGAGAGCAATTCAGGACAGCAGCTCAGTTTCTCCCGAGTCCCCAAGGGTGGCAAGGAAGCAGATGACATAGAGGACTTGAAGCGGTCTTTGAAATGACATAGCAGTGACCTGCTTCGACTCAGGACTGAAGGCCAGTCCCAATTATATCCTTCTAGGTCAGTGGTTCTCAACCTTCCTAATGCCGCCACCCTTTAATACAGTTCCTCATGTTGTGGTGACCCCCAACCATAAAATTATTTTTGTTGCTACTTCATAACTGTAATTTTTCTACTGTTATGAATCGTAATGCAAATATCTGATATGCAGGATGTATTTAGGCAACCCCTGTGAAAGGGTCGTTTGACCCCCAGGTTGAGAACGGCTGTTCTAGGTGGATACCAGTGTAGACAGTTAATGACCTAGGATTAATAAGGTATCCCTTCAACACTGTTCAAAGGCACCACACAAGTCCCTAGAAGGAAGATGCACCCTGAAGAAAAGGAAGTTGGATAGCAACTGAATTGACTTGATTTTTTGTCTGTCAAGTGGTGGACTATGTACTCTTGTGAGAAATTGAATCATATAAAAGTAAGTAAGTTACAGTTCTTGCCAAGTGGTTCTTTCCATCAAAATTCCTACCTGTTAAATTTTCAATAGCATTTTTATTGCACTTCAACTATATTTCAGGTGTTTAGCTAAGCACGTTATATCTATATTCTCCTATTTAATCCTCTCAACAAGTCTGTAGGGTAGAGCCTATTATCGTGTGCATTTCAAAGATGAAGAGACTGTGGCTTAGTGAAATTAAATGAGTTGCCCAAGATTTCATAGCTAGTAAGTGGCAGGGATGGAACTCAACATAGGTCTTTACAAGCACAGAGCCCATAGTTTTATCCACTAGAACTTAATAACTACACAGTGCTGGAGGTAGGCTTTCTTTTCTTTCTGCAGTCGCAGGGGTCCTCAAACTACAGCCCGCGGGCCACATGCGGCCCGCCGAAAACATTTATCCGGCCCACCGGGTGTTTTTGCCGCCGCTGCCTGTTGCTTAGCAGCCGACTAGTTTTTTTTTAAACTATAGTCCAGCCCTCCAACAGTCTGAGGGACAGTGAACTGGCCCCCTGTTTAAAAAGTTTGAGAACCCCTGGTCTAGAGTATAAAACTGTGTTTCCCAAGATACTGTATTTCCTTCTATTACATTACTCTCACATCTCTGGTTTGCTTGGAAACAAAATTATCACTTCAAATAATATCCTTTTGGATAAAACTAGTGAGTTATATCCCTGGCCGGGTAGCTCAGGTGCTTAGAGCAACATCCTGATACACCAAGGTTGCAGGTTGTGTGTTTCAGGGAACATAAAAGAAGCAACCAAATGAGTGGAACAACAAATCAATGTTTCTCTCTTTCTCCCTCCCTTTCTCTCTCTCTCGGAAATCAACATATAAAAATTTTAAAAATTATTGAGTTATAAACAAATGCCTTACAGGAATTTAAAATACTATATTAATTGAGTATCATAGCTAAAACAGAAATTTAGATCATATAGCTCTCTAAACCAGTAGCATCAGCAGCATCTGGAGATGGGTAGAAATGCAAATATCCTGACCTAACTCCTGACCTACTCAGTCACAAGCTCTAGAAATGAAAGCCTTCAATCTCTGTGTCAACAAGCTCTCCAACTGATTCTGGTGAACAATAAACTTTGAGAACCACGTTTCTAGCTCAATGTTGTGCATACAACATTGGAGACCTACTGTGCATCAGAATCATTATGTGTCAAGGAATAAACTTGGAAAGATTGGTAGGTGCCAGATCAAGTTAAAGGATTTGAGCATTAACCTGTACCTACGGTTGAGGTAGAGGGTAGGGCTTTAAGCAGAGAAAGGCATAATCTTGAATGACATTTAATTATTCATTAAGTGTACTTATCTGTTCATTCATCCACCAAATATTGATTGAGCAGTTGTAAGGCTCTAAGTAATGAATCTGAGATATCACTCTGTCTAGGTTTGGGTGGACAATAATAACCACATGGGAGGCTAATAAAAAGGCTGTTACAGCCCTAGCTGGTTTTGCTCAGTGGATAGAGCATCGGCCTGCCGGTCAAGAGGACATTCCTGGGTTGCAGGCTTGATCCCCAGTAGGGGGCATGCAGGGGGCAGCCAATCAATGATTCTCTCTCATCATTGATGTCTCTCTCTCTCTCTCTCTCTCTCTCTTTCTCTCATTTCCTCTCTGAAATCAATAAAAATATACTTTTTAAAAAGGGTATTATAATAGGTCCTTGGAAGATGACATGAGCCTGAAGGACATGGCAGTGGGGGAATGAGCTGACTCGGAGATTCTTGGAACACTACATGCATTTCTATAAAACTCCATTGGTACCCAAGTTTGTATCAGAAGGTGGAATGGGACTAAAATGACTCCTAAATCACCAATTTAGACAAATGGAAAGAGTATGGTGGCACCATTAGCTAGATTGGAAATACAGAAGGAGAAGCACATGCGATGATGGGGTGACCAAATACAGTACTACGTGGTATGGGAGTTTCACCACCCAATAGCAATGGCATCATCTGTGATGGGGCCACATAGTGACTTGAGTCAGGGCAGGTAAATTAAATCCATTGAAAATATTTTTAATGCCTAGAAAAAATTTCGTCTACATTAAACTGAAATCCTGACTGTAGCTTCTACTCACTGGTCTTATTTTGACTAGCATCTCAGAACAAATTTAGTTTGGAGATTTCCCTTCGCTGAATTCCCAAAGAAATGTGTGTAACGTGTTTATATATCTAATCCTGTTGACTTCCATGATCATTTGTCTTCATTTCTGAGAGTGCAATTTGGCAATGATTCTTTACACCCTAATTGTTCCCATTTCCATTTAGTTCTTGACAGTCCTAATGATTAAAAAGCAAACATTTGCATGTATCAATAAAGCTTGCAGCTCAGAAACTCTAGAGCCCCCCTTTTTTGAGTCATCACCCCCTTCTGTAGCCATTTTGTAAACATGTCATTTTATCAGGCTTAAAATTAAGAAACAAACACACAAGCAAAATCTTTATGCTGGCCCTCATTGAACTGTAGGCTGTTTCTTCATCCTTTGGCTCGCTAACATACATTTCTCTTAGGTTTATATTCATACCCAAAGGTCTGCGTCTTACTGACTCAAGAATATCATGACCACAAAACTTTCTTACAAAACAGCATAGAGTGGACCCCAAGGCATCAATTATCCTTCTATCCCTCACATCATTTTTACTGTCCTCGTCCTCTCTCAGCAAGAGTGAAATCAACAGTTAAAGGTCTGCCCTTCACTTTGTCCCAGATGTATGGATTGTTCTTAAGTTTAAAAGGCAATTTTTGCTGTCTCATTGCTTTGGGAAGGCTATTGATATTATTCAATAGCATACACATCGGAAAATCACCTGATTCCTAGTGCATTTTCTTCTCTTTAAAACCAATATTCTTCTCTGATTTTAATATTGCTACATTTTCATCATGGAAGAGAATTTGCAAATGGAAAGAAAGTATAAAGGAAAATATCAAGATTGGCCATAATCCTCCCCTTCCTCCCCCCCTCCACACACAGAATTAGCCAGTACATTTTAGTACATTTTCTTCCTGAATTTCTTCTGTGCATGTATTTTTACAGTTATGACCAGATAACTTTTTATTTCCTACTATTTTTTTTTTACCTTACATGACTTCCAGATCATCTCACTTGCTTCAGCCAACAATTTACTTTTTAAAAAATCCTCACCTGAGGACATGTTTAGAGAGAGGAAGGGAGAGAGAGAAACATTCATTAGTTGCCTTCTGAAAGCTCCCCAACTGGGGATCATTCCTGCAACCCAGGCATCTGCCCCGACTGGGAATTGAACTCAGAACAATGTCCTACCAATTGAGCCACTCAGGCTGGGCAACATTTACATTTTAAATGAGGCCCACACCAGCTTGCTTCCTTGTAACCACCTCCAAATAAGAAATACATTTTTTTTAGTAAATATTTAATCACATTATGATTATATTTTCATTACTCTAGGAATAGGTTTTTATATATAAAATAAACAGACTGAATTGCTTGGCTAATGTATTTCTATCTCCAGCTTGAGATTTTCTCCTATTACAGTGTTATAGGTGCAATCACACACACGCACACACACACACACACACACACACACACACACACACCATCATGCATTTTTGTCCTGGGACTTTGGACTGTTTGAATGCAACTGCTGTTTTTAAGCTGACTCCAACCAGTTGCCTTATCCTATATAATAAAAGGCTAATATGCAAATTGTCCCCTGGACCGGGAATTTGACATGGAGTTCAACCAGGAGTTTGACCTGGAGGTGGGGCTGGCTGGCCAACTACCCACAGCCCCTCCCCCCACTCCGGCCAATAGCCTGCAGCCCCTCCTCCCTGCCGGCCTGCCCCGATCAGCCCCAATTGGGGCTGGCCGGCAGAAACCCTGCTGAAACCCACCCGTGCATGGAAGTTCCAAAAGCCTTATCACATAAGCAGATTAATTTTAATAGGGCATATTGGCACATATTGTTATTATGCAAATACATTTTAAATCACCACTTTAGAAGGCAACAATCTAATTTTCTTCTCCCTACCCTTCTTTTTAATTTTCTCCATGCTGGAAACAAATGAGCTAATATTGAATATATGAAGGAATCAGAAAGAATAGGAAACTAGAACCAGGCCTTTTAAACCTTCCAATTAGAAGAACCAAACTATGGGACCAAAAATAAGCCAATAATACAATTAACATAAAGTAGCTAAAGACTTAACAGTGATGGGAGAGCTGTAAGTTATATCCCACAGAAAAGCTGCTATTTATTCCTTAAGGCTTGTCAAAGTTAGTGAATTAGGGATACCAGTTGAACACTGCTGGGATTCAGATTCCTTATTATTTAAATGTATATATATTTGTATTTAATGCAAGTACATATGTAATAAAAATGCCTCTATCCAGCAATAAAATATCCTGCTATGGAAAGTACTCAAACAGGGGCTATGCCATCTGGTTGGGAATGCCCTGGAGAGGAAGCAAATACTCTGTGAAGATTATTCAAGCCTGGCTGGTGTGGCTCAGTTGGTTGAGTGTCATCCCATGCACCAGGAAATCACAGGTTCGATTCCTGGTCAGGGCACAGGGGCTGTGGACTTGATCCCCAGTAGCAGGCATGCCAGAGACAGCTGATCAATGTTTCTCTTTCATGGATGTTTCTCTCTCTCTTCCTCTCCCTTCCTCTCTCTGAAATCAATGAAAACATATTTTTAAAAAATAGCTTGAAAAAAAAAAGATTACTCAAGGCCAAAAACGTCTCTGAAATTTCTTCCAACCCTATGATGTGTAAATCACGCATCTGTGAGCAAACAACCGTCTATGCCAGTTTTTATCTTATCACGCCATCAGCCAACTGACCCTAGTGCTGCCAGCCCCTGCACCGTTAAACTTCTACATCATGGACCTGCAAACTAGAGCTTACATGTCGAATCTTGCTGGCCACATCTTTTGGTACAGCCATTGGCTAAGAATGGTTTTTACATTTTCAGATAATCAGAGGAAAACCAAAAGAAGAAGACCATGTTGTGGCATGTGAAAAGTATATGAAATTTAATGCCCGGTGCTCTTAAGTAAAGTTTCATTGGAACACAGCCTAGCTCACTTGTTTATGTGTTGCTTATGGCTGCTCTTGTGTTACAACAGAAAAGTCAGATAGTTGTGACGGATACTTGATAGTCTGCAAAGCTGAAAATATTTATTATCTAGGCCTTCACAGAAAATGTTTGCTGCCCCCTTCTTTAGAATGTAAACTTCTGAGATCAAGGGCTGTGATCTTTGCTGTTTATCTCTGTAGCCCCAATAGTTGGCACAAAATGGTTTCTGTGTTGTAATCGTTGAATGAATAAATGAATGAAGGATGACTATTCAGAATTAATAAAAAATCATCAGATCTGCTTATAAATAATTTCTTCTTCTAGAGACCAACAGATATCTCCATCCTTTCTCCCTCTTCTCCCCTCCCCCCACCTCAAATAGAGGTACATTCTATGTGAATAAGAGACTCAACTAGGACTAATAATGAGGCATAATGTAATTTCATGACATAATGTTTATCTTCTGCTCTGATTGGTCATACCTGACCAGTCATTAACAATTTTGGAAACCACCCTTGGATAAACTACAGGTTTGTCCTTAAAAACTTACGACTTATCCAGACTTTGCTAAATTCCCCAAATACCTTGAGAAACTGTCTTTTCTTGTCTTACTTAGTTGGCAAATTTAATGCTCCCTGGAGGAATAATTGTGGGGAATTATTCTCTCCTGTCAACACAGAGAAAAAGCCAGCTCAGCAATTCAATGACATTTGCTGCAGGTTAGATGAATGTCAACACCTTGCTCCTCCTTCCACACAAAGAGAACACTAATACACTAAACACACACACACACACACACACACACACACACACACACACACACGCAACACCTCTCCACCATTTCATCAGCAACATTTTGGAAACCCATTTGAGAATGTTAACGTGGGTGAAAGATGCCCATGCTGATTCTCATTCCCTCATCCCACTTTTTAAAAACGATTAGCCGCCCAGCACTGATGAACCAGCTGCCACTTCTCTTAGCAGAACGTTCCCAAGTCGCCTCCCTGATCTGAAGCTGTCAGGAGAAAGGCTGCAGACTTGCATTTCCCTCCTACAGCTCTGTGCCCTAATCAGAGCAATAAATAAGGTTCCCTCCAGGGAGAAGTAGGCAGGAGAAAAAAAAATCTCTTCTGATCCAATAAGTCCCACGGTGTCGCTGTAAGACTGAAATTCCAATTCACGTAGGACAGAGGGAGAACCTGGGCACACAGACAGAAGAGGTCCCAGAACCAGCCAGTGGGGAGAGGAGGAAGGGGGGCCTTTCTGCTCCCAATCACAAGGCCAGAGCAGAGAGTAGATGGGATGCCCTCATGACTAGAATTATAAAAATCTCAAAAATCATTTAGGTCACAATTTAGCTTTTGGAACGGGCCCACATTTTTATTGATGTGTTTGTTTCAAATTCAACGTATTTTTATTTTGAAGAAGAAAATATGGCTAATAAAGTTATTCTACAGTTATTATATGATTATTATGGGTAATGTTACCCATGGAGAATAGTACAAAGAAAAAAGTTCCTATGTCACCGTGTCTTCCACCAAGAGGCAGCCATCATTATTAGGAGAATATTATGTTAGGTATCATTTTTATATAGAAATAAGTAGATTTGAAACCTTATAATATAGGAACAGGCAGTGACAGTTTTGCATAAAAGCCTTCACTTTAATTTGACTTTCATTGAAAGGGGGAAAGTGCAAAGCGATCTTATTTTTTATTTTCTTAAAATAGCTTTGATAGACTGATGAAAGATATGAAAACTAGTTAGCAGCTGGAGTCATTGGGCCATCATTTTTTAAAATAAATTTCAAGTTTTATCCAATTAATTGATTCTACCAAAGAACCTTGCATACCTCCTCCAACCTACTCTAACTGCTTCTTTAATTGCTAAAGTAATCTTATTATCTGTACCATTATTTTATTATATTTTGTCATGAGTAATGTATTTCATAAATATGATTTACATAATTGCTCATGTTAGTTTTAGATTTAAAAGGATTCAGTACATACCACTAATATTTTTCCTGTGCTTTCTTCAGTTCTGATTTCATTGTTTTTGATTCATGCTTTTGATTAGCTGAATTTGTCAACAGTATATGTATGTGTTTGTGATAAGAAGGGCTGTTGGATGCTAAATGTTTCATGTTTGAATATATCGAATTGTTGTCTTTATATATGAAATACATCTTGACTTGATGCATTCTTTTTGGTCACACCCTCAGAACTTTGTGGATAACTTTTGCACCTGAATGCTTTCCTGGGACAGAGTAATGTCACTCTGATTTTCCTCTTGAGCCCTGAAGGCATTTGAGTTTATGACACCTGATGTCAGTCCAGCTCCTTCCTTATAAAAAAAAATACTAAAGCTAAATAACTTCAAGATATATTCCTACCAGTGGTGTATAAACATATTTAATCTTGGCTATTCTGATAAGTTAAAAAATCATATAGTGCTACTGGTTCAACTTGCACATCTTCAATTCCTAAGATGATTTGAACATCTTTTACTAGATTAATTGAGAACTGACTGTATTGGTTTTTACAACGAATAAAATATATAGAAATACCATATTCTGCCCAGCCGATGTGGCTCAGTGGTTGAGCGTCAACCTATGAACCAGATTACAGTTCAATTCCCAGTCAGGGCACATGCCCAGGTTGCAGGCTCGATGCCCAGTTGGGGGCATGCAGGGGGCTGCCAATCAATGATTCTCTTTCATCACTGATGTTTCTATCTCTCTCTCCCTCTCTGAAATCAATCAATCAATATATATATTTTTAAGAAAGAAATACCACGTTCTATATATTTATCATATACAGCAGATGTCATACACATGTGGATATGATTCTTTGCAATAACAAAGAATGTTAGCTATATAAATTAATATAATAATAATGTAACTTGATCTATTTCATGAAGACACTGTATGAAGGTTAGGGTGTCATGTTAACCTGGCAAGATCAATCTGACCCTTGCAGGATGACATTGGGTCTTGCTAGCAACAAAATATGTAGAACACGATAAAGACATTTCAAAACTGAATGGACTGCAGGATCTTCTAATTCAGTGGTTTTTTTAAACAGAAAAAAAAATCTTTTTTAAACAAAAAGGATTTATATTAAGCCTAATAAATAAAACAAGAAAAAGTGGATCTGCTCTAAATAAGGTGAAATAGGACAGGAGAGAATCGTTGCAGCCTGCTTTCCCTCTTTTTTTTTGACTCCCGGATGACTTGGGAAATCCCAAGGCCCTCTGGCTCACAGTTTGAAAGCCAGCAAAGGTGGCAGATGGTTTTATACTCTGAACCGCTCCTCTGCTTGGAACACAGAACAAGGACAGATAAATCATGCA
Source organism: Myotis brandtii (assembly GCF_000412655.1). Taxonomy (NCBI): domain Eukaryota; kingdom Metazoa; phylum Chordata; class Mammalia; order Chiroptera; family Vespertilionidae; genus Myotis; species Myotis brandtii. Next base: position 1,677,823 of record NW_005364711.1, read on the forward strand.
GAGCGTGTGCACTGACCACAGTGGAATGAAGCAAAAAATTAAAAACAAACAGATCACTAGAATATTCCCACTCTTTGGTAAATAAGCAACCCACGTCTAAATAATCCAAATGTCAAAGAAGAAATAGCAAAGAACATTAGAAAGCATTTTGAACTGAGTAATGATGAAAGCACAGCTATCAAGGCTATTCTCGATAAATCAACAAACAACAAGTGTTGACAAGGACGTGGAAAACTGAAACCCTACTGTACTGTTGGTGGGAATGCAGATTGGTGCAACCACTATAGAAAACGGTATGAAGGGTCCTCAAAAATTCAGAAGTGGAACTGTCTTATGACCCAGTGTTTCCACTTCTGCATATACATCTAAAGAAGCCCAAAATACTGATGTGAAAGAATAAATGCACCCCTATGTTCATTGCAGTGTTATTTACAATAGTCAAGATCTGGAAGCAGCTCTAGTGCCTATCAGTAGATGAGTGAATAAAAAAGCTGTGGGACATTTACATTAGTTGACCATACTAGTTGGGAATACTAGTTGGCCATAAAAAAAGAAGGAAAACTTACCATTTGTGACAGCATGGATGGACCTAGATGGTATTGTGCTAAGTGAAATAAGTCAGATATTGAAACACAAACACCATATGATTTCACTTATATGTGGAATCTAAAGAACAATATAAATTAAAAAAAAACAGAAACAGACTCATATATACAGAGAACAGCTGATGGTTGCCAGAGGGGAGGGGGCCTTGGGTTACTAGGTGAAAAAGGTGAAGGGATTGAGAAGTACAGATTGGTAGTTACAAAATAGTCACAGGGATGTAAAGTATAGCACAGGGAATATAGTCAATAATATTGTAATAACTATGTACGGTACCAGGTGAGTGCTGGAAATATTGGGGGAAATACTTTGTAAAGTATGTGATTGTCTAACCATTATGCCAGTGATGGCGAACCTTTTGAGCTCGGCGTGTCAGCATTTTGAAAAACCCTAACTTAACTCTGGTGCTGTGTCACATATAGAAATTTTTTGATATTTGCAATCAAAGTAAAACAAAGACTTATATTTTTGATATTTATTTTATATATTTAAATGCCATTTAACAAAGAAAAATCAACCAAAAAAATGAGTTTGCATGTCACCTCTGACACGTGTGTCATAGGTTCACCATCACTGCCTATGCTGTACACCTGAAACTAATACACAATAATATTGAATGTAAACTTTAATTAAAACATAAAAGTACAGCCATTAAACTGTGCAATAGAGTTAGAGTTGTGCTAACAGTGAAATGTAGTCTTCAAGTGCATATATTAGAAAATATGACAGGCTGAAAACCAGTTATCTAAGTATTAAACCCAAGAGGCTGAAGAAAAAATAAATAAATACAAGAAAGTGAAGAAAAGGAAATCATAAAAATAATGTAAATAAATTAATGTGATAGAAAATAAATGTATTAATACCCAAATATAAAAACCAAAAAAGTGCTTCTTAGGAGAGACTTAGACAATTTATAGACTTCCAGCAGAGCTGATTAAAAAAAAAAGAGACATGGGGGAAATTCCCAAATATGAGCAATTAAAATGAGGATGTCACTATAGATGTTGCAGATATTAATAAGCAATAAAAGGATACTGTTAACAACTACATGTGAAAAACTTTGAGAATTTTAGTCAAGTGGACACATTTCTAGAAATCCCTAATTACTAAACTGAACCAAGAAGATATATAAGTATAAATAATCCCATAAGTAAATTGAATCTAGACTTTAAATCCTTTCCACTGTATGATCTCAAAGCCTAGAAATCTTTGCCAATGAATTCTTCCTAACATTTAAGGAAAAGTAACAGCAATTTCTCACCCTTTCTTCCAGAGATTAGGGGAGGAAGTGTTTGGTTGTTGGGTGAGTGGGAAAATTCTCATCTCAATGTAAGAGACCAGCATAACTTGATATTAAAACTTGATAGGAGTATTACAAAAAGGGTGGAATTGAAAAAAAACTCAACACATTTCTAATGAAGATAGGTATAAATAGCTTAATCTAAATATTAGCGATTTTAATTCAGCAATATATAAAAGAATAATATAACCAACTGGGGGTTTATTCCAAGGATGTAAGCATACCAGTTATATTTTGCAACAATAATGTTGTGTAACAGATCACCCTAAAACTCAATGGCTCAAAACAATCAGCATTTGTTTAGCCTACAGTTCTGCAAGTGCACTTTGTAGTTCTATTCTTGGCTGGCTTCCTCAAAAGTCTCTAAACTGCTAGTGGGAGTGTCGTTGGGAAAGAGACTGAAAAAACTATTTGTAAAATACCTACTAATGCTGAACATATGCATATTCTATGAACTAGCAATTCCACACTTAAGTATAGATCAGAAAGAAATGCATATAGTATATGTTCTCCCAAAAATGTATGATTATCATAGCTGTACTATCCAAAATATTTTAAGATGGAAATTGTCAATCTACCCATAAAATATAGAATGAATACATAAATTGTGGCATATTCAAAAAGAGAATTCTATTTAACAATGAAAGAATTGTTATAAGCAATGATACCTATTGTTGAACAAGAAAACCAGACTTTCCTCCACCAAAAAAAAAGGAAAGAAAAGAGTATCATTTCATTTATGTTAAGTTCCAAAAACTGAAAAAATTACTCGATGGACTTGGCAGTCAGATTAGTGGTTACCCTTTATAAGACGATGACAGGAAGGGGATGTAAAGGAGACATGATCTACTCATAATATTCTGTTCCTTCATCTGGGGTCTGGGTGTTTGGTGTGTGGAAATTTGAGTTGTACACTTATGTGTGCTTCTCTGCATATGTTATGCTCAATCTTTAAAAGCTAATTTTATATGGTTCAAAATGTATAGAAAATATAGAATATAGAAATATATAGAAAACATAGAAAAGGATGCCATTAGGGGTTGAAATAACAAAGCACCGAGTAAGGGAAGACATTAATATATCTCAGATGTATACAGCTCTTCAAGGATGTCTAATCATCCTTTATTTGTCAATATGCACCTAAAATACACAAATAACTCCCACAAATCAAAAGGGAAAGGTAGACAAGTCCTTCTTCAAAGGGGCCAAAGATTTCAACAGACTCTTCACAAAAGATGAGAGCCTAACTCTAATAAACATAATTTAAAAAGTTCAACTTTATTAGTCATCAGGAAAATGCATATTAAAACCAGCATGGTATCCACATACCAGAATGACTCAAATGAAAGCAACTGTCAACAGGAAATGGAAGCAAGGTTGTGGAGCAACAGAAACTTTTAAGCATTGCTAATGAGAGTGTAAATTGGCAATATGTGGCAAAGTTGAAGATGCACAGACCCCTTCAGTTCATTCAGCAGTTCCACTCTTAGATGAATACTCTAGAGCAAGCATGTAAAACTCGTGACCCACCGGCCACGAGTTTGACATGCTTACTCTAGAGAAATACTCACACATGGGTAGACGAAAACATAAAATGATGTTATAAACACTGGGAATAAATGATGGAAACATCCAAATGTTCCTCAGGAGGAGAACAAATAAATGAGCTGTGGTATAGTAAAATCCCTCCATCACACATTCAATGGAGTCCAAATACTCAACCAGATAAAAACAGGAGCTAAGCTTTGAGGTCTTGCAGTTCTTAGGATCCACTGCCTAATTTTGCAGAGCTTTTAAAAAACGTTTGCTAAGAAATTCTGAAACAGCAGGGTCAGGGACGGTGATATGTATCAGAAAAACAACCACCTCTTGCTTTTCTAGCCAGGTTTTAGAATCACTAAATTAGAGTATGATGCTAATCAGGCTGGCTTATGTTGCTGATCCACTAGGGTCAATGAGTTTCATACAGGCAAAAACTTCTGACCAATGGTAACAAGCTGTATTCTTAACAGCTTTTCTGCTATCAGAGAGTGAAAGTGTGGGAGTAGAATCCATTATTCCTATTGAAAAAGTACCTCAGACCCATGTTCCACTGAAAGTCTGACAGAATCACATCCTCCCATGAAAAGCCCACAGGACTTACATCTTTGTCAGATCTTTGCATAAATGCTAGGATGGCAATTGGCACGCGAGGTACAACAGTTTTTAAACCTTTATTTCAGGGTTCTCAAACTTTGTCAGACTGAGAAAAAAATCTTCAAAAAATGCACAATGCTCTGTAATATAAAGATCCTAAACCACCCTATCAGGTTTGGCTCAGTAGATAGAGTGTTGGCCCGTGGACCAAAGGGTCCCGAGTTCAATTCCAGTCAAGGGCACAGACCTTGGTTGCAGGCTTCTCCCTGGCTGGGCCCTGGTTGGAGGCAACCAATAGATGTGTTTCTCTCACATAGATGTTTCTATCTGTCTTTCCCTCTCCCTTCCATACTCTCTAAAAGATCAACGGAAAAAACATCCTCAGGTGAGGCATGAATGAATGAATGCATACATACATACATATACAAATACCCTAAACCAATTTAACTTATGAATAAAAAACACACAACAGCCCTGGCTAGTTTGGTTCAGTGAATAGAGCATCAGCCTGCAGACTGAAGGGTCCCAGGTTTGATTCCGGTCAAGGGCACATGCCCAGGTTGTGGGCTCGATCCCCAGTGGAGAGCGTGCAGGAGGCGGCCGATCCATGATTCTCTCTGATTGATGCTTTTATCTCTCCCTCTCCCTTCCTCTCTGAAATTAAAATATATATATATTAAAAAAACAGAACAGAATATCTAAGCAAAGTATGGAGTGTGTCATATGTGTGCATTTTAAAAGCAGCTACCATTTATTGGGTGCTCATTGTACAAAAGGCAGTTTGAGAAGCACTTATGTCCATGATTTTGTTTAATCCTCCAAAAAGCCACACTCCTAAGAAACGAATATCATTTCTGTCTCCTGTTTTATAGATGAGAAAACAGACCATGATATTAAAGTGATATGACTTGATCAAAGTTACCAACTAGTTATGATCCATATAAATCCGGAGAAGGGTTGCATTATGAGAAGGCCTTAGGTACTTCTACCTTTATGGGCCCCTTCTTCAACAAAACATTAAAAGCTATGTTTTACTACTGCATTTGGAAAAAAAGATGAATGGAATCCAGGCTAGATTTTATTCTTTTTTTTTCTTTTCTGGTGATAAATCTCTAGTCAAACTAACTAAGAAATAAAAAGAGAGCACGTATGAATTACAAATATCAGAAAAGAGAGATATTACCACAGATCTTACAGAAATTAAAAAGATAACAAAGAAGTATAACAAAAACTCTATGCCCATAAATCCAACAATGTGCATTAAACATACCAATTGCTTAAAATCACTCAAGAAAAAAAAATACCTATATGGCCCCATATCTGTGAAGAAAATTGAACTTATGGTTTAAAATCCTCCATCAAAGAGAGCTCTAGCCCCAGATGGTTTCATAGGCTAATTCTATCAGAGTTTTAAGGAAAAAAAGAATGAATTCTATAAAATCTCTTCCAAAAAAATAAAAGAGAAGGGAAAACTTCCAAACTCATTTAATGATATCAGAATTAATTACCCTTCTACACAGATCAGACAGAGACATTACAAGGAAAGAAAAACTATGGATCAATCTCCCTCATGAGCATGGACACAATAATTCTTAGCAAAATATTAGCCTTAGATAGTACAAGCCTCATATACTATCTTGTTTTAAACAAATATTTTCTAAAGAAGCAACAAAAATAAATAAATAGTAGCCTTCTATATTTATTTACCATTTCTGGCATTTTTCAATTCTTCCTTTAGATATAACTTTACAACTTGTTTCATTTTATTTCTACCTGAAAAACTTTCTTTGGCATGTCTTGTAGTATGTAGCAACTGATGCTAAATTCTCTCAGCTTTTATTTGTCAGAAAGTGTCTATTTTACTTTCATTTTTTAAATATACTTCCATTAGATATGAATTCTACATTGACAGTTCCTTTCATTTATTTTTTGTTACAGCAATTTGAAGATGTCATTGTATTTTGACTTGAATTGTTTCTGAGAAGAATTAGCTATTAATCTTATTGTTAACCTGTATGTAATGTCTCCCCACACACCCACTCCCACCCCAAGTCATTTATAATTTTATTTTTCTTTTATGTTTTTTTTTCAGTAGTTTGAATATGTTGTTCATAAGTGTGCTTTTCAGTGAACTTATCATGCTTAGACTTTGCTGGCTTTTAATATTTGTGATTTGTTATTTTTCATCAAATTTGAAATGTTATTATGTAACAAATTTCATATGTGATTTTTTCCCAGACATTTTTCTACCTCCTTCTTTTCCTGGGATTCTGATTACATTACACTATTTGCGACTCTGATTACTGTATATAATACTGCTTGAAATTTTCTCACAGAGCAATGATGTTCTGTTATGTTCTTGTTGCCATCTTTTCTGTGTTTGACGCTGGGAATTTTTTTTATTGAACTGTCATGAAGTTCACTGATCCTTCTACAGTGTTCATTCTGCTGTTTGGTCTACCTAATGTTGTTATAGTTTAACATTTTATGTTTTGATTTATGATCTTTTGGAGCTAACTTTTATATAAGGTGCAAATTATTGTCAAACTTGCCTTTTATTTCTTTTTCTTGCCTTATTGCACTGGCTAAGACTTTTAATAACTTATTGAATGGTGAGAGCAGACATCTTTTCCTTTTTCCCAGCCTTGTGGAAAGGTCTTTTATCATTAAGAATTATGTTATCTGTAGCTTTTTTGTAGATGTTCTTTAGCAGTTTGAGGAAGTTCTCTTTTATTCCTAGCTTGCTGAGAGTTCTTATCCTGAACTAGAGGCCTAGTGCACAAATTTGTGCACCAGTGGGGTCCCTCAGCCTGGCCTGTGGGATCAGGCCAAAACCGGCTCTCTGACATCCCTCAAGGGGTCCTGGATTGTGAGAGGGTGCAGGACAGGCCAAGGGACCCCCCACTGGTGCACTATCGGGGCCGGGGAGGGACACGGGAGGTTAGCCAGCTGGAGAGGGACCACGGGAGGGCTCCAGGGCATGTCCAGCCCATCTTGCTCAGTCCCGATCAGCCGGACTCCAGCAGCAAGCTAACCTACCAGTCAGAGCATCTGCCCCACGGTGGTCAGTGCATGTCATAACGACTGGTAGACTGGTTGACTGCCCCCTGGTGGTCAGTGTGTGTCATAGCAAGTGGTTGGGCTGCCTTAGCATATCATTAGCATATTACGCTTTGATTGGTTGACCAGACGACTGGACACTCAGCATATTAGGCTTTTATTATATAGGACGAGAGTGGAATTTTGTTGTTGGTGCTGTTTTATTTTTTGTATCAATTGATCTGATCTGATTATGTACTCTTTCTTATTTACATGAGTGATCTATACAAACTAATGAATATAAACTATATTTACTATAAACCAAAAATCAACTGTAATGTATTAAATTATGTTCATTTTTTCAAAAAAATTCTGAACCAGCCTTGTATTTATGGAATAAACTCTTCTTAGTTATAGTATATATCTTTATTTATGTTTTTAAAATTATTTTCTCCCCTTCAGTATTATTTCATTTATTTTTTATTATTTGAGAGAGAGAGAGAGAGAGAGAGAGAGAGAGAGGGAGATTGACTTGTTGCTTCACTTATTTATGCACTCATTGGTTAATTCTTATATGTGTACTGACTGGGATTGAATCCGAAACCTTGGCATATCAGGAAGAGGCTCTAACCGAGTTACCCAGCTAGAGCTTATTTATAGTTTTAATTTACTAATTTTTTTGGAGAATTCTTATATCTATGATAATAAGGGATATTAATGTGTTTGTTTTTACTTATTTTACTCTTTATGTCAGGTTTCGGTGTTAGGGCAATGCCTGTCTCCTAAAATGAGTTATTTTTCCTCCTCTTAAATGTCTGGTGGATACTGTATAAAATTAGTGTTAATTCTTCTTTAAATGTTTGGTGGAATTTGTAAGTAACCACTGAGACCTGAAGATTTCCTTTACAGTCATTTCATATGTATTTTAAAAAATTGTAACTACTGTATTTTACAGCTCTAGAATGTATATTTTTTATAGTTCCCAAATCTTTCCTGAGGTTCATTTACTTTCATCTTTTTAAATAAATCCTCACTATGATTACAATGATATATAAAGTCCTTGTCTGCTTATTGCAACATCTGGTTCATCTGTAGGTTAGTTTCTGTTGAATTTTTTGATAAAAGATATTATTGTCTAACATGTCTCATAATATTTTATGATATAAAATTATGTATAGAATTACAGTGGAGATTGATTTATACTCCTATTTTGCTTGGTTTATCCCAGTGAGTATAAACTCTTTATTATGTGTGATAGCTAAAGTTGAGAACATGATCATTCACATTTTACCATGTAATAAGTTGTTCCCGGATTGATCCCCAGCATAGAAAGTTTAACACAATTCTTATTAGCTCAACTCCCAACTTCCAGCTCTGCTACTGTAGGTACTACTAATTAAGAATTAGTCTCTTCTTATCAATGTTTGATCCTAAATCCAGGAGGGGGGAGGGTCCAGCTGCAGTATCACCATTGGATTTAAACTGCCTCAGGCTGACTTCAAAGCTCAGAAGAGTTGTAGAAAAGGTTCAAGTTCTTTTTAGGTTTTGGCTTTGCCTTCACTGCCGTTTTTTTGCAACAAAATTATTAAAATCATTATTTCAAGCAAACTATTAGTGCGTGTGGCATTTTCCTGATTCTATTCTGTCTCATCTGCTCCCATCATTATCATTAGTTCCTCAGGTTTTTCTGGACCCAGTAAAGGTCAAGTTTTCTTCTCCTCCTGCAGGGACCCTGACCCAACAATGTACCTTCTTCCCAGAGGCTGCCACTTACGGGCCACTTGCTGCTCACTTATGAGCTACATACTCTCTGTAAATTAGTTCAGGGCTTCCTTTCATACAGTCTTCCGTAATGGATAGGTACTGTGGTGGTTACTGTTACGTGTCAATTTGAATGGGCGGCAGGGTATTCACATATTTGGTCAGACATTATTCTGGGTGCGCCTGAGAGGGTATTTTTGGAATCTGCAGACTGAGTAAAGCAAATTGTCCTTCCTAATGTGTGTGTGTGTGTG
>NW_005364711.1:1687086-1714015 GCF_000412655.1 Myotis brandtii
CATGTACCTTGGTTGTGGGCACATCCCCAGAAGGGGGTGTGCAGGAGGCAGCTGATCGATGTTTCTCTCTCATCGATGTTTCTAACTCTCTATCCCTCTCCCTTTCTCTCTGTAAAAAAATCAATAAAATATATCTTTAAAAAAAAAGAAGAAGAAGAAGAAACTTGTCTTGCTTGACTGCTCTGAGCTGGGACATCAGTGTTTTCTGGCCTTCGGTCCCAAACTGAAACTTTGGCTTTTTGGGGTCATGTGACTCCTGACTTTCAGACTGGAGCCCCACACCAGCTCTACTGGGCCTCCAGCTGGCCCACTGAGGATCTTGAGCCTTCTCAGCCTCCAAAATCACATGAGCTGATTCCATATATACAATTATACATGCTGGCGAATTAAAGGAATAAACATACCTCCATAAAAAAATAGAGAAATGATGCATAGATAATGCTATAAGAAAGATTCACATTTGGTTAAATTACCGCGCCAAATTGGACCTCAATTAACGATCAAAAGTTGGAGAGTTTCAAAGCCACATTTATGGGGATTATAGAGAGAAGAACTGGAAAATGGAGTGACTTTCAAATAACTGTAAGATTGTCCTCATCTGAGGTATTAGATTTGTTCTTTGTTGTCCAGAGAGAGCTCAAGCCAGCGAGCAACACTTTAGGGAGACCTATTTTAGCCTCAGTTAATTCATTCTACTAATATGCTTTGAGAAGCTAGAACATGACAGGCCCTGTTCTTGACACTTGAGCTTATGTCAATGAACAAAGAAAATGAAAATATCCCCCTCCCCGCCCCACCATCCCCGTCTAGCAAGATAAATCTATGTACAGGGAAATCTAAAAAAAATCGATGGAAGAAAAAAATCTGAACTCTCACAAGTGGAAAAAGTGACTGTGAAGTGACCAAATCCTATGGCCGTTCTTGATAACTGTTTAGCATATTTTTTAAGAGATTTTAAGTAAGGAGACAGTTGAATCAGATGACTTCTGAAGTCTCCTCTCATTTAGGATGCTTTGAAATCTCTCAACAATTCAAATGATCCATAAGCAATATCAAGACTTTGCTACAAGCAGTCACTGAGAATTAGGATGGATTCCTTGGATGCTAAAAGACGAGGTCATAGTCACCAATCATTTGGTTTCAACTCTGGTTGTGCCATGTCCCATATTCTGTCTTAGCTGAAAATCACTTCCTCATTCCTGGGCCCCTCATTCTAAGTTAGGTCCTCTTTATACTTCATCTTCTTCACCTCTGACTTTCCCTGCACAGCTCTCATCTCAATTTGTAATGACACTCTCTCTGTGTGTGACTATTTGCGTAATGTCTACACCTCCAGTAATCCACCCGCTTCATGAGAGTAGGAACTGTGTCTGTTTTCCTCACCACTTGGTACAAAGGACCTAGCTCAGACCCTGCCCCATGACAAAGTGCAATAACTATTTATTTGATGGCGAATGACAAGCTAATTGAGGAGATACCCGGAGAACAAGAATGGTTAGTCTCCAAGTGATCAAGAGTGTTGAGAGACTGGCTTAGCTGGGAGAAGCCACAGAGAAAGGAGGAATGTCCCAGGGTTGGGTCTCCTCATAGATTTCTCTATATCCTTAAATACCTAGAACTCTGGAATGCGGGAGCCAGGACCTGTCTATCTAAGGCCTCATTTGCCAGAGCAGAAACCTTGAACATAGGAAGAGGAGCAGGCTGTGAATATGCATGAGCCCATGGACACACAGGGAGCATTTTAAGAGCTATTTTCAGAAATATTTTGGAAAAGACAGACACAAACAAACAAAACACAACCGCTCCAACTATCCGACTTAAGTTTGACATTCAGGCTCAGCTGTTGATCCAAAAAGTGGCTGAAGATGGGATAGTGTGTGTTGGAGTTGGGGGGGGTGGAAGAAGGCGGGGGAAGAGGGCGAGGGTCCTGAGCCAGTGACCTCCGCAGGAGGCCCATCCCCCAACATGGACAGAGCGTCCCCTCCCCACGTGCACAGGGTCCCCTGGGGCTGGGGTGCTGAAGGAGCCTGTGGGGCCTGCCGGTGCAGAGCCGAAATGCTGACAGCCCTCTGATTGCAACGGTCACCACAGTAACTTTCCAAAACCTCCCACGGTGGGGCTGGGGGAGGGGAAGCCCAAAATCCCAAATATAATTTAATTTCCAGAGTAAACACTTTCATGTAAAAATGGCCAAGGCTTTCCTGGAGGCGAGACAGGCTCTCTCAGGCATTACCACACTGCCCCCTTGAGATTCTGCAGAAACCCTGCACAGGGCCCGCTCCAACTACAATGAAAGGGAAGGGCAGGGGAGTCTGCCCAGGGATCTGGGATACAGACCAGGGACTTTACCATCCGGGAGCACAAATGAGAGGGAAGAGGCCTAAGCGGCTCTGTCTCTCCAGTGGGCTGAATGCAAATAAGGAAAACATTCACTGTTAGGAATGTCTCATTGGGTTTTTAAAATATATTCTTATTGATTTCAGAGAGGAAGAAAGAGGGAGAGGGAGATAGAAGCATCAGTGATGAGAGAGAATCATGGATCGGCTGCCTCCCGCCCGCCCCCTACTGGGGATCGAGTTCGCAAGCCAGGCATGTATGTCCCCTGACCGGGAATAAAACTGTCACCTCCTGGTTCATAGGTTGAGGTTCAACTACTGAGCTAAGCCTGCCCGGCTCTTTTATTGACCTTGGAAGACGGATGAGCAAAGTGCATTGTACGTGGTCAACATCAGGGATACCTATCAGCCATTTAAGAGCTAAAAAGGGGAACCCGCTCTAACCACCTCTCCTAGGATCCTGCTCTGAGCCCCAGCCTGGCATAAAGATGGTAAAACTGTTCAACATTTATTGAGCGTTTACTACATGTCAGTGGCTGTCCATATTTTCTTTCTTAGTGAATCATAATACCTGTCAGGTAGAAGGTACCATTTTCTGGACTTGACAGAGAACAAGACAGACTCTGGAAGTCTAAGTAACTTTCCCATAACTATTGGGGTCAGGAAATGCTGGGCAAGAAGTTTAGCTGAGGTCTGTGGGACTATGCTGCGATTTCAGGGAGAACCAGACGCTAGTTCGCCTCTGTCAGACCTATGACTTTGGGCTGGTTACTTCCTGCCTCACGGTCCATTTCTCCTCTGCAAAAGGGAGGGACTGCATTAGATCACCGCTGAGGGTGAAAACTCTAAGCTTCCATGAAGCTATGGCATTGACAGCTTAACAAGAATTGGTTCAATAAGGATGAGCAAGTCAGTTAAAAAGCACTGAAAGGGGACATGAGATGGGAAAGTTCTGATGGGCCGGGGTGCAGGGGTGGAGGCCAGCTTTGCACAGGGCTCAGTGATGGGGAACCCCGAGCCTGGGAAAACCGGATGTGGATGGAGGCCTTGAGTGAGGAGCTAGGTTCTGATATGTGTCCTATAACCACAGATTTCACCTGCTGACACCAAGTGGCCTTGAACAGATAGGCTTGCTAGCTGGTCCATCTTGGATCAAAACACAAAATATTCTGCCAGGCTGTAATTTGATCGGTTGCATTTATAGGTCAGTATCCATTCTGATGAGAGTTCATTTGAAGCCAGTGGGGATGCAGCATTTAAAAACTGTAGAAGTCAATGAACTTGGAAAGCCATTTATCTCTTCACCTCTCAAGTCTATCTGTTCCCTGCAGGGTTGTGGAAAAGACAGTATGCCCAGTAACTGCTCGTAATGAACTGCTGAGCTTGAAAATTGTTTCTTATAACAACAATAGTTATGACATTGAGCCCCATCTCTTTCACAACATTAGTGTAATGATTGCCAAGAAACTGCCAAGTTCTTGCGTATCAAATATTGTAATATTTTATACCTTCAGTGTTTCAATTCATATTCTCTCTCTCTCTCTCTCTCTCTCTCTCTCTCTCTCTCTCTCTCTCTCTCTCTCTCTCTCTCTCTCTCTCTCTCTCTCTCTCTCTCTCTCTCTCTCTCTCTCTCTCTCTCTCTCTCTCTCTCTCACACACACACACACTGATCCACTATATATGCAGGGCACTACAGTCCTACTCTAGAATCTGAAGTATGAGTTTATTTCACCTTTGCTCTCAAGAAATTCTTAGTCTATAGCATAAGGCATCAAAAATGGCAATTATTACATTACAAGCTGGTAACTGGTAAGGGCCATGAGAGAGCTATACAGGTTGCTATGAGGCTCACCGCCCAACTTGGCCTGAATGAAGAAGAAAGGTTAGGAAAACTATTAACAGGAAGTGACAAAGCCAGCAGAGTAGGTGAGAGTGGGAAGGATGTTCTAGGCAAAGGAACTATAATGAGCAAATACACTGTGGCATGGAACAGTGTGATTTATTCAGGGAATTGCACCAAGTTGTCTGCCAGCCAGAAGGATGCCTGTGTGAGAATAACAAAACATAAATTTGGAGCGATAGGCAGGGAATGGGTCAAAATGACTTTGCAGCATGTCATAAGCCATTAATTTCATCCTAAAGGAATTTTATCCTAAAGGAATTTGGAAGCCACTAAATGATTTTATGCAATGCAACCATACTTAAAATCAGAAAACATTTTAAAGGCTTCAGTACCCAAGATCTGAAAAAAAAATAAGACTGAGACCGAAAGAAATTAGAGACTATGACAGGGAGAATTAATAGAATGAGTAATTAGAATTTTCTTTGGCTATTGACAATTTCTGAGTTGTCTCATTGTAGGATGGCGTATGTAACAGAATCTGTACTTGATTTTTTTATGTGTTTACAGGGTGATTGATGATAACACCTAGGAATCGGCTTCTTGGAGTTAAAACACTCTCTTATAAATGGTAAAAAGTCCATCTTGTCCGTATCCTCTCCACATTGACAGCACGTGTTCACACACCACACACTTTCCGGGGCCCTTCTCATTTATGTTTCCCTCTCTGCCGTTAGCTGGTCTACAATCAAAACAATTCCTCCCCGAACTATAGGCAGGGTGAGCCCCTCTCCCACCCACCCTGTCTATAAAATCCCAGCATTGTTCTCCAGTTTTCACCTGGAAGCAAAAGCCACTAAAAACCAGCTATGGAGAGTCTGAAATCTGTAAAAAGGAGAGCAGCATAAACTGAAAATAGAACCGGAGGCTTATTTGCTCTTTCCCTTGAGCTCTTATGCAGACAAGAAATCGTGAAGCAACCTCCCTGGCCGACCATAAATTGTCCAATTTCTTCACGCCTCCAAGCTGACGCCAACCTGTCATCAGGATCTGGTCTTGATCTTCCCAGTCTGGTTCTTCGCTTTTTAAACTAAAGCCTGACTCTTCAGAGTCTTTTTCTGATTAACTCGGGATCTGGCTTTTCTCAGGCAAACTTCTGCCCATTCAAGAACTGATCTGACAACACCACGTTTCCTGGGACTTCCAGCAACTCAATGAAAATCAGGCAACGGAAAAACCACAGGACTTAAACCCAACAGTTCCCATTCGCTCTGAGATGGAGGAGCCACTCCTGGACAACATACAATGATAGTTACTCAATTGTCATTTCACTGAGGACTTTCCTGACCACCTTATTTAAAAATGCAACCTGGCCCCCATTCCACATGCTCCAGCCTAATTCTTATATGCCGTTTTATTAGAACTTATTTTAGTTATTGCTTGTCGGCCACCCATATTGGTGGATAGAAAGAGATATATAATAAATACACATACTCACCATACCTACATTTCAATAAAACTAGCCAGACAGGTAAACCGAGAGGAAGATATAGATGGGTAGGCAGGTAGGTAGGTAAGTAGACATGTATTTGTATGGGTGCATAGGAAGAGATATAGTGAGACATTGAAAACATTAAAACAGACTCACCCAGAATGAGAGTCGTGTTGTGAATGCTTCCAGACACAATGTTTTCTGTGTAAATACTGAGCATCTTCAATCTAACAGTTACTTATGGAATCGCAGAACAACATTTGGAATTCTGACTCCTCCAGGCGACCTAGACTCGTCTCTCACGCTCATTGAAACCTCACCTGGGATACCAGGCTGGCATCCAGAACCATCGATCCTTAGAGCAGCACCCGAAACCACAGACCTCGCCATCAGTCTTACCTGGGGAGGTGAGAGAGAAAACCGGAGGGCTCTCCTCAGAGGCAGCACCGAGGGGCGGCTTGGGAAAGTTGTGTCACGCCCCATCTCTAAGACTCATCCAGTAGCAAGATAATCTAAGTAAAAACCCTGGTGAGCCTTCACATATTCTGGGACATCTCCATGGTTACCCAGCCCACCCCAACCTTCTCACCAGATGGCCACTGCAGGCTATGGAAATTCTAGAACCACAATGTTCCTCTTTTTCTGAATGACCCACAATCTACAATCTAGACTTCACTCTGGCAGCCTTTGGACTATCAACCGCTCAAGTGCTTGAACCTTCGGGGCACTTTGGAAGCTTTAATTCTGGAAGGAGGCTACTATTTCAATAGCTTTCCCTCCAGAAATCTCCCTGTACTATGAATTCAAGTGTTCTCTCTCTCTCTCTCTCTCTCTCTCTCTCTCTCTCTCTCTCTCTATTTTACACACACACTCACCAATTATCAGCTATTTTTCTATGGCCTTAGTGAGCATATTATTCACTTCTGGTGGCTATGGAGTCATTTGGAATAATTATCTACACGGATGCAGAGCCCTCCTTACACAATGGAGGGTTGGAATTACATAACCTTTTTTTCTTCTTCACCTAAAGGTGCACAAAGGTAGAGTTTATTTAATTCCCCCTCCACATCCCCCCCCCCCCCCCCCCCCCCCCCCATGTTGTGTGCAACGAGTATGTTGCTATGGAAATGATTATGGCTTTATATTAAGTAGCAGGAGGATCAGCGGCAAGAAAACTGGCTTTATTTACCATTCAGTCCTCCTCCCTCCCTCCCTCCCTCCCTCTGCAGCCGCCCTGCAGCTTTATATTAAGTAGCAGGAGGATCAGCAGCAAGAAAACAGGCTTTATTTACCATTCAGTCCTCTCCCCTCCCTCCCTCCCTCCCTCCCTCTGCAGCCGCCCTGCTCTGAAGCCTGCCTGAGTTCCTTGCTACAAATACAATTTAGCTGTGACCCTGATCGGAGTGGCCACACTTGGTGATTGTGGGCAGTACAAGATAAACTAAAGCCTGTTAAGTCACTGCTCCCACCCTTTACTCAGAGGCTTAGAAGAACAGACAATAAAAAATTTTAAGGAAACCGCAGTCAAGAGAGGTTTCCTTTCCATCTCTGCTCTGTTGTAGATGCTTGGTGAATTTGTACGTCCCTTTTTTTCAACCATGAACTGCAACTTCCTTCCCAGCAGGATGATAATGTTAGACCAAATGCCTTCCAGATTCCCTCCAGCCTGAACATGCTGTTTGCTGCAGTGGAAACCTCGCAGCCTTCAGGGACAGACCTGGATTTTAACCCCAAAGAGACAGCCCTTCTAAATTCTGGCAAGCTCGCCTCTCTGAGCTGCTGTTTTCCTTCTCTTTAAATATTTCTTAATTAGTAGTTTAATTACTGAAGTCGGGGCTAATGTATGCAGAGTGCCTGGTCCCCCTAAGATGGTTGACGAAGAGCACCATGGGTAATGTATTGAGTTAGCCGCTTTTCATTCAGCAAATACCACTGAGGGTCTGTGAGGCTCTGGGCTACAAGGATGAGCAAAAACACAGTGCTAAGCCTTCCCTCGTGGAGCTTGCAATCTAGTGGGGGAAAAAGAAATTTGAGACAAATGCAAAATTGCAGTGGTGACAAGAACTAATGTAAAGCCATTGTGAGAGCTCATACTAATATGAGATGTGGGAAGAGGATTTGACCTGGTCAGAGAAGTCAGAAGGTGACCTCTGAACAGAGAGATGAAGGAGGCGTATGGTTTAAGTGAAGAGACCAGGGCAGAGTGTTCTAAGCAGAGGGGACAGCAGGGACAAAGCCCTGTGGTAGGAAGGAGTACGGTGCAGTCAGTGGACTCAGACAACTCACTCTGACCGGAACAGAGAGGTTTCACAACACTAGCTTCAGAAGGGTTCAGTTATAAACAAGCTATGAGTACATGATGAACACTATCAAAATCTAGTCCTTTTAAAAGATTTTTATTGATTTTTAGAGGGAGAGGAAAGGAGAGGGAGAAAGAGAGAAACATCCATGTGAGAACAAAACAGCGATCGGCTGTCTCCAGCACACCCCCTATTGGGGATTGAGCCCCGCAACCTGGCCATGCGCCCTGACTGGAAATTGAACCAGTAAGTAACCTTTTGGAGCACAGGACAATGCCCAACCCATTGAGCCACACCAACTAGGGCTCAAAATCTAGACTTAACGGTTTTGATGAGGTGGTATATATTGATGCATGAATGATTTGAGGGTTCAAAATATTTACATTCCAGCCCTGGCTGATGTGGCTCAGTTGTTTGGGCATCATCCTGGGCGCCAAAAGGTTGCTGGTTCGATTCCTGGTCAGGGCACATGCCCTGGTTGCAGGCTGGATCTCCAGTAGGGGGCGTACAGGAGGCAGCAGATTGTTTCTCTTTCCCTCCTTCTCTCCCTCTCTCCCTTTTCCTCTCCCATTCCCTCTCCCTCTCCCTTTCACTTTCTAAAATCAATAAAAAACATATTAAAAATATTTTACATTCCAGAATAACCTAGAGCTAGAAGTCTTAATCCAAAGACATAAATCTAAAGAGGGGAAAGTCTCAGGCAACAGCGGGCAGGAGGCAGAGTCTTTTGGAGGAGGGGAATTTTCCAATTTCTTCTAAAATCACATTGTGTAAGGAGAGTAAAGAATTGTTGAGTGGGTCTCAAACTTGGGCAAGCAGTCGAGTCATGCTTATAAAAAGACAGACAGAGACCTTGGACCACCTGTAGGGTTAGTGTTTGGTAGGTCTGGGGTGGGGCACGAGTGTTTGCCTCTTTAACAGTGTCCCAGGTGCTGAACAGGGACCACATCTGGAGAACTACTATTCTGAAGTGTGGCTAATACTCAAGGCAGTGGTTCTCAACCTCCCTAATGCTGCGAGCCTTTAATACAGTTCCTCATGTTGTGGTGACCTCTAACCATAAAATTATTTCCGTTGCTACTTCATAACTGTAATGTTGCTACTGTTATGAATCGTAATGTAAATATCTGATATACAGGATGTATTTTCATTGTTACAAATTTTTATATATATATATATTTTTTTTATTGATTTTTTACAGAGAGGAAGGGAGAGGGATAGAGAGAAACATCGATGAGAGAGAAACATCGATCAGCTGCCTCCTGCACACTCCCCACTGGGGATGTGCCCGCAACCAAGGAACTGATATGCAGGATGTATTTTCATTGTTACAAATTGAACATAATTAAAGCATAGTGATTAATCACAAAAACAATATGTAATTATATATGTGTTTTCCGATGGTCTTAGGCGACCCCTGTGAAAGGGTCGTTCGACCCCCAAAGGGGTCGTGACCCACAGGTTGGCAACCCACAGGTTGAGAACCGCTGACTTAAGGGAACAGTGCCGGTTGGTGCATCCAAATGAAGGGTCCTCTGACGACCCAAAGACTTTTTCTCAGGATGGGAGGACCCTACAGGTGAATTGCTCATGTTTTAAAAGCACTTGGAGAAATTTTGAGAAAGTACGTAGAAGCTATGATTGAGGTTCCTTCTCTGACCGTTCCCACAGAATGAAAATCCTGGAGGTTTTCAGGGAAGAGTGTTGCCTTCCAAGTTCACTGTGTGTCTGGGTCTCAGGTTCCTTATCTATCAGATGACAGTGTTGAATGATCGTATATCCTAGGTCCCTCTTGGCTCTAACCTCCCCAGACCCAAGATGTTGCTCCGCCTTTGCTTTTGAAACTCTCACGAGTGATTTCTTTTTCCTAGGAGAGCACATCTAGGCACCATCTCCAGCTGCCTCCATCTCCACCCCACTGAGGGGCCACATGGCAGTCAGCGTAAAGCATGTGGTCCCACCAGTATTCTCTGGGGAACACATGGAGAGACAGAAAAGTAGCAGCTTCCCCGAGGGGAACAACTGTCTCTTTAAACTCCTAAACCAGTCACACTGAATGGTGATAATGCTTATATAGCCATTTACAGCCCGCTCCCTGGCCCCCAAAATGCTCAGTTTATGTGACAGCCCTCATCAAAACACATGGGCAGTTGTAAATCATACTCCAATGGCCGGGACCCAGCAGAACACGATAATAGTGGATATCTCACAAAACTCTGTTAAGCTGCCAAACATATCAGTGATGGAATATTCCCTTGTGTCCAGACAGCTCAGACAAGACATAATTTGATAGAAGCATAAGCAAGCCATATTCTTAGGAATTACCCATGGCCAGCCCTCAAAGGGCTAAGGGCATAATTCATCACAAACATTTAGAAAACACACTGAATTGAGTCCACAGGCGATCATTCAGCCAGGCAATCTCGCCTTTGGGAGAGCTGCCAGCAAAGACACAACACGGAGGTGCTTCAGGAAAGAGACTTTTAAAGAACTGGGACTGGGGCGAAGGAGAGAAGGACAATTTGCTATCTGTGGTCTTCATTCCCCGTCTTCCTGGACTGGAAGTTCTTGTTCCTCTCTCCCTCTTCAAGTGTGCTGAGCCAGTGACCATTTTAGAAGAAGAAAGAGTCTAGACGTGGAAATGAAAGAAAATGAACAATAATAGTGTACTTCGTGCAAGGCAGTGTCTTCAACACTAGAGAATCACAGGTGGCTGAGACACAGGCCCCTGTCCTCAGGGGTCTATGTCCCTATCTGAGAGAGACATTTGAAACCATAACCCCAATAGCAAGATATGCAGAGAGAAAAGATAGCCACCCAAACTCACTGGCATTCTGCTGATTCAATGGCAAATGTCTGATTAAAAGAGGTTAAAATTTCTCTCTTACTCTTTGCAACTGCATGCAGGAACTTGGAGAGTATTATGCTAAGCGAAATAAGCCAGGCAGAGAAAGACGGGCTTCACATGATCTCACTCATAGGTGGAATCTAATAAACAAAAGAAGCTGATAAATTAAAAAGGGGTTCAAACTTGAAAGCATTTATTCTCAAAGATACATGTACCCCTATGTTCATTGCAACACTATTCACGGTGGCGAAGACATGAAAACAACTGAAGTGACCTGCAATAAAAGATGGGCTAAAGAAGATGCGGTACATATAAAAAAAATGGGATACTACTCAGCCGTAAGCCAAGATGAAATACTGCCATTGGCAACAACATGGATGGATCTTGAGAATATCGTGCTAAGCAAAGTAAGTCAGACAGAAAAAGTCAAGAACCCTATGATTCCACTCACATGTGGGCTATAAAATTAAAAGCAACAAATGAACAAATAATACATACAAACAAACAAAAACTCATAGCCACAGACAACAGCATGGTGGTTACCAGAGGGAAGGAGGCTAGGGGTAGTAAAGGGTAAAAGGGGTCAAATATATGGTGATGGGAGAAGATTTGGCTTTAGGTGGTGGGCACACAATGCAACATACAGATGATGGATCATAGGAAAATCCACTTAAAGCCTATATGATCTTATGAACCAATGTCATTCCAATAAATTTAATTTTAAAGAGAGGATTAAACTATTCCTTTTGTAATGGAGGTCAGCCTGCTGGCTGCAGGAAAGGGAGACAGTGGTCTTTGGGGGAAGTTTGTGTTGCTATAGGGGAGTTTCTAGGAAGACAGCCATGAGCATACGTGGGCCATTTCATTCTGAGGCCTGAGCAGGTATCCTGAGTGGACCGTGCATTGGCTGCACCAGGATCACCAGGGGTATTGATTAAGGGTATTGGTTAATAACTCAGAATTTTAGGCCTCTCTTTTAATCCAAAGAACCAAAAATGTCTGGGAGCATGAATCCTTACAGAAATGTGAGAGGTACAAGGGGGAGCAAAAGAATCATCAGCATTTATTTCCACCAACCCCTCTGCTGCTTCCTCTGTATTAAGAAGGTGCATGTAGTATGGAAACCAGAATTTGTAATTTGAAGTGTTTAAAAGATAAAGATTTTCCTTTTATTCCTAGACTATATATATATATACTAGAGGCCCGGTGCACAAAAATTTGTGCACTCAGGGGGAAGGGAGGGTCCCTCAGCCCAGCCTGTGCCCTCTCCCAGTCTGGGACCCCTCGGGAGAAAACACCCTGCTGGCTTAGGCCTGCTCCCGGGTGGCAGAGGGCAGGCCCAATCCCTAGGTGCAGCCCCTGGTCAGGCTCAGAGCAGGGCTGTTGCTGCCGGCCGCCATCTTGGCTGTCAGTTAATTTGCATATCTCCCTGATTAGCCAATGGGAAGGGTAGCGGTCGTACGCCAATTACCATGTTTCTCTTTTATTAGTGTAGATATATATATGCCTAAGAGACCAAGCAACTGAACGACTGAATGACCAAACGACTGAATGACCGGTCGCTATGATGTGCACTGACCACCAGGGAGCAGATGCTCAAAGCAGGAGCTACCCCCTGGTGGCCAGTGTGCTCCCACAGCAGGAACACTGCTCAGCCAGAAGCTGGGCTCACGCCTGGTGAGCGCAGCGGCGATGGTGGGAGCCTCTTCTGCCTCCACAGCAGTGCCACTGAATGGCGGCAACCGCAGGTGCAGTAAGACCTGGATAAGTGGGAGCAGTGCCCGGCCCCAGCTCAAGCTCCTCCCCTGCCATCTGCTGCTTCACACACTACTACATCCCCCAAGGGGTTCCAGATTGCAAGAGGGTGCAGGCCAGGCTAAGGGACCCCACCAGTGCACAAATCCGTGCACCAGGCATCTAGAAAGAATAAATACATACTGGTAGGCCAGGGGTGGGGAAGCTTTTTTCTGCCAAGGGCCATTTGGATATGTGTAACACCATTCATGAGCCATACAAAATTATCAACTGAAAAATTAGCCCGCTATATTTGGTCAAACATTTAATTAACTCACCCCTAATGCCTTGGCAGGGCCAGACCTTACACGATCTGCGGGCCAGACGTTCCCCACCCCTGTGCTAGACAATAGAGAATAAATATACACCATTTTCCACTATGAATTTTAATAGCATGAGAGTTTAAAGTATGAAAGGTATAGAAATAGGCAACATAAGACACAGACCCCTGCATATAAGTGATTACATTTGCAACATACTAGGGAAAATAGGTTAACATGTATGATGAATACCCAAGAGGCCGTGTATCAATCAAATTCAGCTGCAGGTAACAAAATCACTGTCTTGTCACTTTAATGAGCAAGGGATTTGATACCGGGAGTTGGGAGCTTACCAAATTGCTGGAGCACTAGCAAAGCAAGCCCCATGCTGGGCCTGCAGGAAAGACTTTCAGAAGCACGGCAGAGGAGCGGCTTGCTAAGGGCGCCCAGCCACATTGGGCAGCCAGGCATTCAGGAAGATGCCAGGGGAACTGTAGCTGTCAGTTCAATGGATGTCCTCCCTGCCCACTTACCTCGGTTCCAGATTCACATCTTGTGCACAAATGCATCTTATTGTGACCCCAAATTATATCTGGAACTCTAGAGCCAAGGAACTTGGAAAATACAAGGTTTAGGAGGTCAGCCAGAAGCCTGTGGGATCAGACACTGAGGGAGGCAGGACTGATATGCAGGATTTCCTAAAGTTACTAGTATTTAGGCCACAGAACCATTTTCTCAAGAAGCATCTTGGGAGACAAGTGTTCCGAGAACACGCTTTTGGAACTGCTGACCCAGTTCTGCTTCCTCATTGATGAGGAAGGAAACTGATGCCCAAGGAGGTTGGCTGCTTGGCTGACACCACCCCATGAATTAGCAGCAGCGCAGGGACGGGGCCAGGTCTCCACGTCCCCAGCTGTCTAGCCTTCCTGCTTGCAACCCTCTCTGCAGCCCGTCTCTCCATCCCAAAGGCGCCTGGCAACATAGACCATGTGGAAAGTGGTCCTTTGGAACCAGAAGCAAAGAAAAGGCTCTTAAGGAAGCTTGGCCTGAACTCCTGAATTATGCAACAATAGAGCAAGCTAATAAGCTCTCCTGAACCGCCAATTAAGTTCAAGGATAATTACACCCTGGAGTTAGGAGAGCAGCTGAGACCGGGAGCATTACAGGAACTGTCAGTAACCGAGTTGCTTTTTAAATCTGGCTTTTTAAATGGTTTCATCCTCGCTCCTTCTGGGGGAAAAGGAGGAGGAGAAGGAGAAGAAAGCCGCTTGGTCTCAGCTGCCTTCGGACAGCCTGCAATCGATTAAGTGAACTCTTCTCCTGTTTTGGCTGAAGGGAAGCCCACTGCTCCTTCCCTACAAACCGGACTGGAAGAGAAGGCGCTGACAGCTGACAAGAAGGTTTTCCCGTCTTTGTACAGTTTTGACCTTGGGCTTTTTAGCGCTCCTTCCCAAAGTCCGATTGTTCTCCTGCAGCAGCCAGCCCGAGGGGGGAGTTTTCAGCTGCCCTCAGCTACCACCCACTCTACCCCCACTGTTGATAATCTTGGTCTTCCTCTGCTCAGCCCTTGCAAATGTGCTTTGTGTAGCTTCATTTATTTTGATGCAATTATATCATATTATCCTACAGTGTGATTGTAGTCCTCCTAAGATAGCTCAGGTTATTAAAAAATAAAAGCAATGTTGCAGTGGTGGGAAAGAAAGCCTGTGTCAAATTCACAGTAACGATGTTATCGCTCCCATCGGAATTCAGAATGTCATCAACCCAGCTTTATTTTCAAGACAACTTGAGAAATTTCATGCTGCAAGCTGAAAATGATAAATTGGTCAAAACTGACAAAAACAAAGCTAAAAAGAAAAATCACTGAGTAGCCAGAAAATCAGACTCAAGTCAACATGTTCTTCTTCTAGCAACAAAAACTGCATTGCAGATAACTGAGAGGTAAGCAAAAAAACAAAAAGAGGTAACAAGGCAGCCGTCAGCCATGGAGGCCCAGCGGCAGGACTTTCCAGCCTTGACCCTCAGCCACTGCAGAGTCAAACCCCTGGGAGCTGTGGAAACCCCGGTGCCCAGGCTGAAGCCCCGAACAATTAAATTGGGACCTCTGGGGTTAGACCTACACATCCATTTGTTTAAAGCTTTCCAGGGGGTTCCCAATAGTCATTTGTGATCCCAAGACTTTGTGATCACAAATTATTATCAACAGCAGTTCAAGTAATGCCAATTTTACACTTAATTCAACATGTTACATCTATTTGGTATTGTAAAAACACAGACAGTAGGAGACATGCCTGAAATACTTTCCTAGCATAAAACCCTTTTCAAAGTAAAAAGCAATTTCACATCTCATTTAACTTTCCCATTAGCCCCCTGACTCACGGCCCTATTGGTAGATGAGAAAGCTGAAGCTGAATGCTTTGTGTGAGATGGAAAGAAGTGGGAAAACCTCTCCTCTGGCCCAGAGGGGCAAAACGCAGTGAATTCTTATCAAGAACACGGCAAGGCTTCCTCTAAACCTCTAACTCCCTCTCTAATGCAGGACCTTCTGATTTTGAAGCAGGGTCAGGATTCTTGCTACCTCCTTACTAAGTCCTGCTGGAGCAGGTCTGTCTAGAAGAACTAAAATGTAGGTGTGTCGGTCAGCTAATGCCACGTAACGAGCCACCCTTAAATTTAATACCTTAAGATAATATTTATTTAATTCACCGATGCCATCAGCTGGGCATTTTTGCTGCTCTGGGCCAGGTTTAGCTGAATTCATCTGAGCTTTCCTCATGCTTCTGTGGTCAGCCTGTGGGTGGGCAAAGGGCTGGCTGAATGCTGAACGAGGATGGCCTCATTCACAAATCTGGTGTGGGTGGGGTGACTAGACCTCACATCTCTCATTATTCAGCAGACTGGGGCTTGTTATCATGGTGGCTGGGTAAGATTCTAAGAGAGTGCAGACACATGCAACCCCTCTAAAGGCTTGGACGTAGCAGTGGTATACTGTCGTTATTTGCATTCAACTTGCCAACAGTTTAGCTCAGATTCAAGGAGTAGAGAAATAGACTTTGTGTCTTTAGTGAAAGAAAATGCAAAGCCAAATTGCAAAAAGCCTTATACATGGAGCTATGGAGCATCTTGACCAGTTTTTTTGTCCTCTCCCACAGGAGGGATATTTAGCATCTATTATTGTATATCAGTCAGGCTAATTTACATTGAATATTGTAACAAACAACCCCAAAACCTTGGTGGTTGTTTTCTTGTTCACAATCCAATTCAATAAAGGCTGGTGTTTTGGAAAGAGAAGAATCGCTGGTGCAAGGAATTTTTCAAGGCCCCTGCTTTGATTCCACCTCTTCTAGATCCTCAGAGTTTCCCTTTGAATATTCCACAGGTAACCATCAGGAGAGAGAGAAAGAGGGCATGAAGGATCACAGAGACCCGGCTTCCAGTATTTCCATCGGCCTGAACTTGGCTCAGATTTTACTGACCATCTAACTGCAAAGAGAAACTTCCTTGGTGCCAAGGAAGAAAATGAAATGTTTGTCTTTCTTGTCTTTATTTTTGAGGCTTCAGCCCAAAATCCAAGGCAACAAAAGTTCCATTTCATACCGTGTCCAGCAAATTCCATGTTTTTTCCTCTATACACCAAAGCAGCTGCTAATGCTGTGCTTAGATTGTTGTTTCTTTTTCTTCTTTTCTTGCCTTTTTAACCCTGTGGAGATGACTACCTTCATAAAACATCTAGTTTCCTCAGATGGGGCAGCGTAAAGGGAATGAAATAAATGCCCCAGACTCACTATCTGTTTCTGGCAGATGTAGTCTAGGAGTGGGCTTATTTTTGCATCTAAAACTGCCAACCCTTTATACTCATGGACATCTGTGCCTTCCTTGAATTTGTACGTGTGCCTGAGGGGCCACGTGGGGCTGTACTTGGACTTAGCTCCTTGTTGAGCAGAGGGAGCACCTTCCACCTCCTCCACACTCCATGATCTTTCCCGACACTCTATCCCTGTGCTTACCAAGCCACGGAAACCTCCCAGACTGAGACCAGACACACTGGGTTCAAACTCTACCTCTGACCCTTGTTGTCAACTGTACCATCCTTGGCCAACTGTCCAAACTTTCTGAACCTCAGTTTCCTCATCTTTCACATTGGGATGATCTCACCTTACAGGGTTATAATGAGAGCTACCATGGCAGTAAAAGCACTTAGTACAAGGTGGGCACTCAATCATGGTATTTCTCTTCTTCCTTCTTTGCCCTCATCCCCAGGTAGCATGTGGGTACCATAGGGAGAGGGGAACGTGCCTGGAATTGGACAGAGCTTTTTAATGATGCTTCTGTGAAGAGACAAGGCTTGTGGACAAACACAGGGAGCAGTGCTACACAATCTGGTCTCCGGGAATGTGTAGACATGTATTCGGGAAGGCAGAGTTTGATTTTTTTAACCCATTTTTCATTGTTTCAATGAACTGTTACAAACAAAAGCAGAGCCCATCCGGTGTGGCTCAATGGTTGAGCATTGACCTATGAACCAGGAGGTCATGGTTTGATTCCTAATTAGGGCATATGCCCAGATTGCGGGCTCAATCTTCAGTGTGGGACATGCAGGAGGCAGCCGATCAATGGTACTCTCTCATCATTGATGTCTCTCTCTCTCTCTCTCCCTCTACTTCCTCTCTGAAATCAATAAAAACATATATATTTTTAAAAGCAGAAATACAGACAGAGAGGTTTAGGACATGTACTGTTCTCACAGTTGGAAAGAGTAGAGTAGAGTAGATTTTTCCACCATGCAGCCTCCCATCAGTAGTGCAGAAGCTCGCCTAGATGTCACCTCCATTCCAGAACCGACCAGGCTACCCTAGGCTGTAAGGTGAGATCCCTGCATTTGTAGCAAAAGGATAACTCATCCTCCCCTGGCAGCCAGGTGTTAAATCATCACTAGATGGCAGTAACATCTAACACTTAATTCTCTATGAACTCATCAAAGCATTTCGCCTTTTTCGCTTTTGCTTCTCTATATCAAGCAAATACTTGTTCAGCATGAAATAGAAGCAGCATTAAGCTTGCCCCACCCTTATTTTGCACTTGAATTGGAGAATCACAGGATATTAGAAAGAAGGAAATGGCCGTGCCTCAAGCTACCAGCAGCAGGCTTCTCAAGGGGCTTTCAGAGTTCATGTTAGGAGACTGAATCCTGCCCAGTACATTGGATGAAAATATAAGAATCTAGACCCCCCTATACTTGACAAAGAGTCACAGACTTGAACCAATTACTCTTATTCTTAAACAAGAAAGAAAAAAGGACATTAAAAAGAAAAATTTATACATTTGGTGAGGATGTAGCCCAATTTCCAGAGGTAAGAGCCATCTGGTTCTCTAAACTAGCTTCTTCTTAATTTCACTTTCTCACCCAGAGCCCTCCTTCCCATCTCCAGACTCATCTGTACAAAATCATTAGAGTAGGGATGACAGAAAAATGTCAAAATATTGAAAGAGGCTGGTAGTAATATGAAATCTATGCCATGCTCTCGGTTCACTGAAGAATCTGGGGCTGAGAATCCCAGGATGTTTCCAGAGGGAGTTGAATGAGGCCTTGAATTGGTCCCAGAGAACT
This sequence comes from Myotis brandtii, assembly GCF_000412655.1. Classification (NCBI taxonomy): domain Eukaryota; kingdom Metazoa; phylum Chordata; class Mammalia; order Chiroptera; family Vespertilionidae; genus Myotis; species Myotis brandtii. The sequence continues at coordinate 1,705,565 of NW_005364711.1, forward strand.
TACAGGCCATTCATGGCTCTAAAACCTGGACCTCCTTCAAGGAACTGGGATAACTATAAAACCCAGGTCTGCCTATCTATGTAATCAGGAACCAAGTGACTTCAAGAATGTCTAACAGCTAATAAATGTTGACACCAAAGCTTCTCTACCATGAAGTAGCTCCAATGACAGATTAGCTGCTTGAGACTTGAACCTTCGAAACCTTTATGCCTCCAGTATGGTCAGGTGAGGTGTGAATGGAGCAGGAGTTAGCTTGAGACAGGCAAACTCAGGTGGGACAAGGAATAGTTCCTGAGGTGCTAGAAGTCAGCTGATGCCCAGTGTCCTTAGGCTATTCCTGACTCCATCTTCACATCAGAAATGGACAGAACAACAAGTTACATCCAGTAAGTGGAACCTAAAATCAGTCTGGTGGACACTGACCAGACTAGCAGGCCAGGTAGACACACTCTCCAAGATCTTATTCTAAGTAAGAAGACCCAGGTCAACCAAGGTCATTGGAGCTAGAATCTCCAGATTCTGGACGGATGAACTAAACAAGTAAACTGGTTGAACTAAGGAAAGGGCGTTGAGGCTGCAGCTCTATTCTGTTGACTGGGTGAATATAGGGGAAGAAGAAGCAGAGGGCTCTACAACCCAAACTTAGCCAATCCTTCGTGGTAATCAATCCTGCCAGTAGACCTCAGATCTAATTAGTAGTAAGCAGTGTGGGAGCCCTTCAGTCATCTGGGGTCACCCAATCTGGGGTCTGAGCATAACATAAAACCAGTCTGGAATGAGTCACGCTGCATTATCCATCTCTGTCAGAGCTGAGCCTGCAGCTGGAGAGCACCGGCAGAATCAGCTGTGAGCAGCTGGGGACTCAGAAGCAGGGAAAGCTTCTGAGGGCTAAGGCAGCACTGAAAAAGTTGTATCTCTTAGCATGTCCACAGCAGCTGTCTTGATAATAGCCTGGGCTGGAAGCCACTAAAAATAACATTCCCTATCACAAAATATTACTATATGACACTGATATGCAGAAATGCAAGGAAGGGGAAACTGGGACCAACATTTTGCCTTGAAGCAAAAATCCAAAGCTGCTGGTTATTTCTTGCATAAGCTTCTATTTAATATCTTTACTTTCAAATTTTTCCAACTTTGTGAATAAAAAATATCTGGTGATGAGAAGACAAGGAGAAGGAAAAGAGATAACCATGGAGGAAGCTTTAGCTTCACATTGATATAAACACTTCCCACTCTTTATTTTTCAGTCATTTTTTTGGGGGGGGGGGATTTTAAAGGATTTTAAAATTTGCTTCTCCTTCTTATAAAATATAGCTTCAGGCTTTTGATATCACATTAATGGTAAAGACAACATATTCCAGCAATGAGGGTCAATGTTAAAGTTTATAAGCAAAATAGAATATTTGTGGTACTAAGGTAGACATTCTAATGGGATTATAGCTCCTTATAGAAGAAAAATTAAATTATACTCCTCTTTGGCCAGCTTAGAAGTTGACTTCTAAAAATTTTAGTAATTTAATATTGTATCTTCAAAATGACACTGGTATTTTACATTAGAGTGTGAATTCCAGGAGGGCAGGGGATTTTGTTTATTTTATGAACTGTTGTCTTTCTAGGGCATAGAACATAGTGAACATTCAGGAAATGTTGTGAATAAATTAATTTGGGGCTTGAAAGCATTACACCTGCTTATCCACAGCCTTATTCCCATTTCAGTACTTCAGCAAGGGCTCAGCTGTCGCCTTGACTTCATCATCCCCTTCCGCTTCCTTCCACTCAATCAATCATGGAGGGTCTGGGTGTACAGACAACAAGAGAAGGGCTTTCTGATTCTGAGCATCCCGTTTGATTCTGCTCTGAATCTCAAAACCCAATGGAAAAACCAAAGGATGCGAGTAAGGCCACAAAAATTCCTGGGAATACCGCACAATGCACAGAATAGGGAGTAGGGGACAGTTGTGGAAGGACATGTTTCCCCTCCCAGACTCTAGTTTTCATCACAAAGAGCAGAATGGAAGGATATATTACTTCCCTTTAGGACTTGAATTTTGTTACTTTAGTTGATTTTCACACTCTTTCTCAAAAACCTTGTTATAACCGTCTGTATAGTTAATACCTCCACTGGAATGTTCCCATTGACAAAGGGAGCCATTGTGCCCCTTCCCACAAAAAGGTCATTGTGACCATGGCTCCTTTCGGACTGGGATCATCATAGGTTGTTTGGTCACCTTTGTCCAAGATCGAAGTCAAGGCAGTGGTTCTGCCAAACTCAGTCAAACGTCTTGAAATGTTTTTCAACATTGGGAGTGTGACAAGATCCCAAGCACATTTGGCTGTGGTTCCCCTTAATTGCTGCGCCCAAGCAGAAAATGTAATCCAGCTGCTTCAGAGTCGTTTTCCCCAAACTCATCCAAGTTTTCCTCAGCGAGGTCTATTTGACGTCTTTGTCTTCGTGGGCCTAGCACCTTCCTTCTCACGTTCTATTTCTTGGAACGAGGAAGCAAACAGAGCCAAGAGTCACAGGACTCGGTTTCAAACACAAGACAGACTCTGTAAAATCAGGTGCTGGGGGTGGAGGTCAAGAATTACAGCTGTGACACATCTGAAGGGGAAATTATGGAAGTCTCCAGGACAAATGTGTCCTTAGAAGGCCAGAGAACACTGAGGATAGATTTCTTTCCACCTCTTATTCAGCAGAAACTGGGAGCCAACAGCTCACCTAACTCCAGTGTCATATTGTGAACACTGGACTTGGAACACAAGTAGGCTCACAAGATCCACGTAAGACCTTTTAATAAGACCCTGAAACTCAAAATGAAACAAAAGGGAATCAAAATCCTAACTCCTGGCTAGTATGGGACTCACTCGTTTTGTGACCTTAGGCAAGTTCCTTAAATATCTCTGAACATAAGCTTTTCCATTATAAATAAAGATAATACAACCTTCCTGGTATACTTATTGTGAGACTTGGGTAGGATTATAGAGCTTAGTATAGTCCCTGCCTTTTGTATTGACAGCTATTTGTATTGTTGTTGTTATTTTTTATAACAGCTTTATTAAGATATAATCCACGTGCCATATCTATATATATAAAAGCCTAAGCGACCATTGCAACCGAATGGACGACCGAACAGGCTGCGTGGGGCGACCAGGCCAGCAGGGGGGTTAGTGAGGGATGACCAAATGACTGAGCAGCAGGCTGCAAAGATGGCGGCACCTGCAGCCAATAAGGAGGGAATATGCTAATTGACTGCCACACCCTCAAAGATGGCAGTGCCCATAGCCACAAGATGGCGGCGCCCAGTCCCCTCAGCCAACCAGCTACCCAGGGCCGGCCTGAGGCACAGGCAAGCCTTAGATAGCGGCTGCCCAGTCAACACCTGAGGCACAGGCAAGCCTCAGATGTTGGCTGCCCAGCTGCCCAGGGCCGCTCGAGGCTCAGGTAACCAGGGCCGGTTGAGGCTTGCGCTGCCAGCAGTGGCAGCAGCAGAGGTGTGATGGGGCGTCACCTTCCCCTAATTGCTGGGACACCTCCCACCCCTGAGGGCTCCCAGACTGTGAGAGGGGCAGGCCGGGCTGAGGGACCCTCCCTCCAGTGCATGAATTTTCATGCACCAGGCCTCTAGTATTCTATAATTCTTTAGTAACTGAAATACTCATTCATTTCTCAACTATTATCAGGTAAGTTTATATTCACCATTTACCTAAAAAACAACCTTCACCCATTGCAACAACACTCAAAGCTCAGAAATAAGCAAAAAGAATATTCCCAGCTCCTAAACTAGATTTCACAAAACACATACACTAGTCAGGAACTTAAGACCTTAGACCTTCCTTCATCTCACTGATTTTATTTAACACTAGTGGCCCAGTGCCCGGATTCGTGCACACTGAAAGGAAATTAATTAGGAGAAATATTTTAATATCACTATTCGCCCTTTCTCTATAATAGAAATGTCAACAAAAACAACCATATTCACAATTGACAATGACAGATAGAAATACTAGTACATGCATGCGATTGACACCAGCGAGAGCATTATATGTATTGTGCATGCGTGAATCAACACTTATTTTTAAATTGCCAGTGCGGCCCTAACCGGTATGGCTCAATGGATAGAGCGTCAGCCTGCGGACTCAAGGGTCCCAGGTTCGATTCCAGTCAAGGGCATGTACCTTGGTTGCGGGCACATACCCAGTGGGAGGTGTGTAGGAGGCAGCTGATTGATGTTTCTCTCTCATCGATGTTTCTAACTTTCTATCCCTCTCCCTTCCTCTCTGTAAAAAATCAATAAAATATATTTAAAATAAAAATAAAAATAAATTGCCAGTGCGCGTCATATGTACCGGCTGGTCGGTTGGACGTATGGACATACAATAGGTCACTTAATCTTTTACATATATATATATATGATAAATTCTTATTAAATTTACTTGATTTTCAGGAATGAAGCAAATTAAACTCAGCAGAAAGGGAATAAATGGTCCAGGCACAGATGAGTACATTGACAACTGTTAGCTTAATACTAAAGAAAATTAGACACAGAATTATATTTCACCAAGTATATCCACAGAAGTAGAATCCTTCCCTCATTCCCAGGCAAAACTGGATTAATGACATGTTCCTATACATGCTTCCACAATAAAACTTTTGTTTCAAACACTGTCATCTGAAATCTAATTCATTGACCTACATGTTTATGCTCATGCCAGTAACACACTGTCTTGATTAATGTAGGTTTGCATGCAGTAAGTTTTTAAATCAGGGACTGTGAGTTTCCCAACTTTTTTCTTCATTTTCAAGATTGTTTTTTTTTTTCAATACAAAATTAGGTCATCTGAAAATAGAGATAGTTGTACTCTTTCCTTTCCAAACTGGATGCCTTTTATTTCTTTTCTTGCCTTATTGCCCTGGTCAGAACCTCCAGTATAATTTTTAAATAGAAGTGACAAGAGCAGACAACTTTGCCTTGTTCTTGACCTTAGGGGAAAAGCTTTCAATATTTTACCATAAAGAATGATGCTATTTGTGGGTTGTCCATGGATGCCCTTCATCAGGTTGAGGAAGTGCCCATGAATTCCTAATTTGTTGAGTGTTTTTCATCAGGAAAGGGTGTTACTGTTATCACACAAAAATGCAGCTGTTCTCTTTTTTCCCTTTCTTCTTTCCCTTTTTTGATTTCTTTCCAGAGCTTGGTAGGACACAGGGACGGCATCAGGAAAGAGGAAGCCCTGGGCTGCTGTGCATCCACTCCCTGAAGAGCCCCATGAGCTAGCATCTGCCACCTCCTCCCTCCTGTCTGCATTTCTGACCCAGTGTTGCCCTTGTTGTTCTGGCTCAGGCTGCATCCCTCCCACTTTGATCTTCTTTGCTGGCCTACTGTCTCCTGGTTCTGGCTCCCTGGCTTTCTGTCACTCTTTTTCAGGGTTCAGATCCCTTTGCTACCTCTTTCCAGGTGTCCTAGACTACTTTGGCAGCTACTAGTGTTTGGAAAGCTACAGGCTGTTTTTCAGGCGGTAGAGTTTCCTTTTCACTCCTGTACCCGGTTTGATTCCACAAATACTTCATGAGAACTTTTTAATGCCAGGCATTGTGCTTGTTCAATCATGATGCTACTCATAGTAACCTCATGCTGTTGTTCTCGGTTTGGTCCTATTTTACAGAAGAGAAAACAGAGGCTCCATGTGGCTAATTTGTCTGAAGTTACATACATAGTAAGTGGCAGAACCAAAATTTGACCACAGACCTGTTTGTTTGAAGCGAAAGAAAAGGATAGGCAGACAGTAATTACCGAAATAGAATTCAGGGCCTCAATTGCCATGTTGGACTATCCAGGAAGAGCTACAAAGTGGTATATCTCATTTCAGATATACTGGTAAGGCTTCTATTGCTCTGGCCTTTGACAACTTGTCCAGCCCCATCTTCCAGAAAACACAGGCTCACCCACTCAAGACATGCCAAACCATGTCATACTATCTCTATTGCTGTACATTTTCATATGATGGTATCTCTGCCTTCAAAAAAAAACAAAAAGAAAAGAAAAAAACCTACCTCTTCTATTCAACTGCCAACTTCTAGATGCCTGGCCATACATTTTCATATGATGGTATCTCTGCCTTAAAAAAAAAGAAAAGAAGAAAACCTATCTCTTCTATTCAACTGCCAACTTCTAGATGCCTGGCCAACTCCTATGCATACTTCAAGACCCAACATAGGAATCACTTCCCCTGGTAATTGTTTCTGACCCACCCCAGGCTGTGCTCCATCATATCCCATACCTACCTGTGTCATAGCACTCATCACTCCCTCTCCCCCACAACCAATCCCTAATGAATCATGAATGCCTTCAAGGTAGGGGCTGTGTTTAGTTCTCCCCTGTCTCCCAGGACTCAGGATAGTTCCGGACCCAATGTTTCCTGAATAACTAATTGAACCTTTAGGATGAGCTCCTATAGACAGATGCCCTCTCTGATAGGAGATTTAAACCACCTCTCTACCCAATTAGATTAACAGCAGAGACAATTTCTTGTTCCCTGCCATGGTGGACAATCTGAATCCTAAACCAAGGGCCCTAAGCCTGTAAAATTTGAACTTCAACCAGTGAAACCACCTCTCCACTCTGTAAAACACAACTCACCAGGTCACCATGAGGCAGACCTCAGGACAGATGATAATCCAAAGGAGGAAACCGAGGGCCACACTTAAACACAGGGCAAGAGCACCCTAAAGCTCTTAGGCACTTCTCAACTTCGAGACCCACCAGCAGTACCACAGACCACATTTGGGTGAAAAAGAACGAGCCATCTATTTCTTTAGCTCTTCAACAATATGATCATTTCACTTCTGACTCAATGCCAGCTCAGAAAAAAAAAAGCCAGTTACAAGAAGAGGAGTTTTGGGGCTCTTTGCGGCAATTCTGAGAACAAAGCTTTAACACAGCCACCCTTCACTTTCTCCTCCAAGGGAGGGCTGTGAGGTCAAACTCAGGATGACAATGCCCATCAGCCCCCCAAGGATTCTTGGGATTAACCCTTGCCAATTTTGCTCCAAGCCCTGGCACATTTTGGGCTGAAGGCACACATGTTATTTTCATTTAAGCGTGAATGCTAAACCACTGAGTGTTGGGGTTTGGGGGTTTTATTTTTGTTGGGTTTTTTTTTCTGGGCTTTCCATTAACTCTGTCTACAAAATGTGGTTTTAAGAAATCTTACTCCTGGTCATTTATCTAACAGAGCATACTGTGATCTGTAAGCTCCATCCTTCTTGTAGCTTTCACATTCTATTAAAATGGGATCTTTTACCAGGAAATTTACTCAGACGGGGGAGTTCATTTGAGGTTGAACCTGTAAAGTGGCCAATTATCTCTGAGCCATTGGTTGCATATGATCTTTACCCCAAGGTTTGGAAATAAAGACAACATTTAGCAAGCGTTCTGCTCCAAAGCTAATGTTTTGGAAAGAATAACAGCATGTTGGGAATAAATTACATGGTCTTTAGTGCATTTTAGTGTTACTGCCTGTTAACATGCAGTGTGGTGTGCCAGCTCATGAGAGAACTCCGGTCTTCTAAGGAATCGATTTCTGAATTGTTGAGCTTCTGGCATCCGTGTTGTACCGTTGAGCAGGCTGGAGTACAGGGGCCCGTGTCTGTGGGAGCTGACCTAGGGGAAACTATGAATCACAGGTTGTCCTTCCATTCTGATAATGTCCAGACCATTAGCTCACTCTGGGTAATGGCATTTTGAGGGTTTTCATCTAGGACTATCCAGTTTCCCACTTCACGGTTTATATTGATCCCAAGACTGAGCAATCAAATATACCTAATACAAGCAACTAATTCAACCTTACTCAAAGACCTACTAGGTGCAAGGTCTTTTGCCAGGCCCTCTGGAAGAATAGTGGGATGCTTAAAAAGACCCTTGATTCCATTTCTATGGAATGTCCGGAATAGGCAAATTCACAGAGATACAAAGTAGGTTAGTGGTTTCCCAGAGCTGGGAGGATGGAGGGATTGGGGAGTGCTGGCTTAAAGGTTGTGGGGTTTCGTTTGGGGTCCTGAAAGTGTTCTACAATTGACTGTGGGGAGGGTTGCCCAACTGTGAATATACTAAAAGCCCTTGAAATGAGCATGTTAAATGGACAAATTGTACGGTATGTGAATGCTGCCACAATAAAACTGTTAAAAAAAGAAAAACAAACTTGCCCTCACCAAGAGAGAAAAGATGTTAATAATTTCAGGTGGATGCCCTAATCGGTTTGGCTTAGTGGATAGAGCATTGGCCTGGGGACTCAAGGGTCCCAGGTTCAATTCTGGTCAAGGGCATGTACCTTGGTTGAGGGCACATCCCCAGTGGGGAGTGTGCAGGAGGCAGCTGATCGATGTTTCTCTCTCATCGATGTTTCTAACTCTCTATCCCTCTCCCTTCCTCTCTGTAAAAAATCAATAAA
>NW_005364711.1:1714135-1721691 GCF_000412655.1 Myotis brandtii
GAGTAGGAGAGAGGGACTTTCAGGAGCAGGAAGAGAGTTTCTAATAACGGAATGAAAATGAAACCCCTGGGAAGACGGCAAGAGATATGCTGGGAGCAGAAACATCAGGCTTCATGGTGGGGTCCCAATGCAAGTTGGGACCCCCCTTACACAGGATCACAAGCAAGGTGTTTTATTTAAGGGGAAAAGAAGGGAAGGCTGGTATCCTTCAGGCTGGGAGGCAGCTCCTGTTACTGTAACCTCTCTATTGGAAAGACAATTTCACCAGAAGATCAGCATCCTCTCCCCTAGTCAGCCTCCCACACTCCTGGGACAAAGGGCTCTGGGATCCGGAGAGCTCTCAAAGTAAGTCAACAGGAACTAGCCCTATAGCAACTTGTAAGCCTAACTATTGCCCCCTGCACAAACAACACAACCTATTTCTCAAGCCATGCAGGCTACCATAGGACTTCTTCAGGCAGCAGAACAAATTCCATTTCATGCTTAAATAACTTATCTTTGATTGGGCTGGACTTTTTTATTTTTATTGATCTCAGAGAGGAAGGGAGAGGGAGAGAGAGAGTGAAATATCAATGATGAGAATCACCGATTGGCTGCTTCTGGCATGCCCCATACTGGGGATCGAGCCTCCAACCTGAGCATGTGCCCCTGACCAGAATCAAACCCAGAACCCTTCAGTCTGCAGTGCGACGCTCTATCCACTGAGCCAAACCAGCTAGGGCTGGGCTGGACTTATTTAATGTAAAAAGATCCATCACCATCTTCACCTTCACAGCCTGCCCTACCCCCTGCCACCATTTTTAAATTCCCCCACCCTCTCAGTTTCAATATTTGGTCAAAAGAAAAATTATCAGGTACATTTAATATAAATAATTCCAAATGTGAGAATACTTTTTAAACTTTTAAGCTAAGTGAAATATTTTAAATGATAAGTTGCTTTTGTAGGCCAGGTTAAACTTTCAAGCAATGCTGTATACACGCATTTAAAAAAAAAAAAAGCTTAAATGAGATCTTTTCAAAAGATTATTCTACAAGAGTGTGGCCCTGAGTTCCAGGTTTGGCTTCCTGTATAACGGTGGACTTTGGTGTCGTCTCTCGGACAGTGAGGACCTGCCACGATTTTGTGCTGTCCTTAGCTTCTACATTTCTTTTCTTTTAAATATGTTTTTATTGATTTCAGAGAGGATGAGAAAGAATCATCAATCAACTGCTTCCTGCATGCCCCACACTGGGGATCGAGCCCACAACCTGGGCATGTGCCCTTATCAGGAATCAAACTGTGACCTGATTCACAGGTTGCAGTTCAACCACTGAGCCACTGTGGCCGGGCCCTTAGCTTCTATATTTCTTGTCACTGGAATAAAAGCCGAGCGGAGGGTGAGTTAAAGAGATGGTAGGGCATGGGGCAGTGAGCCCAATGCATTTGGAAATGCCTGCAACTGGCTGATAGCTTTACCAGTTCCACACTAACGGTCTTTGAGGCTTGTGGGTCGCACTAAACTGAGCGATGTGGTGGCACTCTCGCTCCTCTGATCTCCACTTCCCTGCAAGAGCCAGAGAGAAAGGGCTCCCATTCCCAGCGCACGCCGCCTTCCACCTTCCATGATGATGCAGGCCCTGGCATTGGCAAGCAGCCACATTTCCGGTGTGGGACTTGAACTCTTGGCCTTCCAGGCAAAGGGAATGGTGCTACCGGCTGAGCGACACAGACATGTTTCCTGAGTCAGTGACTAAACAGATGCAAAGGTATGTGAGGCATTTCTTGCCCCCACCTCGCCCACCTGGCATGGCTGCTGGCACAACCAGGGGTGCCCCACCCGCCCCGGGAGCAGCCTCCGGAGTGCAGAGCTGTTGGTCAGCTTGTCAGTGCACTTCCTCACCTTTGGCTTTCCTCGCTTGAAAGGAACTGGGATAAAAACTCACTTGAATGAACGTTTTTGATTCTCTTTGTGTTCTTCTCCCTTCTCCTATCTCACAGCTGTTTTATTTTTCATGGGAGCCACTGACACAAATTTACATTTCCCACGGCTTCCAGGCCTTCTTCACCCTCTAGAATGGATATGAATAAGCCCTCTTTGTGCTCTTCTCCTTTCTCCTATCTCACAGCTGTTTTATTTTTCGTGGGAGCCACTGACACATGGCCGAGTAGACAAATTTACATTTCCCGCGGCTTTCAGGCCTTCTTCACCCTCTAGAATGGATATGAATAAGCTCACACTCAAGAATAAAGATAAAAAGATCAGGTCATCAGTGAAAAGAAGACAGGAAAAGGCATTAGGTCTAGGACAGTGGTCGGCAAACTGCAGCCCCTTGAGTATGGCTCTTCCACAAAATACCACGTGCGGGCGCGCATGTACAGTGCGATTGAAACTTCGTGGCCACACTCAAGGGGCCAAAGAGCCGCATGTGGCTCTCGAGCCGCGGTCTGCCAACCACGGCTAGGGTCTAGGTCATCCACACATTGAGTTGTCTATCTCCTGAAAAGAAATGTTTCAAAGAAATGTGGGATGACATAGAAAAACGTGTACTCTCGTCTAGGATGAGTCACATCAAGTGGATGGTATATAGGCAAGGATCATAAAAACCTAAAGCAGAATGTGAATATTTTCTCGGTTAAACTTCTATTGTTGTTATACTATTGTTTAAATAATGTCTTTTTTTTTTTAAATTCTCACCTGAGGATACTTTTTTTATTGATTTTAGAGAGAGATGAAGGGAGAGAAAGAGAGAGAGAGAGATGTGAGAGAGAAACACCGATCAGTTGCCTCCTGTACTCATCCCGACCAGGGATTGAACCAGAAACCTAGGCATGTGCCCTGATCAGGACTCAAACCCACAATCTTTTTGTGTGCAGGATGACACTCCAACCAACCGAGCCACCCTTTTTTTTTTTTTAATAGGAGGGGAAAGAAAAACTGAGTAACAAATAATATATTAACACACACGGAAAGCCCTGGTGCTTTTTAGTTTGGTATGCTAATAACTGGCTATAAAACAAATCCTCAACCTGCCATTCCTTTCGTTCTCCCTTGCCAGGCGCGCCTGCTCTCTGCCACGCTGGGAGCAGCTGAGTGATGTGCGGTCACTCCCAGCAGGCAATGACTGCCAGTCCCACTATGGGGAGCAGCAGAAACTGCCACGGCTGCACCAGGGCCCAGGGCCCAGCATCTTCCGGAAGGCGTGTCCGAGAACACTTAGCCAAAAGGTCCGTCTCATATCGCAATGACAGGGCTGCGAATTCGCTATGTTTCCTCCCCAGTTTACTCCCAATAAGATGGGCTGAGAAGGATGTATCGACACAGGTAACTGGCCTGGCATCCTGCCCTCCAGGCCAGGTAAGGCTGCATGTCAATCACTCCATCGACTGCTCCGAAGTCTGTCTGCCGTTTCCCTACCTCGGCCTTAGAGGATGCAGGTGACAGTTGAGAACTGGGACTTGGGTTGAATGGGTTCCATTGGCAATGCGGGCAGCCTGACCTATTCTTCAAAGTGCTTATTTCACACTTTCGTGCTCTCCCTGATGATCCAGGGCAGGTAAAGAATCCACTCCAGCACCCTCACACTGTAGTGTATCACTGTTATAACAAGCTAATGTGACAAAATGCCTGGGCTCAAATCTTGGTTGCTATCATCTGTTAGCTTGGACCAATGAGTCAACATCTCTGAGCATCATTTTTCTTCTTTGTAACACAAGAGAAATACTAGTACGCACCTCATATGGTTGTCGTGAGGCTGAAATGAAATGATGCTACAGTGTGTTCCCATGGTGTCTGGCACATAATGTTGGTAGTGATGTTTTTTAGTATTCTCAGTGTATTCCATTGCCCCCACTGCTTCACTTTGTTCACCTCCAAGTGGGCTAAAAGCATCTGATGGGCCTGGCCAGTGTGGCAGCCGATCAATGATTCTTTCTCATCATTGCTGTTTCTAGCTCTTTCTCCCTCTCCCTTCTTCTCTAAAATCAATAAAAAAATATATATTTAAAAAATAAAATAAATAAAAGCACCTTGATGTAGCTGCAGGAGCAGGGAAGCTAGAATCAGATCTCTTCCATTCTATTAGCTGAATGGCAAGTTACTGTGCACATCTGCATTTCCTTCTGCATCTGTAAAGTGTAGATAGTAACACCCCACAGGGCTCCTGGGAAGATCCAGTGTAACAGGATACAGGAATATGCTTGATGCTCACTAAATAATGGTTGAATTGGGACTCAGGTTTGAGTCACTTACCCAGCCTATCTTCTTTTGGCTTTTAGCTTAGGTTTCAACTACAGGAGAAGGCATCCCACCTTCTCCCAGGCCGCTTCCAACCCAGCCCAGCAGGACAGGGAGCCAAGGCATTAGCGAGCTTTTGGCAGAAGCTGGGCAAGGAGTGTGATCACAAGACCACCGTGCAGAACTTAGACAAGCGAATGTGCAAATTATGCTATTCAAGCTGGAATATCACCCGAGTGTGTTTTGGAACCGCAGTGACCACATCCAGCTGGCCTGGGGAAGGAAAGCTGTCCAGCCAAAGGTTTTATTATTTTTATTTAAAAGTGTGAATCATCAGACCAGCAACCCTTTCCAGCCAGGTGCTGGATTCAGATCCCACTTAACATCTACTTCTTTGGCACTGAGCAAGGCGAAAGGGCCCATGAGAAATTGCTTTGGGCCTGGGGAGACCTCAGAGGTCAGCATCTTAAGCAAGGTGCCCTTAGAATACCACCTAAACCCTCTAGGACTCGGTTCCTTCACGTGTAAAAGAAGAAAGTAATAGGAAATACTGCAGAGGTTACTGTCAGGATGAAATCAGATGTGTGGAAATTGCTTAGAAGCGAGCCTGATGCAGAACACGTACTGAATGTGTGTTTGCTGTAATAATAATGATTATTGTACTAAGGCCTTTGAGATTTCCCAGTGGCATCACATTCTCACCTCTGCGCTAATCAGCTTTTTTTGAAGAAAATGCTTTCTATATAATGAATGAAATGATGATACAGAGCTGTATGGAATACATAACAACTAAGCAAGAGTTCTATTGTCTCCGTGGCTAGAAGGAACTCTATGCTGAAGAAAATGTTAGCGCTAAGTCTTACAGGAAACTGAAGAATGGAAGTTATGAGTGGGAGGGAAAGGGCATCATGTGGAAGGTGAACAACCAGGTGAAACCCATCCAGCCCATCCTGGCAATGCCTGGCTTGCCTCTGGCAGCTCGGTTGTAATTACACACACTCAAAAGATATGCCAAGATTTTCAGATTTTGCTGAAACTGCCTGATATCACCTGCTCCATGCATCAGTTCTTGTTTTCATTCTCCTGACCTCTTGGCCACTAACTCTCATGGCCTGGTTACTGTCTTATGCTAGCCTTGCCCCACTAAGTCAACACATGCTTTGGTCTTGATTTTTTTTTATATATATATTGATTTCAGAGAGGAAGGGAGAAGGAGAGAGTGATAGAAACATCAATGATGAGACTCACTGATTGGCTGCCTCCTGCAGGCCCCTACTGGGGGTTGAGCCCACAACCCAGGCATGTGCCCTGACTGGGAATTGAATCGTGACCTCCTGATTTATAGGTTGATGCTCAACCACTGAGCCAAGCCAGCCTATTCTTGACATTTTTGACCCCAATTTCCCTCCTGACCATCGTTTCCTCCAGTTGACTCTCAGCAGGTTGACCCGTGTTCCTGGAACCCCTTTTCCAATACTACAGCCATAAGGAGCCCCTACAAGTCTCATGAGCAGGATGTGGACAAGCTGTCATAGGTGCTGTCATGTTCTGGGGATAAAGGAGATTCAGTTCACTCCTATGATCAAGGCAATAGAAGGGAAGGAAAGCTCAGTAGTCTCCCTCAATGAAGGAGCTTTCTACAAGCACAGACCATTTGGTGGGACTACCCCTGCCCCTGGTTGTGCCAGGGGATGGGAAAACCAGGGCCCTGAGTTTTATAGATGGGTGGGTTCTCACCTATTCCCAGAAGTCTGCCCTAATGACTCTCATGCAACTTCTTCATGGGTTTGCTCAGTCTTCCCAGCACTTAATTACCATGACTTTGCTTTCTGAATTGGGCAACGTCCTCTATATGCTAACCAGAAGGTAAATTTCCAGGTAGCAACATCTTCATTATTTTTTCTATGTATCTACAAAGCTAAGCTCTATACTTGATGTGTATGGAGAAAACAGACATACACACACTACACAAGAATCATAGCAAAAATAACAACATTCTAAGGGTGCTCTGATTTTGGAAAAACAACCTGAAGTCAGAAGTCGTAGGTTCTTGTCCTGGCTCTACAACTGACTGGCTGAGACATCTGGGTATGTTACAACATTTTCTAAACTTCCTCCGCCATCTATCCCACAGAGATGATGAAACTAATCCTACTTACCCTAAGGAGAATTATCATATGCCAAGAGATATCAGATATAAAAATCACATTTAGAGAACCTTTTCCAATAAAGGAAAAGTAAGACTGAATTCAATCTCATTTTGTTTGTTTGTTGTTAAGGGGGAGAGAAGACTCTCATAGGAGGAGAAGAAAAAATGAAAAGAGCAACCACTATTTTGAGACCTGTAAGAGGATTTTAAATATCATTTTTTAAAATGTCAGAATTCTGTTTTCTTGTTTGGAGACAGAGGGGAAAAAAAGGTAGAGTGTTATTTTATAGTCTTTAACTCAAGGTTGGAGGAGACTGGTGATGTAACCTTCAGGCTTTGCTGGGTTTGGGGTGTCTTTGCAGAGCCTAGATGTTTCTTGGACACCACTCCTCACCAGGTATCGAACAGGACAGTGTTGGAGCAGCCATACATTAAATGTGCCAGAGGGGAAAGTACATTCCTTTGTTTGCTTTGAGGAAGTGCAAGCTATGGCTCCTTCTAGGACTGACCTCCCAGCATTCTTCGTTTTTCCCTTCTCTTCAGACATCTTCTTATAGGACATTTTAGTCCCCATTAGTGATGGCAGGATTCAGTGCGATGCTACTAAGAGCTTTGGACAGAGAGAAGAGTACAACTTGCTGGCTAATATGAGTAATTTGGAATAATGTGCTGACATCTAAACTCTGAGAGCCTCGAGTTAACATGACTCTCTGTCGCTTGCACTCTCCTAACTAGGATGAAGCATAAGATCCAGGGGCCAGTGCAAAACAATGAACCAGAGTCTAGTGAGTGCCAGCTACCTGCTAGGCTTTTCCAGGCCTTTCAGGTTAACCCATTTCATCTTTACAACAATCCCTGGGACAAGTTCTATTACCTTTTTTTTAAGGATAAGTAAACTGATGTTAAATAATTTGCCTAAAACCACATGGCTGATAAGTGGCAGGGAGTGTTTCTCAGAGGAGGTAAAGTTGATCCAGGTTCTGACAGAGGCGAGATGTAGCAACTAAGGAGTAGGAAGGGCATTTTTATGCATCAGATTTGGCAATACATAGATCAGGGATGGGGAACGTCTGGCCCGTGGGCTGTATAAGGGCCACAAAATCATTTGGTCTGGCCCTGCCAAGGCATTAGGGGTGAGTTAACTAAATGTTTGACCAAATACAGCAGGCTAATGTTTAAGTTGATAATTTTGT
>NW_005364711.1:1722577-1724000 GCF_000412655.1 Myotis brandtii
TTTGTTCCCGAGGAGATAGGGAGGGGGAGAAGAGAGTCTGTCTCCAACCCTAATTGTACACGTGGTTCTGATACATATGTCAGTCTTGCCAAGCCCCATGTACACTGGTTTCATATGAAGCTTAAACAAAAATGGCAGTGAATTGTCCTATAGCACATCCCACAAAAAAGGGCGGGGGTATCAGTCAGAGATTTACCGTTCTACAAATGACAGGGCTCTCTCAAACCTATGAATGGTGCAGCGGGGGAGGAGGAGGGACAGTAAAATTCAAGAATTCTCTTTGTGCCCGAGGAGATGGGGAGGGGGAGAAGAGAGTCCATCTCCAACCCTAATTGTACACAGGGTTCTGATACATATGTCAGTCTTGCCAAGCCCCATGTGAGAATGGAACAGAGGCTACGACACTCCAGAATGATGATGACTGTTTTCTGCCAGTAGAAATCTATGAGTTGAATAGTTCTGTGAACGCTTCTGAGAGCTCAGCTCTTAATGAACACAGCTGCTGTGAACTTGGTGGTTGCCCAGGAGCAGTCATAGCGATGATGCTGAGTGATAATAAACCACCATAGCTCATCAGCATGATTTTGTGGCCCTAAGGATTAGACTATCATTCACAACTCGTTTCTGTAGACTCTATTATGGCCTGACTCCTGCATCAAAGGAAATTTCTGGAAATCAAGAAGAGATTGCTACCATCAAAATATCTGTCCCCCTCATAACTACTTTTCACATGTTCCAATAGACTTTATTTTCCTGGACATGTATAGGAATTTCATTTTCGTTACAGGGGACAGGTGCACCAAATGCGTTCTGAGTCATTAACAAAGCAACATTCACCCCGATCGTGTGGGACTTGGGAACAGGAAAGGTCAATACTTCTCAGAACTCACTGAGGAGTCCCTGTCTCTTCCACAAACCTATTTTATATGATGAAGCTGACAGTGTTTTTCTATTCTTGAAAATATATGAAATGGAAGGGACTAGTTTATATTACTTGTACAAACACTCTGGGCACAGGTAGGATGATCTTTCCAAGTATACAATGACTTAGTAAATAGTGACTGAGATCCAGTAGTGGAGTCAAGTTCACCAATAGGTTATGTCTCCAATAGGCAACCTACCCTGGCAAATTGCTACATGATAGGTGAAGGGTGGGTTGGGGCTGGTGCTGTCTAGTTCTGGGCTTTCAGGTGTTAGTTCCCAGGTAGTGGTATACTGGTAAATGTTTATCAAGTAGTAGCTCCTCCCACCCTCCAAAAAGTCCTGATTTGTGTCATGTACCAATTGCTGTGGTGTAAATATTCCTGCCACAGATGATGTTAAGCTACTAATGTGATGTCACTGAACTTAAGGTTGGGAAGAGATGCACACAAAAAGCTCTTGAGAGATAGTGTGTGTGTGTGTGTGTGTGTGAGAGAGAGAG
>NW_005364711.1:1724046-1756449 GCF_000412655.1 Myotis brandtii
TGAGAGAGAGGAGAGAGAGAGAGAGAGACGTATTGAAAGGTAGAGGGAGAATTTCACATTTTTGTCAAATTGTAAATACTCTCTGTGGGTGTTTGAAATCATCCACATGGATCTTTGTTCCTTCTGTCCATTATTTGACTTTGGTGTTCCTCAGGCTTTCTCCGTGAGCAGTGCTATCCCTGTAGTGCAAGAAATGCTGCCCTTATTCTGATGAATCCCAAGTTTCTCTCTCCATCTTAAAACGTTCTTCTGGGCTCCAACCCCGTATTTCAAACACTTGGTAGAACACCTCTCTCTAGAGAGCGTCTGTGCTCCTAGAACTTAACACATTGCGGACCAGTAGTTTTATTGCTAGCTTTACCCAGTGGCCAGATAAGTTTCTATTGAACGAGTACAAAGAACGTTTTACATAAATAGTAAAGGCACGCTTTAAAATTAAATACCCATTGCATTTTGAAGTTATTTATTACATGTTCTTACAAGCTAATCTCTTTTTAAAGTATGATACTTTGTAAAACACTGTGTAATATGAAGTGAGAATTCTCGAGACCCGTCTGCAATTAACATGCCCAATACTGAAATCCCATCTTCCTTTCCTCCTCCTTACCACTATCACCTCACTTTTCTGCTTCTATTCCCTGTCTTAATTAATGATGGTTGCCTTCCCAGGATCCTATCCTAAGCTACAAACTTTAAAAAGTCATCCTTTATTCTTCTCTCTTAAACCTCACATAATTCATCAAGTCCTATACAGGCATGTTATATATATACACACACACATATATATACACACACACACACATATATATATCATAGAGCATATTTAATCTACTTAGTATATAATATTTAAACATACTTCATGATCTCCCATTTATACATTAAGAGTGGCTCACTTAGGACTTACGATTTCTCACTTTCCCAGCATCCTATTAATTAGGGAGTGGTAAATGCCTAGCTTATGCCTGCTGCCACTCTCTCTTCTTTCCCTTCTTACACTCATGGCAGGCATCACTTCTTTCTTATTGGCGACTCCCCTGATGCATCCAGATGCAGTTTTAAAATTCTCCTCAAAGCAGCACTCCATAAAGACACGACTAGAGTTGATAAGCAAATTAAAGCCCATTTGTCATCTCCTTTCTCCTTCTCTACCAGATGGTACATAGATAGTTTAGGTTGTGTCTCCAGAGACAGGTTGCTAAAGGAAATCTAATTATGTCACGTCCATCTTTAAAAATCTATGAGTACCCTCTTGCTTACAAAGTAAGGTAACAGATCACTGGTGGAGTGTATAAGGCCTTTTATGAACCAATTAAAAATTTCACATTTATTCACCATTAATGACACAAATATTCTAATTTCTTATGGCAACACACCCATCCCATCCCTTTAACCTAAGGTCTCTCGTGCTGCCTTTGCTTATGCCATTACTTCTTTCTAAAACTCCCTTCCCCGCTCACTAGCTGCCTGTTAGAGGCCTATTTACTCGTATCCTTTCCTAAACTTCCCAGGGGAAGAATTAGTTGATTCTTTCTCCGGATCTCCAAGAATACTTCTTTTAACCTTTCATAGAGCATACAGCACTTTTTATTAATTTGCTTTTAATTATTCACACATACATCTGGGAGAGCATTCCAGGTAATAGCTAGGTCCTAATTCAATACATAATACCTAGCAGGTGTTCAATTAATATATGTTAAAGGAATAAATACAGCGGGCCACCCTCCTTTCTCTTTGAAATGTTTGCTCACTTCCCTTTAGTCATTAATTCAACAAAGACATGTTTTTATATCTACTATGTATTAAGCTACATCCATGGCAAAAAATATGTAATTTCTGCCAAAGCACTACACTGTATCTAAAGCAACAGGAACCAAGTGAGGACCACTTTAAGTAGCTTTTACGCAAACATTTCAAGGCTATGCTCCCTTCCATGGGTGAAAGGAACTGTAAATGAAGTATTTGGTTTTCAGAGAGTTATGGCACAATTCTTGGCTCACTTTGATAAATATTGATCTTGTATAAATTACTCAGGAGAGGCAGCCGATGGTTCTCTGAGCAACATACACACACACACACACACACACCACTAACCTTTATGCAAAGACATAAATCATTTATGAATAGAGCCCCACATGCCCTATGAATAAGTCCCTTGGATTCCAAGATGACTGATACTCAAGTATTTTTCTCATTTGAGTGCAGACCTCAATGTAAGCAAGCAGTCGGACTACATGGAGTTACAATGCCCTTTTGTTCGCTGTAAGGTGAGAGATGCATTAATAGACTTTCAAGGGTAAACATCGCAGGTTTCAAAATAAACACGATTCAATGCGACTGCACATGTGTGCCTTTAATAAAGCGGATGGCAAGGGGATCGCTCTTTCGAAGCATCTCATGTCATGTTCATTCAACTTTAAGTTTTAGTCATTGGGGAAAGAAGAGAGCCGGTGTCTGTGGAATCTTGGAGAATTCGTTTTCTTTGACTATAGTTGAATCGAGGCTTTGGTTTCATCTGGGAAGCTGTGAATAGCACAATAAGGGGTCTGTGTGTGGTGAGGAGTCCTTAAAAGAAAGAACCAAAGGGCAGCAAACATTGGTTTTCAGGGATTCTTGTGGTCCAATTAATAATGAGTGTGTTTAACCTCTGGGGACTTCATCACTGAGGGACAGCGGGAGGAGAAAGAGACGTCCTGACAAATTGCTTGGTGGTCTCCGGGCAGGAGCTGGAATTTGTCATTAGAGCTCACACAAAGGTTTAAAATGCTGAGATGTCTTGGGGAAAATAAAGAAATGTGACTTAGGCGTTTTGGTACCTTTATTGATGAGACTTTCCCCACCTTGAATGTGTTTTGCCCTCCAATTCCAACTTTTTCACATTCTGTGCAATTTTTTTTCTCCGTTTCTTTCACAATTGAAGTGGCATTGTTACCCATGACACAAGAAATCCCCGTTTTAGGAATTGATGGACAGAAAATATTTAATGAGGGTTCAGAGACATATAAACAAGGAGAATTATTGCAGAATTATTTATAAAGGAGAAAGTGGGGAACCAGCAACATGCCCACAATAGGAGGCCAGTTAAACAAATTATGGAACATTCCTACAAAGGAATGTAATGCAAGCAGTTAAAAATGTGGGAGGTAAGCCCTAGCTTGTTTGGCTCAGTGGCTAGAGTGTCGACCCTTGGACTGAAGAGTCCCAGGTTCAATTCCGGTCAAGGGCACATACTGTATCTTGGTTGCAGGCTCGATCCCTGGCCAGGTCAGGACACGTGCGGGAGGCAACCAAGTGATGTGTCTCTCTCACATCGATGTTGCTCTCTCTCTCTGTCTCTCCCCCTCCCTTCTACTCTCTCCAAAAAGCAATGGAAAAGTATCCTCGGGCGAGAATTAACAAAAAATGTGGGAGGTAAGTATAGATGCACCAGATAAAAGGTTGTCCAGGTTGTATTGAGGTTTGAAAAAAGGGCAGGGAGGCTGCAGAACAGTATTTCTAGCATGATTCCTTTGAAGGAAATAAAACAAAAGCATCCTGTCATGTGTATTTACACAGATATGGTTTATGATGGCTATGTCTTGGTAATATAATTAGAGCAAAAGGAGGGATGAACTTTTACTTCTTACATTAAATATGCCTATATTAGTTGACTGTATTATAATGTATAAGGGTTATAGTTTGGTTTGGTTTTAGTCATTGAAAATATTTTCATGAAAAGCTTGTCTTTCAAATCCAAGCTCAAATACCATCTTATCAATTTTGTAACATTTGGTACATCTACTTGCAACATTATGGAGAGAGCACTTAATCTAACATCAGAAGGCGAGAGTTCAAATCCAATTCTGCCCCTTTCTAGCTGCACAGGAATCTTGGGAAATGATATAACTTCCAACCCCAAGTTTTCCTTTTGGCAAAATGGGAGAAACAGTGCTATCTCTGCAGGATCCCTGGGAGTTGAAAATAAGAGGCATTAATACCCTGGTTATTTGTGTGCTTATCTTGTACATCCCGTAGCATTCCAATCCCCAGGAGAGCAAGGACTACTGCGTTCATTAATCCATTGAATAGATACCGTTTGAGCAACGATCAGGTGTCAGGCAATGTGCTAAGCTCTAGGGATACAACAATGAACAAGAAAGATGACATCTTCTCCCAGATGAAATTTACAATAAAAGTGAAGAAATCACACATATAATCAGACTATCGCCAAACAGAGCAGTAAGTGTTATGATAGGAGAATCGGGAAACTCTTCAGGTAGGAAGTGGTATTTTCAGCTGAAACCTGGAGGACGTATAAGTGTTAGCAGGCAAAAAAGATAGAATGAATAGTGCGTCAATAGAGGGGGAAAGGATGAGTGAGAGTATAGGGCATTGAAAATATCAAATTCAAAGAGTTTAGAAGAGGGATAGATACAAATCCACGGCTGAGGACTATAAAAGATATATAGTTTCTGAAGGACAGGCAGATTCCCTCTCCCCCACACACTACTTTATTATGAAACTTTTCCAATACACAGAAAAGTTGAAAGAATTGTATAGAGAACATCCATCTACCCATCACCTTGTTCTACAATTCACATTGTGCTGTTTTTGCTTTATCAGGATTGGTGTTTAAAAAAAAAAAAACTCACAAAATTCTGACTATATAATCACCAGCAATTGTAAGTACAATGATAAGTTGTCTACAAATGATTATGAAAATGTAAATACTATACCGCATGGAACACAAGAACCATGTTTGTTCATCTCTGTGTAGCCAACACACTGCTTGGCACAGAGTTTGTTCTTGGCCCAGAGTTGGCCCTTGATCAATCTTTATTGCATGAGTGGGTGACATGATCCTGATGAGTAAAAATGGGCTTCAGCTAAAGAAGCTAATATAGTATGCTCTCTCAGAAGGTCATCATAGAGGAGAAAATGCTCCACAGATGGAAGGACACACGATTCACCAGGGATCGGTAGATCAGAGGACTGTCAGTTTGGTAAACAAGAATAAACCAAAGCTAGTCTTTCTGTGTGTCTAACACATACTACAAAGGGGTGTGGAGAAGTGAAAATGGAGTCTGGAGTCTTCCATTTTGGTGAGTGATCAGTTACACAAGTGGAGGCTGGAGGAGCTGTGGGTTGGCAGAGTTCAGGTATTTAAATTTGGAAAGTGAGGTGGAAAGGAAATAGATTGGTATGAGCCATTTGTATAAACATGCAGTGAAAAAAAGATAAACCAGACTCACACAGCATAAACAGGAAAAAATATATAGATTACAAGTAATAGTCTCACTGTAGTCTGAGTGTTCCTCTCAACACTGGGAGCCATACTAGCACTAGTGAATAAACTCAAATGTGTCTACACTACAGCAAGCATGTCAAACTCGCGGGCCGCATGCCACATTTATTTGGCCCGTGTTAGCCTTTGAGTTTGGCATGCTTGGTCTACAGGAATAGAGGAAGGAATTTGGGGTGGTAAGGAATTAGAAAATGTTTGTAGGTTAGAATCATGAAAGGAACTGGGGGTGGACGTGCAGCTCAGTGACGACAGTGGACATGCCGTAGGAGGAAGAGGAGGTATGGGAGAGCAGATCCTTGGAGGTCCCGTTACAAGGAGAAATGTTTTTTCTGTTATTTTTATTGTATCTGGGTGAGATGATGGACGTTGTCTGAGACTGTTGTGCTGGTCATTTTAAATCAAGCCACCGTGCTATGAACCTTAAATGGAGACAGTGACATGTCAATTATCTTATATAATAAAAGGCTAATATGCAAATTGTCCCCTCAACCTGGAGTTCAACCAGGGGGCGGGGCTAGCTGGCCAACCACCCATGTTTGGTGAGTGATCAGTTACACAAGTGGAGGCTGGAGGAGCTGTGGGTTGGCAGAGTTCAGGTATTTAAATTTGGAAAGTGAGGTGGAAAGGAAATAGATTGGTATGAGCCATTTGTATAAACATGCAGTGAAAAAAAGATAAACCAGACTCACACAGCATAAACAGGAAAAAATATATAGATTACAAGTAATAGTCTCACTGTAGTCTGAGTGTTCCTCTCAACACTGGGAGCCATACTAGCACTAGTGAATAAACTCAAATGTGTCTACACTACAGCAAGCATGTCAAACTCGCGGGCCGCATGCCACATTTATTTGGCCCGTGTTAGCCTTTGAGTTTGGCATGCTTGGTCTACAGGAATAGAGGAAGGAATTTGGGGTGGTAAGGAATTAGAAAATGTTTGTAGGTTAGAATCATGAAAGGAACTGGGGGTGGACGTGCAGCTCAGTGACGACAGTGGACATGCCGTAGGAGGAAGAGGAGGTATGGGAGAGCAGATCCTTGGAGGTCCCGTTACAAGGAGAAATGTTTTTTCTGTTATTTTTATTGTATCTGGGTGAGATGATGGACGTTGTCTGAGACTGTTGTGCTGGTCATTTTAAATCAAGCCACCGTGCTATGAACCTTAAATGGAGACAGTGACATGTCAATTATCTTATATAATAAAAGGCTAATATGCAAATTGTCCCCTCAACCTGGAGTTCAACCAGGGGGCGGGGCTAGCTGGCCAACCACCCATGGCCCCTCCCCCTGGCTGGCCCAGCGGCAAATTGTCCCCTAGACCCGGAGTTCAACCAGGGGGCGGGGCTAGCTAGCCAACCACCCATGGCCCCTCCCCCTGGCTGGCCCAGCCAATCGGGGTGGGCCGGCCGACCCCACCTGTGCACGAATTTGTGCACCAGGTCTCTAGTTTCTTAATAAAGCTGAAAAAAGGGGACAAGGGATGGTTAGAAAGTCTCCCCTCGCCTATGGATGGATAATGAGGGAGTGGAGGGTCTACTTCCTCCCAAAGAATAAACACACGTAAATTGCTGATTCCTTCTCCCTAGTTATGTGGGTCAGTTAACCCCGGCACAGAGCTGGCAGCTGAGCACTTCCCTGGTCAAGCGGCTGGGCTTTGAAATTCTCCCCCAGGCTACCTCGCCCAATGATGTCAGAGGGGGTGAGTGTCCTGCCAGCCACCCCCCTCCCAAGATGATGAGCAAAGGGGAAATGCACACTGTCTTTGCTCAGGAAACATCTGGTAGATCCGCTCTCATCCTCCGGCGGGTCGCTGGCTCTTTTATAAGTCAGTGGAACAGAATAGGATGGGAAGACACGGAGCTTCAGTAATTACTCAACCTCGCCAGCACATTAGAAACTGAACTGAGATGTGAGGAAACGGCCTCCCTGGCGGGTCCCCTCCAGGGACCCGGCACCATCGCCGCACAGTCACATTTCCTAGCTTGTCATGGAAAAACGAGCGCTGTTTACAGAGCTTAGAGTAGCTGGAGTGGGAACATGAGCCCAGCCGAGTCGTGGAGGGTGAACTCCTACTTGGACGCTTTCGGCGGTCCAGTAATTACTCAATCCACCAGGCCTGAAATTCAGGCTCCCAGTGGAGACTATCATTCACGTTCCCTGGGAAAATGAAATGCCACATTCACGGGAAGCAGAATCCATGACCACTTACACACAGTCCTGCCCCTCGCAAGCTGCTTGACATAAAACAAGAGTTGCTGTATGTCCTTAGAGGAGCTCTAGGGCCGCTTTTGTCCTGCTTGCTTTCCACTGGCTTTTTCTCAGTATATGAACCACTAGAGGGGAGTCGGGGCAAACAGATAGGAGAAAATGGATGTGGTGTGTGGCCCCCACCGCCCACCGCCTTACCTGCCCCTGGGGGAAGCCAAGTTTATGCAACTTTCAGGATCCCAGCCTGGAAATGAAAAGGTCTTCTCTTCTCCTCCGGCTTTAGTCCCTGCCTCCCTCCCCTCCCCCAGTTCAATCAGTAATACCCTCCAAGTGTGTGGACTTTAAGACGGTGAGTATAAGTCCTTCAAAGGTGTTGGATCAAAATGGAAAAGCAAAACAATGTAATACAATAATAAATAACCGAAAGGCAAAGTAATTCCAGCTTTAGAACATCCTGCAAATGTGTTTGTTCCCGAAGTTCACTCTGCGGTGAGACTAAGGTGGAACATGAGATTACGTGGAGGTGTGTTGGGGCCCATCTTTCTGGCACGTTGGCTGCTCCAACACAGATTCCTTCCTTCCTTCCCTCAGCAGACAGTTTGGGTATTTGTGTGTTCTCTATCTTGAGTATGTGTATTGGAAAACAAGCGGCATCCCAAAGAGGGTGCAAAAGATACCGAGACGACCCTCCCAGGGCCCAGAGCCACTTCCAGAGAGAAACCAAAAGCTAAAAAAAGACAATCCCCCTGCTCCCCTGAGAGCTACCAACATTCCCGGGACCCTGACAGCAAATGGCACGCTCACTCTTCTGTCGTCACATCTAGTCACACTGAGGACCCAACCAGCATGTCTGTCTGACCATCTAAAAGCCGCCAAGTAACGTTCTTAGGACACAGAATGAGACAAACAAGAAGCAAAAGCTGTCCCCATGAGAGAAAGGAGGGACAGTGGGTGCCTGAAAACACACTAGTCACAGTTCCAAGATAATATTCTTACAAATGTTTTTTGGCTGCCATTATACATTTGGAAAAGTGCAATTTTACCTTCCTCTCTGCACCACGCGTCACAGACAGAGGCAGAGATGGAGCTGACGTTGGTACGAATTCTTACCGTTTGCCGGCTTCAGCCAGGTTCCCAGGACTTCGTCTGTGGGCTCCGGAGTGAGTGGGGTGTCCCAGCAGGGCTCATCCTCATCAACAGAAACTGCAGCCGAGGAAAAAGAAGTTCCCTGCTACCCTTTGTGCTGAGAGTTTGTCTGAGACGCCGCGTTCTCCGGGGCACCTCATCAGTAGGTAAGCTCGTTTAGGTTAAACGTTCTCCGCTGTGGCCACTGTAATCGCGGTTATGCTGCTAGGCTGCATGTTCAGCCTTAAAACAAAATGTAGCTCACCTGAGGCCTCACACTGCACACGCTCCTCTCCCCAGTCCAGCTGAAGTCGGACTCGCTTTGACCTCTGACCCAGGCGGGTTTGTAAGTCAGGCCCAGTCTGATTCCCTCCAGTTTGGGGCTCCAGTCCAGAAAAAGAAATGCTCAAGTCAAGTATGAGAGCTCACAATGCAGAAGCAGCAGAGCTGGACAGAGAGGGGTGTACCCATGACCTTCATAGCAGCTCAAGGGCGCACTGGGTCCCTACGTGGGCACTGGCTGCTACTGGCTGCTCCTGGGGTCTCCTTAGGTGTCCTCTTCTGACCCCAGAGGTGTTAGGAGACAAACTGAGCCATAGTCAACATTTCAAGAATTTGAGCAAACAGTGGTTTGAATTAGGCAGCACCCAATCAAATGGCTATAAAAAAGCCCTGAGGAGTTGTACAAAAGAAAGACATCCTCAGGCAGAAGGGAGTAGAAACAAGGGAGCTACACCATGAAAAAAAACAGATTGTTTATTGCAAGGGAACTTTTCTTTCAGGGATGGCCAGGGTCTGATCAGGTGGGTTCCTGAGTGACTGGTGTAAGATTTCCTGTCTCTAAAAGCCAAACTGCCATTAAGTGAGGTCTTTGTTTGGTAATATCAGGTCCTGCTTAGCATAAGCAACTCCCTTTTGAACCAGCTGCCTTGGTTTTAGCAGCAGTTAGCCACAAACGCCTCAACTGTTGCATGTTTTCCTTCCCTGGGTTGGCGATCCCATTCTCATGGTTTATGGTCATAAACCATGCATGGCATCCTTGCTAGACTGCCAATTCCCAGGGGAAGAGTCCCTTCTTCCTGTATGAACTCTGCCACCCAGAGCCCAGCACTGAGCCTGGTGCAGCCTGCAGAGAGAGACCTTGAACAGTCACTCACACGACCTGCCACTCAGCCGTTCCATTCTCATATCTCATGAAAGAGAGCACATGTTACGAGTATTTAAGCAGACAAATACACACACACACACACACACAAATACCTATAAATAGGTTAGCAATCTAAATAATTTTTCTGAAGCCCTTCTGTTTTGCTGGTTCTAATCTCTGAGCACCTAAACAATGTGTTTCTATCATTTCAAGCAAAAAAGAAAAAAAATCTTCCTGTAGTTGGGAAGGAGGGCAGATAAAGAAACTTTGGAGAGAAAGGACCTGCTTACATTTTTTTAGGTCTTTCCTTTTCCTTTCCTTCTTCTGGCTCCAGATTGGCAATAAAATATAACCTGTAGACACACCAGCCAAGACAGCCCTTCACAAAGAAGGGACCTTAGTACTTTAAAGGAAAGGCCCATAGGAATCTAGAACACCCAAAAATAATTTTTTGGGGGGTGGGGGAGGAATACTATAACAGGAATTTTTAGGGGTGAAAAGGGCAGATTTAGGAAATTTTAGAAAGTTTGGAAATTAAGAGGACCATGGAAGAAGCACAGGGCTGCAGAGCAGCAAAAGGTATATTTCCATAGAATAGGAGAGCTGAAAAGCTGCAAAAGGTACATTCCCATAGAATGAGAGAACTGGGAAGAAGCAAAAGGTCTATATTTACAAAATAAAGGGAAGGAAGCCCTTTATGCAGAAGAAGAAGAAGAAAGCCCAAAGGGAATAGGAAAACAATAAGGAGGGGAGGAAAAACCTCACAAGTCCCATGTGAGGTTCGACCTTTGAGCCCAGAGTTACTACAGTAACCAGTGCTAGGGAATAGTGACCAATCAAAGGGGATATCCAGGCACCAGGATCTGCAGCCTTTATAAGCCACAGGGAAAAGGAACTCAGTGGGACTCTTCCCCCTTCCCACGTGGGGAGTCTGTGCTGTGAGATTCTTTCCCCTTCCCCACATGGGAATCTGTACTTGTTCTTCAATAAATCTCCACCTTTGCCATACCACCTTCTGTCTGTGGATTCTTTCTTCAACTCCGGCGCACAAAGAATCCGGGACATCCTGCCCAGGGGAACACTGCATGTTCCAGTCCAAAAATTTTGCTTCAACAACTTGAATTAAATGACTAAATATTAAATTATTATTTAATGTAATCAAACGAAACCTGCATATTGGATGGGTTTGTCTCCTGGGTGTCATTTGGTCAATCTCCTCTCAATGACGTATTCACTCACTCAGGGACCCTCCGAATGCCTTCTGTAGCCGAACCTAGAAGGCAGTAACCAAAGCCACATAACTGTTTCTATTCACAAGATACTAGTGTCTACCTAGAGCCACAGACGCAGGGAAAACAAGTGAAACACGGTGCTAGAGGAATGACAAAATATGTGTGACTTTCTAATTCCCAAGCGGGCATCCACCCCCTGTGGAGAGGTGTACCCCGGAGAATGTGGTGAGCCTCGAAGCACCAGCTCTATATATTTTGTGCTTCTGGCTCAGGGGTTCTCAGCTTCCCGCATAACCTCCCATGTCAATGGTGTATAGGACTGTCTTCTCCAAATTAGCAAGCATATTTGCCAAAGAATCAAAACTCTACTAGTTATAGCAAACTTTGTGACTTTTCTTTCTAACTGCCTTACCTAGAAACTCAGTGTTCTTAATATTCTCACAGTTCTTAGCAAGGTATGAAACACTGTTTAAAATTGTGGTTTGCATGCCATTTCATGTCGATTCTCTGCTCAAAGGCTGAAATCTCAGTGCTTGTGTTTCAGTGGCTCTATTCATAAAATTCCAACTTGACCTTTTTAACATAAAGCACTTAATTTATCTATCATTAAATTCCAGCTACACTCATGATGATGACATTTTAATGATACATTGATGAAGTATCACTTAGTTGCATAATTCTATCCATATGACAATGACTGGGGTAGGGGTAGGCACATGGTTTAAAGGGAATCATGGGATGGTGTGGGTTAAATGAAAAGAAATGTTATCTCCCTCCCTCTCTTTCTCTCCTTTGGCTCAGCATGAGCCTGGGAATATGCAAGCCTACCTTTTGTTGTTAGCAGGAATCTAGCCACCAAATTACAGCCCAACAGCAAAAATAACTTGGAGAGCTGAATTATAACGTCAATTTGAGCAGCTGTATCAACCCATACCTGAAGCCATTCTTCACCTGGCCTTGCAGGTAAGTGAGCCTAAAATTCTTTCTTTGTTTGTTTGTTTGTTTGTTTAAGTCCATGAGTTCAGTCAGATGTGACTTGTAAACCAAAGAGACCAAATTGATTCATTCTCACAAAAGGAACCAGGTAGGAAGGAAGCTGCACACAGGATAAATAGAAGCCACTCTGTATTTATTTGGTATTCAATCACTTTCCTTCCCAGAGAGAAAATGTACAGTCTGAGATATCCCGTTTTCATAAACCCCTGGCTTCTGGCTTTACCTCCTGAATACCTATGCCCGTTCATCAAGGTTGACACCGTCACACACAGTGCTTAAACGTTTTCTCTGAGATCATCAAGGCTGTGTCACAAGATAGATATCTGGCCCTACCAAAATTCAGGAGAAAACATAGAAGTCTTTGGGTGGTGGAAAGAGGCAGACAACTTGGGTAGAATTCCTGAGAAAAAAGTAGAGTCAACCAAGCCATTCGTTAATATTTCCCTGGCTGTGGACCATGATCCTGTCAACATCTCCAAACCTTCCAGAGGGGAAATTCATCGTATTGCCTATAAGGACACTTTATCACAGGGCTGTGTGCAAAGCATCTTGGCTTGTGTTAACTACCAGAGCCATCCGGATGCCTCCATTGCCAGTAAAATGAAGAGCTAGTGAGGTGTGGCCAACCTCTCCCCAGTGGCATATGGGATAGAGAAACACCCAGACATGGGTGATGAGGAGAAAATGGTTGTCACATCACAGTCAAATGCTTAGTCAGGCCTACAGTGTTTTTCAAATCAAAGCAGCTTGTGATCCTCCAGCTGTGGAGATGGGCAGAGAATTATTGGATTATCCCCTCAGATCCCAGCCAAATCAAGTCACCAGACTGAAGGCAAAGGGACGTCAACCCAGCCTTCCAGTCTTGGCACACTGTGAGCAGACTCTGCAGGGAATGCAACTTCCAGCAGCCCCTCCGAGTCGCAAGAAATCCAGTTCTGGGCAGGAGCCAGCTTGCCTGGAGGGGGCATTCTACGTGTGTGTTTTTTGTTGTTGTTGTGGCTTCTCCACCCATCCATCCCCTTCCAAAGGCACAATGGAGTGATTGTGTTCCCGCTGAGGACTTCCCTTTTGAAAAACAAACAAGCAGAAGTTTCCCTAATCTGACGCATATTCAACTGTGGAAGGAGGCAGCCGGCGGGGCCCAGGGCAGGGCGAGTGGGAAAGGAAGCCGGGCGTCAGGCACACAGGGAGGCTGGGGCCGAGCTGGACAGTGTGCCGGCCTCTGAGGACGGGAAAGCGAAAGGAAGGCCGAGCGTCCTTGGGTTGTGGCTCTTCCGCAGACGTCGGTGCATGGGCACGAGCTTCCCAGTCCCCTTCCTTAGGTTTTCTGGAGGTAGTTCTGACAGGCTTTCGCCAAGTCTTTCAAGAAGTTAGGAACTCCATTCTGCAAAGCAAAGGAGACTGTCACGTCTAGGTTCTCGCAGCAATCACTCCCGATTCCTTAGCATGTGGCTCAGGTAGACAAAGGTGACTCAGGGAAGAATGAAAGACAACAGGGCCTGGACCGGGTTTCAAGTTGCCACAGACGATGGCGAAAGGTAAGATCCAGGGCGCAGGTGAGACTAGACCACAGAGGCCACTGTTTCAGGGCACTGCCTTATACTTTGGCGTTTGCCAATGAAAAGCTAAGACATTTCTGAGACACCGTTTCTTGATAAGGAAAAGAAAACACGGGGCATGGGATGGGGCTGGGTTGTTCAACTCCCCTGAGGAAGTGAAAGGACTTGCTTTGCAGAATTAGAGACTGGTAAGGATTTGGGGGCGTGAGGCTGGATATACTATTGCTTAGCGAGTGTTGACCATTGTGCAAGACTTTCCACCAACATTGTCTTCTCTACTCCCACTCTACGCAGTAGGTAACACCCAGTCCCTTTTAAAAGGGAAAAACTCGATGGCTTCCATCAATTACACAGAGCAGGGCCTGGATTCCAAGGCACCTGGGTTTGACCCAAAGCCTCTGAGCTTTGTCACGCTCCCAGGGGGATCTGTTGAGCCCTCCAGCCAGTTAGTAGGACTGGTACACAGCAGGCTGAACGGTCCCGGTGAAACCAGGCGCCTAGGCAGTCTCCAGGGATCGGGGCGACCCTTGTGGTCCCCTCTCCTCACAGGGCAACAGAGCAAAACAACAGGAACAAAACCCGAGGCTCTCCCGAGGCGTGGAGACGTCAGGCTGTCTCCCCAGCCGGCCCAGCTCCTCCGTAAGCAGACGCAGGGTCCAAAGGCACCATTGTCCGCAGGAGGAGCAGCCTATTGTCCCGAGGTTCCAGAGAGCGATCCTGGCGGGGTCTCGGGGCACTGGCCGGGCGGGGCTGGCATTCCAGCTAAGGATTCTTTGTCTTTTGCCCCAGCTTCATCCTGGGTGTTGGCAACCCCAGTCCGAACCGTGGTCACTCAACCAAGCTGCTTCATAAAAGAGCCTCATTAGGCCTGAGACAGCGTGTCTCTTCGGCCTGACAGCCCCCACGGGCTAAGTCAACATTTGTCAAACACACTTCCCCCCTCTGCCTCCTGGGATCTCACCTTGGCGGCCCAGTTAATGAGCCAGGACGGAATTTGGCCACCTGGGTTATCGAAGTAATGCATGAAAACTAGAGGGGGAGAGAAAGCACGAGTCAGCAGGAGAAAACAGGTTAGAAGAGGTACAGCCGCCAACCCTGCGAACCTCCCCCTTCCGATTCAGACCCAGAAGGAGATGGGGGGGAGGTGACACGTAAGTCAGGTGGATTCTCTCCTCTGCCTTGTCTTCCAGGGCGTTTATATGTAAACATTTTTGAAAACATAGTCAAGGTACATTTGGCTGCTATTTCTTAAGTACCTGGCAAGTGCCAGACACTTGGATAGTCTCATTATTTCTCCATTTGCTAACCTAATAATCGTAAGGAGTTGGTGAAATTAAACCCCAGTGTGTACAGGGTAAAATGGAGACTAAGAAGTGTGGGTTGACTTGTCAAGGTGACAGATCTAACAGGCATCAGAACTATGGCTTGGATTTTGCCTCCGGTTCAAGGCCTTCTCATGCCAGTAGGGCAGGTGGCCAGGTGGCCCACACGCTGCCCCAGCTCTTCTCGTGGTTTGAACTCAAGGTAGGCAGGCCCTGAGACTCTGGGTTTTTGCTGAGAAGGAGCCATGTCCCCCAAAACATTCCTATGGGCTCTTTGCCCCCCCACCCCCCACCCAGGACCCACCTGGAGTCAATTCTGAGCCCTCTGGTGGACTTTGATGTTCTATTCCATCTGGACAACAGTCAGTAAAGAATGGATTGGGTCAGATTTAAACATCCACCTTGCACTCTAGCCAAGTTTCTGGGATGAACTGAATCTCTCCCCATGTTTGTCTTGCACCCCTGCCCATTCTCTGACCTCTGGGAATGAGGATCATGCATTCACATGCCTCACGATCAGTGTGCCCTTCGCATGGGCGGCCCTGGCCGGTGCGCTGGCATGCACCCTGGCTTTACCTTTGCTCCCCTTCTTGCCATCGCTCTCAATCGCCAGGCTCTGCTTGTACCCCTTCACCCGGATCACGCCCGACCTCTCAGCAAACTGTGGCACGGAGGTGCTCTGGGCCAGGACCACGTAGATCTTCCGTCCTTCCACGTCCAGCTCTCGCCGCTGACGGATGTAGACATACTGCAGTGCCAGTCAAGGCGTGACATCACACCAGCATCTCAGATGGGCAGAAGGAAAGCACCCCAAGCCAGAAGCCAAAGGAGGGGGTTCTGTTCCCCCCATTGTCTCCCTTGAACTGTTATTTCACCCACCTGCCCCATCTCCTTACCTGCACTGCAAGATTGTGCCTTGTACCATCTGGTGTATCACCTGAGAAAATGCATTACCCTACCTGCAAACCATTCCCTGCTGCTTTTAATTGTGCAGGGAAACCACTCCTTTCTCTAAGAAGGCACTGGGAGATAGCGGAGGATTCATTGTTTGTCAGCTGTGTAATCCTGGCTTATTTACTCAACTTTTCTGAGACGCAGTTTCTCTATGTGGGAAAAGGGAGGACCATCGCCCAGCAGGCAGGCTTGGTGGGGGCATTACAGGAAGACCGGACCAGAACAAGAAGCACCCCAAGCCAGAAGCCAAAGGAGGGGGTTCTGTTCCCCCCATTGTCTCCCTTGAACTGTTACTTCACCCACCTGCCCCATCTCCTTACCTACACTGCAAGATTGTGCCTCATACCATCTGGTGTATCACTTGAGAACATGCATTACCCTACCTGCAAACCATTCCCTGCTGCTTTTAATTGTGCAGGGAAACCACTCCTTTCTCTAAGAAGGCACTGGGAGATAGCGGAGGATTCATTGTTTGTCAGCTGTGTAATCCTGGCTTATTTACTCAACTTTTCTGAGACGCAGTTTCTCTATGTGGGAAAAGGGAGGACCATCGCCCAGCAGGCAGGCTTGGTGGGGGCATTACAGGAAGACCGGACCAGAACAAGCACTCGACAAACATTCCAAGTCATTCTGTTTTGTCCTGACTTCCCCTGAAGCTCTAAGTACTGACCTCTGTGCACAGCAGACAGGCAAGCAATGTAGGTGATCGTAGGAAGGCACTGACTTCCTGAGTATTTAACTCTGAGTCAGCACTGGTTCACCAAGAATGACAGTTATTTCATCATAATAAACACAGAACAACCACTATGCTGATAGCACTCTTCCAGGGAAGATCACTAAATCCTAAGAATGAGAAGTCACCACTTATTGAGCCTGACCATGTGCTTTCCCTATAGCATCTATTTTGATCCTGACAAATCACCGTGAGTTCAGTATAAGTGTCCCGGTCTTACAGGCGACAACATTACACCAGAGAGGTAAAGAAACATGCCCAAGGTCCCCCCGCCCAGCTCAAGTGATGAAACCTGAATCGGAAC
This sequence comes from Myotis brandtii, assembly GCF_000412655.1. Lineage (NCBI taxonomy): Eukaryota > Metazoa > Chordata > Mammalia > Chiroptera > Vespertilionidae > Myotis > Myotis brandtii. The sequence goes on from NW_005364711.1 coordinate 1,740,908, forward strand.
CCAGATCTGGCTTCAAAACCTATTTAGACTTTCATAGGTGGACAGGCTCAACCCTTTGCCTGTATACTTTCAAAGGACAGAATTTTAGATTTAACACTAGAAGTAATTAAAAGCCTAAGACAATGAAAAAAATCACTCTAAAGTATAACACAATTGTACTTACTGTAATAGCAACAACCACAGCCCATGCACCTCAGAGTCTCAAAAGCACCCACGGTTGTCCCACTCATCACTCAGGCATCCTGCAGGATGGTCTATTGCCCTAGGTCTCTAAGTCATGGGGAGTAAAGATCTCAAATGTTTTAAGGAAGAAGTTATGTTGCTTTTGGCTCCGGATCTCTTCTCTCCCACTTCACAGCAACTGCCCCATTCTCTTCCACAACTTACTCAGCTCACATGATAGATGTCACCTGACACTCCACTGAGGAAAAATTAACTTGATACACATATTGATTAAAATTTGACGGAGGTCTTTGAAGGGTTGGGAGGTCCAGCATGCCACAGGGCCTATGACTGGCGAACCACCAGTTCACTGAGGCCCAGGGACCCAAAAGGCCTTTTCTAAGGTCACACAAGGTCACACAGCAAACCAGAGGATGGCTGCATACACAACCTGGGATCTTTCTCTCCAAACTGAATGTTCTTTACCACTGCACTATTCTCTGTTTTCAAAATTTTAACAACCCTTACTAGAGAGACATATATGCATATAGAAAGACTAAAAACAACAATTCGTGGGATCACGTGGCACTGGAACGCCAATGAAATAAAAGTTTAAGGGGTCCTGAGTATTCACCCCTGCGAATACCCACCCAGCAGTGTCCCTGTGAGGTCAGAGAGGCAGGACCATGGCCTGGTCAAGATCACCTTCTCTGGAGACAGCTGGACCTGGTCCCAAACCTGCCTTTTCCACCCACCAGCTCTGTGAACCTGAGTCAAGTTCTGAACTTCTCTTTGCCTCAGTTTCCCTCACTGTGAAATGGGGATGATGATACCCGTTTTGCACTCTTGTCGGCAGGATTAGAGAAAACCACATAAAATCTAAGCGGTTAAGTAATCCACAATTTGTTGAAATACATGCCATATGTAATGTAAGCTATCTATCAGGGTATGGGAACTGTGGCAAAAAATAAACCCTTATGGAGTCTAAAATCTAGTCGGGGGCCAGGTAGACACAAAAACACATACAGACAAGACACACAGAACACACCCACACGCTCCCTCTCTTTTTAGAGAATGATTATTTAGGAACCAACAGACTTATAGAATGTTAGGGCTAGAAAAGATCCAGTGATCACCTAACTCAGTGGTTTCCAAAGGTTATGTTTTAATCTACGAGCCCCTTTGCTCAAAGGATCTTATATGGAAATTCAGTGTGTGAAGTGCTCAGCTGCTGTGATTAAAGAGAACGCTTGCCCATCAGTGATCCTACCCCTGTACTGCTCTTCCAGCAAATTCCCATCCCACCCTCCCAGGCAAGTCCTAAGTGGGCTTCTTAGGACCTCGGAGTGGCAGCTCAAACTCCCCACATCCCATTCAACTGCATCATAAGATACATAAGGAAATTGAGGGGAAGAAGCAGACACACAGTGTCCAGAGCCAAGAGTGATGGAGGGACCACTGTGGGGTCCATCAAACATGAGGTCTGAGGAGAGCTGGAATTGTGGGGGCTCTCGTCCCCACTCTGCCGCTAATCGCCTGTATGGATGCCTCTGTCATTTTACCTCTCTCTAGATTGGGGAGTGTGTTAAGCTTGATTAAAAGGTCTTTCCAAGTCCCCAATTCTGTGGCCCAACAACTTCAAGCCCTAGAAAATGTCTCAGGAAAGTAGAGGCTGCCCTCCAGTGACCACAGTTACAGACACTCCACGTAGTCAGGCCCAGAAATCCCACTCTGAAGTCTCCAAAAGCTGCACAAGGTGCAATAACAGCTTTAGCAGATGCTTCTGCAAGGATCAAAGACAACGCTGTCCACACTTGCTGGACATACCTGGGAAAGGATACATCCCTGTTGGACATGGGAAAAGGGTACTTCACTTCCCAGTAGACCACAGTCTCGCCATTGCATTCCTTTTCATAGAGTTCTAAGGAGAACAAAAGAAGTTAATGCATCTGGAAGCCTCTTCGGTTTCAATGAACACGAAGCCTGCGTAGGATGACCTCGTAGAACACAATAAACCATGAATGCGTACAGCACAGAATTCTAAAAAAAGTCAGGCCCGCTCATTACCGCTGAAAGCTTGCTGCCGAGGGGCACAGTCCAGCAGATATAAAAGCAGAGTCAACATCAGAGAACCCAACAAAACTTGTCTATCTCAGAGCAAAAACAAGATTCCCAGCTAGGATGCAATGAATCACTATCCGGCAGGCAAGAATAAACCTTCAGGTTTCAAGATCAGGGTGACCACCAGATGTCACTAGAGTACCAACAATTTTGCTTTGAAGACCTTTTCTTCCCTCGATTTTAAGACATGACCACTGGCTCAGGACTGAGTCCCCTAGTCTAGCACGTTTATCTGGGAAATAAAGGTTCTGGAGAAGGCAGTGTCCTTCCCGGACAAAGAAAAAGTGCCATAACTGTGGCGAAGTGTCTTGCTCCTCTCCCATATTTCTGTGCACTATACCACAACTACAGTGACCAGATCTCCTTATGATCCCATCATGCTCTGGTGTGCAAACAGCGGCCACTCCTGGAGGGAGGTAGCAAAGGAATTCGATGATATGTGTCCCCTCTAACCCCAGCTGGACTGCAAACATCTCCCTGACATTTACAGAGGAAGCCAAGCCAAGGCTGCTGAAGTAACCCAGGGGTCCCTTGAGAAGCAGATGAGGGGAAAACTTATTACTTAACTCAGTTTTTGAAAGAAAACCTAATAAAGCGCTTGCCCACCCACTGGTGCCACAGGGATTGAAGACAGCCCTGAAAGGAAGGGAAGCAGTGGACACCTGTTGCTTTCCCATGCTTGGCGTTGACTCCTCGTTCGTAGACTGGCATCTCAATGCTCCTTCAGGGCATCACCTCCCCCTCCTTCTTGACGATGTGGTTTAAGCAGAACTGGCTCAGCATTAATCCCAGGGCTGGGAAAGTGGCAAGACATGGCCACGGGGGTTAGTTCAGGGAGGTGCATCTGGCCAGGGCCTTAGCTTGCCGCTCGAGCAGGTTAAAGCTGGAAGGTGGTTTAGTAAAGGCTCTCAGGGTTCTCCCAGAATATCCAGGAGGACCAGAGTTAGGGTTAGACCTCAGGATTGTTCCAGAGAAGCCAGTCCAGTCGGGTGGACCAGACACCATGGCGTGAGAACCAAATGTCAAAAGCCCTGCAACTGTCTGCCCCAAAGTCAGGATGCTGCTGCTGGGACCATCACCGGAAAATGGATTCTGCGTGCTGCCGGCTTCCTCACGTTGCTCTCTCTCAAACTGAAGACACGTGTGCGCCTTATTGGCCACTTTAGTCACATGACTGGAATGGCCGCTAGGGAGACTGGGACAGAGAGAACAGTTTGTTCCTTGGATGGGCAAGCATCACAATTCCCCCTAGATATGAAGCGTATCTGAAAACAGTAAGTGACCCAAAGCCATGAGAAAGGTCCACAGGAAATAAGCACGTGGTCCATGCTGAGCCAATGAGAGCCAATCCTGGGCTCTGGCTGCCAGCGGCAGGAAGTGGGATTCTCGTTCCTGTTCCTCTGGGGTTAATCATATGGTTACTTATGAGCCTGGATCTTCTGGTGGCACCTTTGCATGACATAGGAATCTGCCTGAGGATTCGGGCAGAAAAACGGAGTCAAAAGATGGAGAAATGATTCAAGTATTGGATGCAGTTCTCCTGGAAGCCAGACACCCGTGGAGTTTTCAATGCCATGAACCAATAAACTTTTTCCTTTTCTTACACGGGCATTCGTTAGCATTTTTGTTACTTGCAACCAGGAGACCTGACTACGAGGGTCTTTCAGAGTCTGTGCGCCCCTTGGCAACTCCGTAGTTCTATGCCACTGTGACCGGGATGGCAGAGGTCTCTCCCAGCTCTATGGCAGGGGGATCCCATTTAATGCCTTTCATAACTCTCCATCACCCATAGGGTACAATCTAAGGACTGCAGGCTGGCAGCCAGCCTAGGCCTTGGGGATCTGAACCCTCTTCCCACCCTAACTCCAGATTCTGCTGCCCAATTACTCACCATTTGTACATATCATGCTGTCTCACGCTTTCCTGACTTGACTCATGCTGTTCCCTTGGCCTGGAATGCCCTTGCACCACTCATCCCCTTACCCTAACTTCCTCACATATAGTATTCTTGTGTTCAACTTCCAAAACAAAGCTCGGGCACCACCTCCTCCAAGAAGCCTTCCATGATACGTAGGTATACAGATGACAACCAACTTACAGAGAGAACAGAGTAGCCCTCTGAGCAAACTGAAGAGTGGATCAGAAAGTATGCAAAGAGCAAGTCTTAGGAATAGCAAAGGCACATTTCAGCCCAGCACTTAAGACTTTTATGCCAAACTTTAAAATGAAACATAACAGAGTAGAAATTAAACCTGCCCTAGCCGGTTTGGCTCACTGGATAGAGCATCGGCCTGGGGACTGAAGGGTCCCAGGTTCGATTCTGGTCAAGGGCATGTACCTTGGTTGCGGGCACAACCCCAATAGGGGGTGTGCAGGGGGCAGCTGATCGATGTTTCTCTCTCATCGATGTTTCTAACTGTCTATCCCTCTCCCTTCCTCTCTGTAAAAAATCAATAAAATATATTTTTTTAAAAAGAAATTAAACCTGTTAGAAATTTATCCTGCTAGGTAGGATAAATAACAATAGATTCTACTTTCTAATTGACTTTTTAAAAAACAGTGGGTGTTACTCACCTTTAACATATTGGTCCCACTGTTTTCTGTAGTCTAAGTCCATATAGACATCCGCGAGCAGAGCCGGCGGGCAATCCTCCAGAACACCAAAGACTTTATACTCATACAGTCCGGTCTGCTGTAGAAACAGAACAGGCAGAAACAACCTATTGATTCCCAAGTTGCGAGACAGCTGGATTGCACAGCATATGAACAACAGCTGAGGCTGGGGTTCATGCCACACCATTTATCGAGTCCCTTCCCGTCATCTTGGTGACATGATGATGAAAAAGCAGAGGAGGCCCCTGCTCCCATGGGTCTTAAACTCGGCAGGAGCATTGGTGGTGGTGTTAGCTACAAACAGTATCCAGCTAATGTAAACAGGCGCCAAGAAGGGGCATGTGACAGATGAAGCTGGATTCGGAGGAGAGGGGTTCTAAATAATTAGATGGTCAGGGAAGGTCTCCATGAGGGATCACCTTTGTCTGAAATATTAGAAGAAGCCATTCATGGGAGGATGAGGAAAGACCATTCCTAGTAGGGGAAGGCCCTCAGGTTGATGGATTGAAATGCTCAAAGAGCAGAAAGTCCAGGGCTCTGGAGAATTGTGGTGCCCACAGAGTGGTAGGAGTCAGGGCCACAGAGGTGGTGGGCCTGGGCCCCCAAGGGATTTGTAAACCAGTGTAAGGGTTAACTCTTTCGTTCTAACTGCTATGAAAAACCAAGGAATGACTTTAAACAGGGTGTGGGTTTAGAAGGATGACTCGCTGCTTGGTAGAAACGAGATCCTAAGAGCGTAAGAAAGTGGTTTAGAAGACAGTGCAATAGTCCAGATAAGAGAAGACCGTGATTGGAACGGGGTGGTAACAACAGTGATGGGGAGAAATCAGTGACTTAGGGATATATTTTAGAAGTCATGTCAATAACAATTGCGGTGGGGACAGACTGGTGAAGGGAAAGAGAAAGCAAAGAATTGAGGGTAACTCTCAGAACCTCTGCTTGAACAACCAGGCAAACGGGGAGCTCCTTTTCGTAAGAAAGAAAAAAAAGTGGGGAGGAGGTCATCTGTGGGCTGTGGGGTAACCAAGAGTAACACCTTGTGTTTGAGATGCTTATTAAACATCCAAGTAGGGGCTGTCGTATAGGCAGCTAGCATTCAGGGGACAGGTTACTGTTTTAGATTCCACGGGGCCGAATGAACCCAACACACTGTTCTATCAATTCTAAGACAGAATTTGTCACACTGCTTCTTTTTTATATAAAGGACTTGTGCATAAAGGGGAAGAAACATCAGTTTCAGATATTAGTCCCTGTTCTTCAGAAAAGAAAAAAAGTTTCTAGATTCCAAAGTCTAAGAACCCTTGTCTGCGAGGGGACTGGGCCGGAGTTGGCCGCTACACATTTTCACTCTCCGTACAATGGCAACTTGAAGTTCCTAACCGTCACCTTGTCTAAAGGCTCTAACTTTAAGATTACTTCAGATCATATTAGTCCCTGTTATTCAGAAAAGAAAAAAAAATTTTCTAGATTCCAAAGTCCAAGAACCCTTGTCTGCGAGGGGACTGGGCCGGAGTTGGCTGCTACACATTTTCAACTCTCTGTACAATGGCAACTTGAAGTTCCTAACCGTCACCTTGTCTAAAGGCTCTAACTTTAAGATTAAACCAGTGGCCCTTAAATGTCAATGCAAAGGCAAACAAACAGAAAGAAAGCCATTGCAGTGGTTCTCAACCTTCCTAATGCCGCAACCCTTTAATACAGTTCCTCATGTTGTGGTGACCCCCAATTTCATTGTTACAAATTGAACATAATTAAAGCATAGTGATTAATCACAAAAACAATATGTAATTATATATGTGTTTTCCGATGGTCTTAGGCGACCCCTGTGAAAGGGTCGTTCGACCCCCAAAGGGGTCGTGACCCACAGGTTGAGAACCGCTGCATTAGAGCCACTCAGCTTCCATGTGCTAAGATAATGTTATTGGGTAATTATGCATTAGTGAAGCCATCCTCTTCAGCGCCATGCTGCAAACGCATGAGAAATCAAGGGGATAAGTAAGCATGGTGAATCTTTCCAGATATCATGAGGCTCGTTCAAGGGTCTCCTAGCTCAGGTGGTGTAACCCAGGGGTAAATAACCTAGTTTAGGAATCGCAGGCACATGTGAAAGTACCTGGCAAGGAATGGAAGGCCAAATTGAAACTAAATTCATAAGGATTTTCCAGCTCCAGAAGTATGTGGCTTTATACGAAGGGTTTCCTCTCATCAAATGACAAACTAATAGCCCTGAACCCCCTACGTGCTGTGCCATGGATGCCCGAGTGGAAGGACAGACCTCGGGAGAAACCTCTCCCTCCTGCCCCGCCCCTCACACTCACACATGGAAAGGTAGCGAGGGTGTACACATAGCGAATTTAGACCCACATGTGTTTTCATCACCGTCGGAAGGAAGACAATTAGCCCCTTGTTCAGGAATACTGGGGGCCCCATTTTCCACACGGACTGAGCAAAAGGGACAATTATGTCTTGAGATCATTATCTCCCCAACCTGACATGAGTTAGCTTTGGCTATCTGGATAAATTAAGACAAACTGTTTCCTTAAACTGGCTCCTGGCCCCTCCTGAGTGGCACCACAGCCCCAGTGACCTCAGTCCTATACATATCACAGAAAAGAAAACAGAAGCCCTCCAGGAAGAGGAAAATAGAATGATGTGATTGACGTGAACACCGAAGAATGAGCTATTGTGACGACTTCCTTTAAACACTCCCTTCGAGGCAGGACTGAGAAAGGCCAGACCTCACAGGAACAAGATACTCGGTAACACCTTTCCTAGCCTAGCAATAGAAAGTTCTTTTCAAGTGCAGGATGGCCCCACCCAATGTCGTGGGTCAAAACACTTTTTTCACCCATTATTTCTTTTAAAGAAAGGATCTCAGCACACATACTCACGTTTTTATTTTGTCTTTTAAAAAAATACAGTGAGCCCTAGCCGGCTTGGCTCAGTGGATAGAGCCTTAGCCTGTGAACTGAAGGGTCATGGGTTCGATTCCGATCAAGGGCATATGCCTGGGTTGTGGGCTCGATCCCCAGTAGGGGGCGTGCAGGAGGCAGCCAATCAATGATTCTCTCTCATCATTGATGTTTCTAAATCTCCCTCTCACTTCTTCTCTGAAATCAATAAAAATATATTTTTAAAAAATACAGTGAATTTTTTAGCATTGTAGAAATAATTCATATTCATTATAGGAAAGTTGGGAAATGCCAAAAAAGAATGAATAAAAATGGCATGTGACCCCCATAATCCACAAATACCTATTGGCAATATGTGACACATTTCTTTTAAGTAAATAAATACTTCTCTGTGTTACAAAAATGGTAATAATGGTATAAACAGCTTGTGTCCTTATTTTTAACAATATTATATTGAAGTTACGGAGAGATCACACCTAACTTAGTTATTCTTTTAAGTTATTTCTGTTTCCAAATACTTTAACAAATATAAATACTGCTGGAATAATCTATTATTTCATACGGACCAAATTGGCCCATAATTCTAACCTTTTCATTTGGAAAGCTTCCTTAGAGATAAATTATATTAACATTTAAAGGTTCTTTATACTTTTTATAAATGTTTAAGAAAATTTATATCAATTTATACTCTCCCCAGTAGTAAAGGATCACCTCACCAGGATTGGGTACCACTGTTTGTACAATTTGACAGAAAAAAGTACAAATCTTAGCTTAATTTGGGCAAAGTTTTGTTATTAAGTGAGCTCCTTACAAGTAGAGATATAAAATCTCTATAACAGTGGTTCTCAACCTTCCTAATGCCGTGACCCTTTAATACAGTTCCTCATGTTGTGGTGAACCCCAACCACAAAATTATTTTCGTTGTTACTTCATAACTGTAATTTTTCTACTGTTATGAATCGTAATGTAAATATCTGATATGCAGGATGTATTTTCATTGTTACAAATTGAACATAATTAAAGCATAGTGATTAATCACAAAAACAACATGTAATTATATATGTGTTTTCCGATGGTCTTAGGTGACCCCTGTGAAAGGGTCGGTCGACCCCCAAAGGGGTCGCGACCCACAGGTTGAGAACCGCTGCTCTGTAACATTTGTTGCAGTTATGTTTCTAAGCTTCCTAACATTTCAATAAATTAATACAAATCAGTTTACTCAAAAGGTTTTAACCCACAATTCTTTAAAAATGAAGAATGGCTCCATTTTTTCAATCACACTGGAAAACAACACACTGTATACTTGTCTAATGCTCCATTTATAGAACATTTAACTTCCTACACTTCACATAGTAAAAGAATTATTCTGTGGCAGAGCATCAGTCAATATTTAGTGTGCGATATAGTTACAGGAGAAGGCACCCCCTTCTTTCTTGCTAAAAGAACATAGTCAACAGTATCTTAATACTGACGTACGATGTCAGATAGATACTAACCTTCTCAAGGTGCTCACTTTGTAAGTTATATAACTGTCTAATCACCATGCTGTACACCTGCAACTAATATAACATTGTATGCCAACTATAAGTTTAAATTATAAAAAAACAATTAAAAAGAAAGACTCACATTGCAGTTAAGAAAAAAAGAACCCCCCACCCTGGCCGGTGTGGCTCAGTGGTTCAATTTCCCGTCAAGGGCACCTACACTGAAGGCTTGCAGGTTTGATTCCCAACCCCAGTCAGGGCGTGTGCGGGAGGCAACCAATTGATGTGTCTCTCTCACATCGATGTTTCTCTCTCTCTCTCCTTCCCTTCCACTCTCTCTAAAACATATTATTTAAAAAGTGAAAAGTAGACTGACAGAATAGTGCTGATAAGATATGAACATTTACAGGGAAATAGGATTATGTGTAATTTCATCACCACAGTACAGAAATACATAAGCATTGCTAAAATGCGTGGCCACGGAAGAGCAGTGAGAGATAATGGACCGTGTCAATGAACATTAAATAGAAGTATATTTAAGTTTACATAGAGACATCTACAACTCCACACACTCTTTTATAGAAAGTGCTGCCTCCTTCCACTAAGTAATTCAGAAAAAAAAATTATAATCTTGCTGGGACCCACTTCGTCCTTCGCCTTGAGAAGAAATCAAGCTCAGGCTGGCTTTTTGGCTTGCAATGTGCTTCCTTTGGCGACCTGTCAGCAGTCACTGCAACAGCTATGTACTTCGTATTTGAAGTTTTCCAAACACTTGGACCTGCTATACGTTATTTCAATGACGCTAGTGATTGTTTCTCTCAGCACGGTGCTGTTTCCGGACTTACATTCATGATCTCATGTGCTCATTAACACAGCCCTGCCTGCCATATAGATAGAAACATTGGTGTTGCCTCCATCTTTATACAAAGACCTGAAGTGAGGCTAAATCATGTGCCTGAGTCCTACAGCTAGTACTTGGGACAGAACAAGGGTGACACCAGCCAGGCCCCTCCTACTGCCCACAATGTCTCCTTTAGCTCTACTCTGTCCAAACCACTGTTGCAGACCACACGCTAATGCTTAAGGTAAACAAGCCCCATCACACAGAATATTACAGCCGCAAGGGGCCTTAGACCCTTTAGTAAAAGATGTCAGTGATTTGCCAAGCGTTAGTCAACAACACTGTTGGTGGCAAAGCCTGGATGGGAACCTGTTCCTTCCGGTCCCCAAGCCAGTGCTTCTGCCCCAGACCACCCAGGATGGACCTCCCACTGCGATGCTCCCCTGAGTCCCTAAGCCCCGTGTTTGTCCAATGGGCCTCCAACTACCACAAGAGGTACTTTTTAGATGCTGCTTCTGGGGGGTTCAGATAAGGACCAGGGAAAGCTGGGAATGGAGAAAGGATGAATATTATCACTTTCAACGGAGTTGGGCTGTGTTGTTCCAGAGAGTCATGAAAATACAGAAAATTGTAACCAGAAACTACATACAGCCTGGGGCTGACGGCAGGGGCTCGGAGGCACAGACAGCATAGGGCCTAAGCTCTCCCACCACCTGGCCTTGCTCTTCTCAGCAGCACAGTGGGTCTAATGAGAGTTTCTACCTAAGGAAATGACTATGAAGATTAAATGACCCGCCTAAAGTTCATCACATAATAAGTACTTAGTATTACATATCACTTTCATTAATAAGGTCAGTATGACGCTCTTTTTCCAGATTGAAGAACTCAGGATTCAGAACTGCAACATAATGCATGTTTTTAAGAAAACGAATATCTACGGAGTACCTACTCTAAGCGGGCACTGTGCTTAATGATTAATAGCCACAATAATCCCGCCAAATCAGCATGTTATTATCTCCACTTTATAAATGAAGATGGGGGTGGGGGTGGGAGGCGGGCAGCGGCGGCATGGTTCGGCCACTTAATACTAAAATAGCTGATTTTTGAGATGCCCTGGTATTCTGGCTAACTGGTCTAATACATCAAGCTGCTACATTTCTTCCTTCCTTCCTTCCTTCCTTCCTTCCTTCCTTTCTTTTTTAATATATTTTTCTTGATTTCTGAGAGGAAGGGAAGGGAGAAGGAGAGCTAGAAATGTCAATGATGAAAGAATCATTGATCGGCTGCCTCCTGCAATATTTTTCTTGATTTCTGAGATGAAGGGAAGGGAGAAGGAGAGATAGAAATGTCAATGATGAGAGAGAATCATTGATCGGCTGCCTCCTGCATGCCCAACACTGGGGATTGAGCCCACAACCCAGGCATGTGCCCTGACTGGGAATTGAATCATGACCTCCTGGTTCATAGGTCGACACAGCCACTGAGCCACACTGGCCAGGCAAGCTGCTGCATTTCTTAGCAATGGTTATTCAAATGCCTGAAAGAAAACTGTTCAATTTCGTTTCACTCGCATTCACAGGGTTAACATATGTTGAGGAACAGAACTGCCAATAATGGTACATGTATTTATCCTAAGCATAATAAATTCTGCAAGAGCTAACATCTGTATACATGAGAAATATCAAAATGTCACAATGTTTGCATTTGACGTTGCGGTTCCCACGGAGAAGCAATCCCTGGTGGGCCCCCAACCCCCCTACCTACCCCTCAACTGACCTCATTCGTTCTCTTCAATTTATGGTGTTTATCCGCATTTACATCACTAACTTCCAGACAGCCTTGATGAATCCATTTCCCTAATCCTGTAAGCACACCCTGGACTGTGCACTGGATTTTCTTTGCTTTTCACAGACGAGCTCATTTCTATTCCTCAGGGGGACAGGAAGCCTTCCCAGCCTACGACTGTGGAAGCTGTCCAACGCCAGCTACTCTGGCAAGCAACAGACTCCGATGGGATGAAAAGTAAGCATTTCTCACCAGAGAGAACCAGTTCTAATGGCAAGAGCCAACGCTCCAGCTGCCACTGGGAAGTGTGTACCAAGACTGTGTGGAGACAGTTAGCGACGTCTGATTGAATAGTTTCCATCTCTCTAAGAAAGCAGGGTAGGTTTCATCTCTTAGGATTGCAGATGGCTGGGTAGAATGTTAATGAGAGGTAGCTAACTAAATACCACACTGGGCTGAATGCTTCACATGCGTTAGCCCACTTAATCCACAATGATAACAGGAGATACACCAATTTTTCAAAGAAACGAAGGCTTAAAGAAGTTCTGAGAAATACCTGGGAAAGGCGAACCTTTTGAGAAAAGGTAGAGACGGGAGGTAGATTGGTGGCTGGGAGTGGGAACCAGGTGACTGCAAACGAGCAAGAGGTTTCCTTTGGGAGCAACACAAATGTTCTAAAGTGAGATGGTGGTGAAGGTTGCATAAGTACATACATTTACTAAAAATCGCTGAGTTGTACTTAAAATAAGTGGGTTTTATTATTTGTAAATGATATACCAATAAAGTTCATATAAATGATACCTCCATAAATAAGAGAGTTTATAAAACTCACCGAAGGTCACACAACTAATGAAGGCCGCACGTGGGCATGAAGCCAGTGATCTGACAGCGGAGTCCATGGCCTATGCTCGTACCCCGTGGTCTCGAAACTCTCTGAACACATCATTAGATAAGTCATAAGCTGCCTGCGTGCCTGTGGCTATATATAGGGTCACCCTATAATTTACCATTCCAGCTGGCACACTTTGGAGAGTGGCAGTTGTAAAAATTTTCGCCAGGACAATAGGTGTAAAACCGGGCCTGTGGTGGATATATTGGAACATATCAGTAAATATAATTTGAAAGTATATTAAGCATCTAGTTTCATACCGTTGTGGTATGAAACTAGAACTCAATTACAAGAAAAACACCTGAAAAACACACAAACACATGGAGGCTAAATAACATTTATACTAAACAATGAATGAGTTAACAATGAGATCAAGGACAAAATCAAAACATACCTTGAGACAAATGAAAATGAAAACACAACAACCCCAAATCGATGGGTGTTCATAAGAAAAGATTTACTAACTAAAGCTCAGAAGGAATTCTCTTGCAGGAGGGCGGTACAGGATGGGTGTCAACCTGGAAAACCAATGAGGCTTTAGCAAAGTGGGCCAGGCAGCGAATCATCGAGATCAAGAACAAAATCAAAACATACCTTGAGACAAACGAAAATGAAAACACAACAACCCCAAATCGATGGGTGTTCATAAGAAAAGATTTACTAACTAAAGCTCAGAAGGAATTCTCTTGCAGGAGGGCGGTACAGGATGGGTGTCAACCTGGAAAACCAATGAGGCTTTAGCAAAGTGGGCCAGGCAGCGAATCATGCTGGATGATGCTAAAGGCCAGTAAGGGTTCTGGGAAGGAGCTGGTGTGTAGCCTGAGCCAATAGGACCTCCACATTTTAATACAGATGGAGATCAAAATGGCTAGGGGCAATGGCTCTCCATCCTGTCTGCTGAGGCTCAATGGCACACCTATGGGAATCTCATGATCCTCCAAACTTGTGAAAGCTCGATAATTTACATCAATGTACCATGACTGTCTTCATCCCCAGAACAGGTGGAAATAAGACATATAAAATGGTTAGTAGGGATAGGAACTGTTTAAATACCACTCATACCCCTCCCCGCCCCCAGGAGAGAAGTGGTCCCTGCAAAGCAAAAAAGCACAGGCCCATGGGGTAGGGAGTATGGGTGGCTAGAGGACAGGAGCAGTATGCATGAGTTATGGGAGATAAAGCTGGAAATATATGAGTTAAGACCAAACTAGTTCCGGGGGGGGGGAGGGGGGGGGGGGAGCCTAGAAGAGGTCCATGGGGGGAAAAGGGGACATACATAATACTTTCAACAATAAAGATGAAAATATAATGATAATAATAAAAATAACATTTTTTTAAAAAGACCAAACTAGTTCAGGATAACCTGCGAGCAATATTTGCCTTCCCTCAGAGAGGCACTATGGAAGCATATTTATGACACAGGACTAGAGCAAGACAGCTGAGTTCTGACTCCAGTTCAAATCTTGAACAAGCAACTTAACCTTTCCATAGATTCATTTCCATACATACAGGTAAAAAAAAAAAAAGTATAATCGTAGCACCTGACATTAGGGATGATGTGAGGATTCAGTACCTGCAAAGACTTAAACAGTGCTTGGAACATTAGAAAGCATGAAATGTATTCGCTGTTACAATAGTTATTAATTCTGCAATCAGCAATGCCACTGAAACGGGAGCAATAAGATCATAGCCTCACGGGTGTTTGATTGGGCTGCAATGTGTAGGAGGAAAGCTGGGAAACTAGTTAAGAGGTCACAGCAATTCTAGGTGAGAAGTGCCATCCACAGTGACAAACATAGAGGAGAGTAAAGGGAAAGGAAACGGGCCCTATGTCAGATATGTCTGCACAATCCAATGGACAAACCTTGGCAAACGCCTGGATGCGGCTGGTAAAGGAAAACGGAATAATCTGAGAGAAGATAAATGCATCTTGTCCGAAAACTTGTCCAATTTTGCACCAAGGTAACTGTTGAAATTTCCCTAGGAAATTAATTCTGTCTGCTCTAGACCGTGAACTTGCTCACCTTGCTACACCCAGTGGTATATGTAGCAAGACATCCAGAGCTCCTCCCTGCTCTAACACTATAATACTCTGGTCCTCTGCCAAGAAACCTGGATTTCACTTACCTTGCCTAAGGATGCCCTTTAACCTGCTTGTCATGAACTGCTATTGCACAGGGCAACTGATGACAGGGCTCAAGTGCAATATGATCCTCCCACCTGGATGGGGACTTGTTCCAAAGGCCTGCAGGGCCGCGGGAGACCTGCTTAATGACCAACTCCATTCCTCCCAGGCCTTCAGTGAACCTTTCCCTCTGAAGCTTCAGACTAAAGTTAATAAGTGCAACTTACAAGGAAGGGGCAGCAGCCAAAAGAAGCAGGTCACTGGAATGGCTACAGTTGATAGTAAGTCCCTCCTCAGCGACACTTCTCTCCCACACACCAGCCACCCTGCACATCCAGTCTCTGAAAAGTCGTGTTTTTTTACACCTGGATTCAACCCGAGGATATTCCCCACATACACACACCACTGGCACCCACTCCCGCGGTGCATGAGGCTATGAATCAGCAGACCCACGTTTTAACTTGACAGTTAACTTCTCACAAACCACACCCCCGTGGGGCCTCAGACCTAAGGCTGAATTCTGATGACCTCCCCTCTCCCCAAAACGGGACAAAGTCAGCTGGAGGCACCGCCCCGGCGCTCGCTCCTCCCAGCTCCAAAAGACCCGCCC
>NW_005364711.1:1756939-1769796 GCF_000412655.1 Myotis brandtii
TAGAAGTGGGAGGGGCTGAGCAAGAGGTGAAGGAGGCTAGAAAAAAATAAAATGAGAAAAATTGGATTTGAGCTAGGGAAAGATGGGAGAGCTATGAAAATGGGGGCTTTTTTATAGACGGAAGGAAGACACTAATGTCATCTCAGAAACATCCCCTGAGTAGCCCATCCCATACTCCTTGAAAATCTCAGGGGTCAGATGCTAGAACTATATATTTCAATATATTTTCTATTCGTTCTGTTACACAGTTTAAAACATTATTCTGAGAAGAGGTCCATGGGATTCTCCAGAAGGCCAAGGGGATTTATTCCACAAAAGGGGTCAAGAAACCTAATCTATAGAGGTTCCCCAAAAATATATTATACACACATTTTAAATAATTATAAAGGCAATGTTTATGAAAACACATTCCAATTTCAAAATTGAGCTATTAGCTGTCAAAGTGTGTATACATTTTGGGGAGCCACCCTGTATATTGGATCTACACTGTTACGCATTTTAAAACATTATTCTGAGAAGAGGTCCATGGGATTCTCCAGAAGGCCAAAGGGATTTATTCCACAAAAGGGGTCAAGAAATCTAATCTATAGGGGGTCCCCCAAAATATATATACACACATTTTGAATAATTATAAAGGCAATGTTTATGAAAATACATTTCATTATCAAAATTGAGCTATTAGCTGTCAAAGTGTGTATACATTTTGGGGGGCCACCCTGTATATTGGATCTACAAGGTAATTTGCCTGCCTAGAGGGTGAAAGATGATCTAAAAGTTATTATTGTAAGATCCAGAGACCTAGAAGCATGGAACAGACTGTGGAATCTCAGAGGGAAGGCAGGGTGGGTGGGAAGAGATCAACAAAAGAACTTGTATGCATATAGTCTAACCCGTGCACACAGACAATAGGGTGGTGGAGGCCTGGGGGTGAGGATGGGGGCCGCTAGAAGAGCTCAAAGGGAGGAAATAAGGGACATTATGTAATACTTTCAACAACAAAGATTTTAAAAATAAAAGCCACCCTGTATATTGGATCTACAAGGTAATTTACCTGCCTAGAGGGTGAAAGATGGATCTAAAAGTTATTATTATAAGATCCAGAGACCTAGAAGCATGGAACAGACTGTGGAATCCCAGAGGGAAGGCAGGGTACAAAAGAACTTGTACGCATATGTGCCTAGCCCATGCACACAAACAATAGGGTGGTGGAGGCCTGGGTGTGTATGTTGGGGGGGAGGGCAGCGCTAGAAGAGCTCAAAGGGAGAAAATAAGAAACATATGCAATACTTTCAACAACAAAGATTTTAAAAATAAATAAAAGTTATTATTGTGTCCACCAAGGATTTCTGCATTTTACTAAATTTAGACTTTTTGCAACTCAAGGACCTTTTTGTTCTCTCAGGTCCCTTGGGTATTACTATCGTTCTTACCACCTGACTATACTTGGCTTTGAATAAAGTAGGCAGTTTAAACATCAAAACAGTATAACGCCGCATTAGTGCCAATAACCTCTGGGAACCCGTGTTTTCTCATCTGTAAAATGGGGTAAGAATTGTGCAACCAGTTAGAATTGAGGCGGTACCTACATGAAATAAACATAAAATATGTAATGAAAGCTCTGACATAAAATGTTCTGGCCAAAGTGTAAACAACAGAATACTTTCAACAACAAAGATTTTAAAAATAAAATAAATAAGTTATTATGTGTCCACCAAGGATTTCTGCATTTTGCATAAATTTAGACTTTTTGCAACTCAAGGACCTTTTTGTTCTCTCAGGTCCCTTGGGTATTACTATCGTTCTTACCACCTGACTATACTTGGCTTTGAATAAAGTAGGCAGTTTAAACATCAAGACAGTATAATGCTGCATTAGTGCCAATAACCTCTGGGAACCCGTGTTTCCTCATCTGTAAAATGGGGTAAGAATTGTGCAACCAGTTAGAATTGAGGCGGTACCTACATGAAATAACCATAAAACATGTAATGAAAGCTCTGACATAAAATGTTCTGGCCAAAGTGTAAACAACGGTTTGAAAAACAACTAGAAAAGACCTAGTAAGTTTGAGGATACACAAACCCCCTGTTGTGACTGAGTGATCAGTGTTTGTGGTGTGTTGTGTTTTTTTTATTGGAGTACTAAAAAGTTTGAAAAAACAACTAGAAAAGACCTAGTAAGTTTGAAGATACACAAACCCCCTGTTGTGACTGAGTGATTGATCAGTGTTGTGGTGTGTTGTGTTTTTTTTATTGGAGTACTAAAAGCATATCTGTTCGTATTTACTAGTAAAAGCTACTAAGCACCAAGTAAGTGAGACGTGGTTGAAACATATGATATCATAGATAAAATATCTGGGTAAAAATCAGCACTTCTAACTTTCTCTAGGCATGTTGTTCATGGTATAGAACTAATTTGGTTGGTGGATTCCCGAGATAAAGTCATGATTACAAAAACTAGCTTTGCAGTCTGAGTTCTAGTCACTTTAAGAACCAGGCAAATCACTTTAATTTTCTTAAATGATTTTTTGTTTTTCAGTTGCAGTTTACGTACAAATCTTATTTATTTTTAAAAAACTGTTTATTCAACAGTGACAGAAAAATACTAGTATCTATCTCAAGGATTTGCTGGAGGAATATGAAAGTAATACAAACAAAAGCACAATGTAAAGTGAAAGTGAACGCTTGTAAAATGTATTGTCTCAATGGGTAGCTCCAGACTCTGCTGCTCATGTGGTTTTAACCTGCTTCTTTGGCCGTCCACATCATTCAGTTTTGTTCTATTCAACTCCTACTGCTGAATGTCTGCTCCTGCTAAAATGCTTAAGGGTTTTGTCTCGCTGGGACAATGGAGACCCAAGAGGGCGATTTCACTGTCAGTGGGCTCCCAAGCTTGTAAAATAATAACCTGTAAGTCGGTTAATGATAGTTTAAGCCGGCAGAGTACTCATTATGAACCAGAAACTATGCTAAGTGTTTTCATCTAATCCTCACACTACCACTCTGAAATCAGTTCTTTTATAATCTCCAAGATTACACATGAAAAAACTGAACTTTGGAGAAGTGATGTAACTTGTCCAAGGTCACAATTCTGTGCTTACCCGGGTCCTGGGAATCCATGAACATAGCTTCTAATCCAATTCTATCTGTAAAGGTTTTCACTCCTAAAAGACTTTTTATGAACCATGATATGGCCATAAAACTATAAAATTTAATGCTGAAAAAGGATGTAGATATCACCTTTAGTTTATTCTCATTTATTTATTCATGTACCCATTGTTTGATATTTCTTAATCATTGATCGATATTTATCACAAGTGACTACATTAATAGATTTAAAAAAAAATTGAAGGCAACATCTGAATATTCCTTAAGTATGAGGTTGTATGCTTTATGGCCATCACAGCTATGGTGGGGTACAAAGATGCATCAGATGCAAATTCTCGTTCTTAGTTTGCCATCTACATGAACAAAATTAATCAAATTATTTTATGTATGTGTTACATATGATCTAACCCATCACTTCTATAGATAAGAGAATGGAGGCGCAAAGAGATAGTACCTTGGGTAATAACTGGGTGACTCAGTTCGTCAAACCATGTTGTCACAGATCCATAAAGACGGAGGGTCCCTAGTGCCTTTCACCTGCTAATATGAATAAAATCAGACGTACAAAGCAGGTGTTAGGAAAGATGAGTTTATAGTTTTGCCTTGTGGGGCATCTACTTTGTGTGAACTTTATTCAATGAAACTGACATTTAAGAAAACTGCATTTGTTGGAATCCTGGAAGGGGTCAGAGAATAAAGTCATCATCCCCCTTCCTTCCAGTGTGGAGATTCCAGAGAGAGCTGGAAGTATTGGGTTACAGGTCCCTTCCGCTGCCTGACTAATCAGCACGGGGGATCTGAGTTCAGCGCTAGGGCATTTCACACCCAGTGTCTAGGGTTTCACTTGGGCTGTGATCCCCAGACTGCAGACCTGCACTCTCCTATTCAGCAGCATAAATACTGGTGCCTCTTTTTTTTTTTCCTGGACACTTGGAACCTTCTCTTAGAGTGAAGGTCTCCGGTTTGGTCCGAAGCCAGGCTGTCTTTCTCTGGGAATGTAGACTAGGCTCCTCTTGACGTTAACTGACTTTCATGTAGACCAGTTCCATCTGGGAAAGGACTCCCTCGGGTCCCCTTTACTCACTACCTCACTAGGGTGCTGTGTCCATGAGGACAAATCAGATTTGTTTGCAAATTTGAAAACCTTATAATGATACTCCTCTCTTTCCTTCAAACCCTATGTATAATGAGTCAACATTTTTACTATTTCTATTGCCCACATCACTTGACTTGGTTTACTTCTTTCCTTTTTTAGAAAATATATTTTTATTGATTTCAGAGAGGAAGGGAGAGAGAGAGATAGAAACATCAATGATGAGAGAGAATCATTGATCGACTGCCTCCTGCACGCCCCACACTGGGGATTGAGCCCACAATCCAGGCATGTGCCCTGACCGGAAATCAAACCGTGACCTCCTGGTTCATAGGTCGACGCTCAACCACTGAGCCACACCGAGGGGGCTTGTTTACTTCTTTCTATCTGCACTGCTCACCCTCGCCGAAGCCACCATCACCGTCCCCTTGACTGCCCAGTGACCTTCTAACTCGTTGGTCTCCCTGCAGGAATCCATTCCCCACACAGACAGAGAGAACTGTGTTAAAAATGTCAAATGTCACTCCCCTCTTTAGAATAAGAGTTCACAGGCTTCACATTGCATTAAATAACATTCAAACTCCTCACCCCAGCCTCCAAAGTCATGCCATCCTACTGGCCCTTCCTGACACTCCATCCCCACCCTCTCCACCCTCCCCTCACTCACTAGGCTCCAGCTAAGTGCTTCTTCACCTCAGAAACATGGCCCTCCTGTGTTCTCTGCTTCAACTGCTCTCCGCAGGCTCTTCACTCATTTTTGTCCTTCTGGTATCAGCCGGAATCTTCCTTCCAAGGACTCTCCTCCCCCAGCCTCTTGTATTTGCTATCTCAGCCTTTTGTTTATTTTCCTGTGTAAAAATTGATTCCCACTTTTGATTGGATCTGTGCCCCAGTGGGGGCAGGAGGAAAACAATAAGAAGTAAACTAGTAAATGTGAATTGCTTTCCAGCACTGATCTTGATCTGTAATTAGCTGAGCATTTGTCTCCTCCATCAGAGCATAAGTTCAATAGCAAAGACCTGTCCATCCCTCTCACCTTTTTTTCCCCAGTAACTAGCTCATGCCTGGCACATAAATATCTGGTGAGAATCAATATTAGCATTCTGTTGAGATATATCAACAGAATTCTGTGGGATTCTGTTGAGATATATCAACAGAATCCTGTATGTGTGTGTGTGTGTGTGTGTGTACACACACACACACACACACACACACATACTAAAGGCCCGGTGCACCAAAATTTGTGTACTCAGGGGGTCCCTCAGCCTGGCCTGTGCCCTCTCGCAGTCCAGGAGCCCTTGGGGAATGTCCAACTGATGGCTTAGGCCCGCTCCCCACGGGGATCGGGCCTAAGCTGCAGTCGGACATCCATAGCGCTGCCACGGAGGTGGGAGAGGCTCCCACCACCACTGCTGTGCTTACAGCCATCAGCCCAGCTTGTGGCTGAGCGGAGCTCCCCTGTGAGAGCATACTGACCACCAGGGGGCAGCTCCTGCGTTGAGCGTCTGCCTCCTGGTGGTCAGTGCACGTCATAGCAGCAGGTCGTTCCACTGTTAGGGTCAATTTGCATATTACCCTTTTATTATCTAGGATATATATATATATATATATGTACACTAGTGGCCTGGTACATGGATTAGTGCACATTGAAAGGGAATCTGGTGCAGGTGAACCAGATTGGGGGCTGACAGGGCTCCAGTTGCAAGCTAACCCACAGCCAATTCCACGAGGAATTAGGCTCTCTGGGTCCGGGGTGCAGGTGAACCAGATTCGGGGCTGACAGGGCCCCAGCAGCAACCTAACCTACCAGTCGAAGCATTTGCCCCCTGGTGGTAATTGCACGTCATAGCTACCCGTCGAATGGTTGAATGGTCAAACAGTTGAACAAACGGTCGCTTAGGCTTTTATATATGTGTGTGTGTGTGTGTGTGTGTGTGTGTATCCTCATGAGGAGATTTTTAAATACTTTCTTCCCTTTAGTAATTTAAAGACAGACAAATTGCATTTCCTAAAAAATGGCTCCAACAATATCTCTTATCCCACATAACCTTTCATGATGTCTGCATCCTTTCATCTTGAATCTGCTGGTCCTCTGAGTCCTCAGCAGTGATACCCTGTAACTTACAAGACCAGGCCATCGAAGACAATGCAGCTTCCTGTTTCTCTTAAAACTCCCGCTCAGAACCCAGACACCAAGACATGAGGAAGCCCAAGCAGCCTGTGAAGACCCCTGGAAAAGGATCTAAGGCCCCTGGCCCACAGCCCTGGCTGAGCTCCTAGCCAGCAGTTAGCGCCAGCTTGCCAGCCATGTGAGTCATCTTGAAAGCAGATCCTCTAGCCCACCCCAGCGAACACTGCAAGGGCAGGGAGGAGCTGGCCCCACTGAGCCCTGCCTGGTGCAAATTCACAAGCAAAATAAATAATGGTGGTTGTTTGAAGCCACTAAGATTTAGGGTGGCTGATTGAGCAACTCTAGATAACTAAAACAGAAGACATACTCAGATATGCCTGTCTTACAAAAGAAGGAAAAGTAGAAATAAAAAAGGAAAAAGAAATTCCTAATGGTTAGGTTTTTGAATATACATATCATATATATTAGTATCAAGAACAAACAGTTATTACTGACTTTCCTTGTGGAAAGTGAAAAGTCGCCTGGCCAGTGTTGCCCAGTGGTTGGTGGCCCAGCATCAACCCATGAACCAAGAGGTCACCGGTTCAATTCCCCATCAGGGCGCATGTAATCAATGTTTTTCTCTCATTGATGTTTCTATCTCTCTATCCCTTTCTTTTCCTCTCTCCCTAAAAAAATCAATAAAAAGATGTTTTTTTACAAAATAAAAGAAAACATATAGTGAGTCTATACTGCCTGTCACCAACCTCTGCTATTTCCTGAGTTGGCTTATATTATTTTGGAATGAAAACCTGAATTAGTACTATTGTAGTTTACAACAGACTTCTTCTGTTTTGAGAATTTTATTTTTACATTTACAAAATGTCTTCAAAGCATGATTTCATTGCTCAGTTTTAAAACTTACAAACTATGTCTTCAATATCCTTGAATTCTTCATTTTGAATCCTCTTTAAAGTTCTATAAACATCGAGGATAGGCATTTAGCTTTAGGGAGAATAGTTTAACTTGTGTTCACCAGAATATATACTTGTTTTCTTTTAAAAGTTTCAATTGGTACAGAAAGTTTAATTTCTCTTTTATATTCAAGAATTTTGCCTGGACCTATCTGGATATGTGTTTCATTTATTTTCAGTAAGTCTTCTTAAAGTTTCAAACTCAGATATTTCTTCAGCTCAAAAATTTTTGCTTCTGTTGCTTTTATTTAAGCTTGTGTGCTCTTGGTCCTAATTCCTGCTCTGCAATTTCTCCACCTTTGCATAGACTACACCTTTAGGCTCTTTTTTTTTTTTTAAATCCTCACCTGAGGATATGTTTTTTAAATTGATTTTAGAAAGAAACAGTGATGTGAGAAATATCAATCTGTTGCCTCCTCTTCACTACCTACCAGGGACTGAACCCAAAACCTAGGAACCCAACCGTCAGCCCTGATCAGGAATCAAACTCACACCTTTACTTTTTCTTTGGGGGGGGGTGGGGGCGGGTATATGGGGAGACACTCCAACCAACTGAGCCACCTGGCCAGGGTTGGACTCCTTATTTCTTAACTTTTTCTTGCATTATTTTCAATTATTAATTATTTTCCTATGAGTCTTGAGAGAACTCTCCAGTTTATCTTCAGCTTCACTAATTGCTATTAGTTTGTTTGTTTATTTGTTTGTTTTCAGTATCTAAGACAGAACTGTCATTCCTTCATCAGTAGTTGAACAGGGGAAATGTAGTTCTAATTTTCACCAACTCTTTCCAGATCCCAAATTAGTCCTTCTTCACGACTGTCAACTCTCATTTTGGAGATGAAATGTCTTCTTAAGGTTTTAAATCGTATTAAAATGTTTGCTCTTTGCTTATAATAGATGTATTTTTACGCCAGTTAGTAAGAAACAACAAGCAGTGTAGGAAATGGAAAGGGGCAGGAGAAATACTTGAGAGTACAGTACATTCTGATCTTGGGTAATGGTGAATCATTTTTAGCTGCTGATATTAATGATGGAGTATTACCAATGTTGGCTCTAACTTCTGACATATCTTCATGGAGAATATAGGACATAAAAAGAAAATTTAAAAAAAAACAGCAATGGGAAAACTAAAAGCAGACTCAATGTGCACTTTATAAATATGTAAAGATATTATGAGACATCCTTGCAATGGAACACCGTGTAGCCTTTCTGATGATCCAGTTACTGACGTGGAAAGATGTTTGCCATATATGGATAGTGTTAAAAGCTAGTTTGTAAAAATTATAGAACAACAGAATGATCCTATTATTGTAAGAAAATAACATACATTATATATAGAGAGAGAAAATTGAAGATAGAGGGAAAAGTTGACAGTTCTATTGAAAGTGAAGTTAACATTTGATTTTTATTCTCTACTTATTTTTCTATTTATTTTATTATCTAGTTATAATATCTAATCTTTACATGATTACATCAGGTTTTCCTAATGTCATTAAAAAGGAAAAAAGAGAACAATGTTGTGGATCAACGTTCGCGAGAGTAAGACCACCGACTCCAATTAGGTCTAAAACAGCAAGCGAGGATTTATTGAAAACTGGCCAGTGACTGCCTCGGACTTCTCCATGCAGCGAGCAAGCCCAAACAGCAGCAGCAGCCTTGGGGTCAAGCAAGCTTTTATTTGCACAAACCACAAATATCCATCATAACTGTTACAATGCTCTACAAGCCACAAACATCCTTTTACAATACTCTATTCAGGGTTCTCACGCACAGGTGTGCTGACCAGGAACTTCCAGGGCCATGCATGGCCACCCATGCTTTGCCATATCCTTGGTCTTGTCAATTCTCAGAACTCGGAACAGGTCACCTCAACCTTTGCTAAGTGTAAAATTTTCCCACTGCTACTTTCCCCGCGCCTGCTACTTTAAGTTTGCTTTAAGCCTAGTGCACTACAACACCATGATTCTTTAAAGTGGTAATTCATGTTATAACTTTCAATCACAGATGGGAAAATTATGATCTTTTTGTTCAAAACAGTTAAATTTGCTAATTGAATACAGATTTGTAGTTGGTAGAGGGTGCAGAGGAGAGATAGAAGGAAGTGAAGTGAAAAGGCTGGTGTGTAGCTGGGTTGAAAGGTTCCATAACAAAGGTTACTTTGATTTCCTTTCACTCATTTATCCAAGAAAACTTCAAAAAGATCATAGATGCATAATTGCAATTTGGCTGTTATCTATATTATAAAATGTTAAGTATTATGTTATATGGAGAGTCAAAACATATACTTTTACAGGGTAAAGGATATTAAAAATAATTGAGTGCCTATTTTTTTGGCCAGGCACTAACATACTTTATATATTGTAGTTGCTTATTTAAAATGCATTTTGATAAGTTTCACCAGACATTGTAGACAGATTAATACAATCTTCATAAGGCTTTGACTAAAGAAAAGTCCACAAAATTTTAGAGACGCTGACAAAAATTGTACAGCTACAGGCCACTTCATAGTTTGTTAAATGCTTTCAGATTTATTGTTTCATTTTATGCACCATCCTGGGAAATAGATCCTTCTTTTAAAAATGAAAAAAAAAAAAACACAGGCTAACTGGTTTATGGAGTGTGACAAGTTCTTTTCTCATCCAGGGCTATGTGTCTGAGCATGCTGACTTCACTATGCTATCTCCCTAATCATATAGAACCGAAACCGGACCACCAATGGGTCTGGGCTGCCTGTCACAACTTGAGCCAATTAGGCAGAGAGGGTTGAATCATATATGAGCATTTATTCCAATAATGCTGGCAGTATGGGAGAGCAGCAGGTCACCCACAAAAATCTTCTCTACTCCTCCCCATAAGCCAGCTGCTTATATTGGGTAGAAGGACAAAGATTACATGGGAGAGTAGGAATTACAGGCAAGGTATAATGGTCACAGTTACAGGCTGGGGGTTGCAAATGGTGGGCCCTCTGGGACCAGATTACAGGCAACAAGGTTGTTAACCTTTCCATGATGATAGGCAGTTCTCAGAAAAGGACAATGGACTGACTGCATTCCTAGGTTAACTCCTATGTCCCGGGGCATACAGCTCTCAGCCAGGTTAGAATGACCTTTCTCAGACCTCTTCAGAGACAGAAAACAAAGGATGACAGCAAATACCATGCAGAACCACAGTGATGACAATGACCAGAAAGAAAATAAAAAAATCCCCAGAAAGCAGGCTGGAACACATGGAAATATGTAATATAAATGATAGAGATTTCAAGATTGTAGTGCTGAAAATACTCAATGGGATGCAATAAAATATTGACAGGCAATTCAGAGCACTCAAAAAACAAATCAATGAACAAAATGAGAATTTTACTAAGGAAATCGAAATTTTAAAAAAGAAACAATCAGAAATCCTGGAAATGAAGCATGCAATTAAGGAGATTAAGAGAGTATAGAAAACAGAACCAACCACTTAGAGGAAAGAACTAGTGATATTGAAGATAAGAATCAAGAAATGACAAATGACACAAAGGAGAGGGAGCCACAAGCTGTGGATGGCTGATAGTTCGAAACAGGGTACTCAGGGCCAGTCACCAATA
This sequence comes from Myotis brandtii, assembly GCF_000412655.1. Classification (NCBI taxonomy): domain Eukaryota; kingdom Metazoa; phylum Chordata; class Mammalia; order Chiroptera; family Vespertilionidae; genus Myotis; species Myotis brandtii. The sequence continues at coordinate 1,767,807 of NW_005364711.1, forward strand.
GTGTCTGACATTGTCCTGCACTAGAGATTGGGAGTTGTAGCAGATCTACCTAATACACAGACACAAATCCAAAGGAGGCCGCCAAAATGGGGAGACAAAAAAGAAAACACACAAAAAAACAAACAAGCCCAAAATGAAAGAACAAGAGAATTCTCCAGAAGAAGAGCTAAATGAAATAGAGTTAAAAAATTTATCAGACATAGAGTTCAAAATAATGATGGCAAGGAAGCTCAACAGCATGAGAAAAAATATAGTAACTATGAAGAATGACAGCTCTAATAAAGAACACAGTGTGCTCAGCTGGTGTAGCTCAGTGTTTGAGCATCATCCTATAGACCAGGAGGTCATGGTTCGATTCCTGGTCGGGGCACAAGACCGGGTTGTGGGCTCAATCCCCAGTGTGGGGCATGCAGGAGGCAGCTAGTCAGTGATTCTCTCTCATCATTGATGTTTCTATCTCTCCCTCTCCCTTCTTCTCTGAAATCAATAAAAAAATATTTTTTAAAAATAGAACACAATGGAAGGAATGCACAGCAGATTAGGAGAAGTCAAGGATCAGATCAATGAATTGGAAGACAGGGTAAGAAAAAAACACTCAATCAGAGAATTAAAAAGAAAAAAAACAATTATAAAAACAGGAGGACAGCTTAAGGGAAATGTGGGAAAACATGAAACAGAACAATATTCACATAATAAGAGTGCCAGAAGGGGCAGAGAGTGAGCAAGGGATTGAGAACAAGTTTGAAGAAATAATGACAGAACACTTCCCTACCCTGGTGAAGGAAAAAATCACGCACGTTCAGGAGGCACAGAGAGCCCCAAGCAAGAAGAATACAAACAGGCTTCACTTTTCCTCCACGTTCAAACTTCTGTTTTTCCTCCTCCAGATGCCATCCTTTCCCTCTCCGTCCCAATAGATCCAATCCTGCTTCTCACTAGATCCCCAGCTGAAATGCCACCTCTTCCTAGAAGCCTTCCCTTTCACCTCATTTATTCTCTGAGGGCACTGGCATTTCTACCATGTTGGTGGCATAAAAGTTTTATCCTCATCCAAAGCTCCTTAGAAGTGTATGGTGTGTCTTTATTTTTTTTTAACCGCAAGTGATGTCTATTAAAATGTCTTGCATGGAGTAGGTATTCAGTAGTGTTTGCTAAATGAACTATTGAATGAAAACTCAGAAAGTGAGTGGTTTATCCAGAATTACAGTCCATCTGTTTTCACCTCTTAAAAGAAAACATTTTAGTTCTCAACTCTCCCCAAAGAGGTCATCCTACTCTGCCCTGCCTCACTGTAAGCACAGGTCCAGGTGAGTCTTTACTCCCTTGTCCTTCTCCAGCCACACCTGCCCTTCAATGCCTGAGAAGGAAACTCATGAATTATTTCAGGCCACCAGGGGGCCTCATGCTACTATCTGAGTCCCAAAAGAAACACCATGAAATGGCTTAAATTGTAATGACTCGCATGAGATTCTATCTGGAGACAGAACATCTCTCCTGGATGTGAGAACTCAGTGAAGAGTCTCCATTGAGCCCACTACTACCCTCTTCCCTAGACCACTTCACAGTGGTTACTTCTGGGTTCTCCTGGGAAGTATGGAAAGGATTTGCCCTGTATAGGGAGGTTTGGTCACATTAAAGAGAACAGGACCCAACAAAGAGTCCTATGCACAGAGATAGTCCTAGTCAAACCCAGACTTAAATTATGATATCACAATTATCTCATAACATGTGTCTTTATTGGGCAATGTTTGTCTTTACAAATGATTTTATTATATATCAACTAGAGGTCCAGGGCACAAAATTTGTGCACAGGTAGAATCCCTAGCAGCTGCCGACTGGAGCCTCCCTTCCCTGGCTGCCAGCTGCTGGTTGGGGCCTTCCTTCATTCCGTGCCACCCCCTGGTGGTCAGTGCACATCATAGTGAGCAAGTGAACTCCCGGTGGGTCAAACTCCCGAGTGGACACTTTGCATATTAGGCTTTTATATAGA
>NW_005364711.1:1770152-1802237 GCF_000412655.1 Myotis brandtii
CCCCTACACCCTCCATGGCCTGCTGCCCTGTCCCCTCCTGTAGCTCTCCGCAGCCCACTTGTACCTCACTGGCCCACCCTCCCACTGATCCATGATCTGGTCGTGATGCGCTTGGTCATTATGCCTCTCGTAATTGCTAATTAGCATATTCCTCTCTTATTATATAGGATAAGCAGATGTTAAATGCACTCATAAGCATGATGTATTAAAATGATAACCTGGCCCCATCCTGGAGCATGAGAAACTGTCCTGAAACTAACAGGATTTTCCCTAAAACCCACATATCCCAGAATGCACAGGAACAATGTTTAATCTCATCCTGCGGAACAGGTCCAGGTGAGAACCATAGCCACACAGAAGAACCTGCTTTTCCCATCTCACTGTCTTACTTAATCTAAGTAAGGCTTGCCTAGAGAAGGTGATCAAAGTCAAGTCCATTACACAAGTGGTCAAGCCCAGGATAGCCAGGTCATAGATTCTCACACTTACTTCTTTGTACCAGAGAGAGAGAGAGAAATAAGAATAAGAAGGAGGAGGAGGAGGAGAGGGGAGGAGGAGGAGAAGGAATAAAGAAGAAAAGGAGGAAGAGGAGAAGGAGAAGGAGGAGGAGGAGGAGGAGGAGGAGGGGAGAGGAGAAAAGGAAAAGATATCCTTGTCTCCAAGAAAGTATAATGGTTTTGAACTTGAAATTTGTGGTTATGAATCCCATTTCTTCTGGTAAACTAGTCAGATAATCTTCTGAAGTTAAACCTCATTTAAAAAATAAGGTTAATTTTTAAGAAATTATTTTGTAAACTATAAAGTACTACACAATTGCAAAATTGTTATTTATTATAATATTTCATGTTGACCTGTGCTCCTTTCTCTACCCATTATCCCAACATGTCATTTAGCATCAAGCAGCCCCTTGTTTTGATAAAGGCTTTAACCAGTCACTGTGTTTAACCTTGACATTAACCACAAGGCTTTCTAGATCCAGGATAAACTGGGGAAAGCACCTGTTCCAAAGATGAGTCATAACTTACATTTCCTCAATCACAATCTTCAGTGCTTTCACATATACTGAAGTCAGTGTAAAGGTATATTTAATATGCAAATTCAATTAGGTGCCCTCAACAACAAGAAGAAAAATAAGTAGAGCATGAAATTCCCCTCCCCCCTCCACTGCCATTACAGCCAACCTTGTCCTAGGCTGCCCCACAGAAAGAAAGACCAGGGCAGACATCTAAAAAGAAGCAAAAGAGTAAATTCCTAGTTCCTGGCATTTGAATTTCCAAGGGCACCCCAGTGATATAAGGCTTATCTAAGGAATTTCAGGGGAATTTTGTTTATACTTGATTTTTACATCACTCCCCGACTTTAGCACTTAATCTTGTGCACAACAGACTCCACTGTACCTGATGTTACCGATATTCCCCACCACACTTTGAGGCCACAAGTGCTAGCACCCACCCAGCTCTGCAGAGTACAAACTGCAGTTCAGAGAAAGTGACTTAACTCAGTCAAGGTCTCTCATCAAGGGAGGTCTAGAGATTGGCCCTTCACCCAGCTAAGCCTCTTGCAAATGCCTGCAGAAGCCACAGAAACCATGAGATGACAAGTGTTTGTGGTTGTAAGTTACTCAGTTTTGGAGTAATCTGTTATTCAGCACTAGATCACTAATACTATGCTATTGTGAAATTTCTTCCATGTGATTTTTGGTGTCCATATGTACACGTTTCTGTTGAGTACAGACCAAGGAGTGGAATCCTGGGCTAAAAGATAAGTATGTGGTTGAATGGATTTATTCTCCTACGGGCACTACAGTAAAGAGCTGGATGCATCACATCTTCATCCATTTGTTTATACTTTTCCTCTTTCTCATTTTAGTCATCCAGTTGCTTTGAAAGTATATATTTAATAAAAAAGGGAGGCAGCAGCAGAACGTAGGCCGTGAAAGGGCAGAGCAGGCTAGAGGTTGAAGAAGAAATTAGAGTGGAAAAATAAGATTTATATATGGGCTTGGAAAAAGCAAAGAAACAGAAGATAAAATCTCCGGGCAGTGTTCTGGAGACCAGGAAACCAGGCTAGAGACTGGGCCTGTTTTGCTCACAATGCTAACAGAGGCATTTATCAGCACTCGCTGTTCTCCAAACACTATGCTCTGAGTTTTGCATAAATAATCTCATTTGATCCTCACAACAATCCATTGAAGCAGGTACTATTATTATCTCCATTTTACACCTAAGGAAACTGAGCCACAGACGAAGCCAATAATTGAGAGCACACAGTTAATGGAGTAGGATCCGAGATCAAACTCTAGAACCCACTCACTTCACCATTATTCTCTACTTCCTGGTACACTGTAACCTTTCAATACCCGATTCTTGAATAAAAAAATGTCTTATCAGAAACTGAGCAACACTGGGTCAAGAGTCTAAGCAAGAAGGAGTCAATAGTTTTGAGAAACCAGGATTCAACCATGGACAACTACTGAATTTTTAAAAAATATTTTATTGATTTTTTACAGAGGGGAAGGGAGAGGGACAGAGAGCCAGAAACATCGATGAGAGAGAAACATCGATCAGCTGCCTCCTGTACCCATCCCCCGCCCCGCCCCACGGGGAATGTGCTCGAAACTAAGGTACATGCCCTTGACCGGAATCAAACCTGGGACTCTTCAGTTCATAGGCCGACGCTCTATCCACGAGCCAAACCGGCCAGGGCACTATGAATTTTTTGCCATCAGAAGCCAGGTCTTCTTATCACTACCTCCATGTATTTGTAGCATTTTACAACCCTATTGTGAACATGGGACTGACTTGGGACCTTGGTCGCATCTTTTGCCACCAGAGCTGATGCTCCCATCCTCAGCCTCCTTGAGTGTCCTGTGTGGAAACTTGACCCTGGAGGCAGGTGTGACCAAAGTGCAGAGCAGGGAAGCTTAACACACTTCAGGGGTAATCAAAGAAGTCTTCCTGCAGGTGGTGACTTGGTAAGGCCAGGACCGGCAGAGGAGTTAGCCGTGTAAAGGGAGTGAGGAAGAGCAGGCAGGGATACTCCCAGAGGGTACCATGGCTGAATGATGATAGGTCCTGGAGAAAGCTCGCCTTCAGCCTCTCCACCTCACTGGGTTATTGTAAGGCTAAAATGAAAGAACTTCTTAAGGGGATTTATCAGTTGCAAAATTCTGTCCAAGCAATGAGTCTCATAACTCTAACATCCACAGGGCTCAAATTTAGGAGTAGAGAACCAAATGTTCAGGTTCTAATTGAGCAGAAATGCTTCCCTTCAACCTATAAGCACTATGAGGGTCATGAATAAGCAATACTATCATAATGAAACTCTTCCTCCTCATCATCACAACAAGAACCATCATCCCTGAAGACATTATCATAATGAGGGTAAAGGCTTGAACTCTAGAGACCAAGTTCCTGGACTTGAAATACATCTTTACTGCTTACTAGCTGTGTGTTTCCATACAAGTCAACTTCTCCATGCCTCAGTGTCCTCATCAACAAAATGGGAAGAATAATACTACACCCCTTAGGGTAGTAGGTGTAAAGTCCTTTATGTCAATGACTGGTACTCAACATATTACCTAGCAGTACTATTATCGATCTTAAAATTTATTTTAAGTTAATTTTTAAAATTAATTTTTCTAGCTTATATATGTCTTGAGTTTGTGTGATGCATAGAACTACCGAACCTACACACAAAAATCAGTTTAAATGGGATATTAATAGAGAAATAGCCGTTTACCTGACGAGTGAAATTGCCAACACTGAGAGAGAATGAGTTGACACAGAAATTTTCATTCGGCCATATCTGGCAGGAGCCCGCCCCTTCCATATCCACGGACACGCCAACGTTTTGTTTCCTCAGTCAGAAGTTATGTAGAGTATCCACACCCAAATTTCTACGTTTCATAAATAACCCTGATGCTATCACGCTCGCTGTGATAGGGCCAGTTGGTGTTTGCCTAGTGCTCTGATGTACACAAAGACGATAAGAGGGAACTTTGGAAGGAGAGGGATATGTAGACTTATCCCTTCCTCTGCTCATGTGAGCACGTGACCTGGGTGCTTATAAAGGAATCCGTTACATGAATGCAAGTCACACAGCTGCATGGCCGCTCCTTTCTGGAAGGCGTGGCCCGGGAGGGGAGAAGCCCAGAGGAAATGCGCACTCCATGGGACAGGAGCACACCCTCCTGGCAGCCTCTGGGAAGCCCGATTGCTTCTACAAAACCTGTCACAATTCTCCATCCCAGAGCCTTGTTGGTACAGCAGGACCTGCTTCCTGTTCCCAGAGGGACTCACCCTTGGACTTTCCTATCGGTCTTCCCTAAAGTTGGCTGCTCCCGTGTCCTGTCACATAAACTGTGAACTGAGGTCTCGGACTTGCGTCATGTCATATCAGTCACAGCGGAGTAAGGCTCCGCAGGTGGGAGTTCTGGCTCCTGCTGCCTCGCTTCCAAATTCAAGTGGATGTTTACGAAACGATCGGTCTCCTTTGTGCATTGGCTCTGGATCCGCGAGAGTGGAAATCAGGTGCGCAAACGCCGCGGAGCTAGGATCTCTGACGGGAGCTGCAGAAAACCTTTGCACCGCAGACAGTCTCTAAGCCAGATGCCCGTGACTCGCTTCACAGGGAAATAGACGAATGTCCACGGTAAAAGGTCAATGGCTTTGCTGACAGATGCTGCACCAGGGAATATTTTTTTTCAAAAGAGGCTTCCTACAGCTGTCCTGCTAGCTTGGATAGTAGTGTTAATTATTGCCCCAACTTGTCTTGTCTACGTTCTCTGATATTATAAGCTCAAATAGGACTTTTTAAAATAGAATAAAAGGAAAAAATAGTAAAGGCTCTAGAGACAAGACCCTGAGAACTGACAGATGGGACTCTGAGAGGTTGGAAAGGCCACCAAAAAGGAAAGAAGATTGAAACCCAAGTTTCCTGACTTCCAGTTCATGGCTGTTTTCATTGCACAACCAGAGTGGGGGGTCATAAATGTTAATTTTGTTGTGGAATTGATCCAACGCCTGACCCTGTGACCCTAGGGAAAAAAAGATCAAGTCATATCAGTGTTGTCAAGAAAATTTTCCAAGCTCAGTTTAACTTAGAAAATAAATAGCAAGAAGTAAGGCCAGGAAGAGAGGTTCCCCAGAGACTACGGAGCTCATCAAATTGGAAGTCATCCACAGTTATTGACGATAGACTGCTGACCAGCTGCAAGTGCCCACTGGCTTTCAACGTGGACTTGATGCCCCTCAGTGTTCACTATGGGAGAAACATTGTGTTCTCGTTCTGCGGCCATGCCCTTGGGATCATGTTAGCAAGTTTTACAATTGTTTTTACGAAGAAAATAATTCCTGGTTCCTGTAAACATGTCAAACTCATGGCCCGCGGGCTGCATGCCTCGTTTATTTGGCCCGTGTTAGCCTTTGAGTTTGACATGCTTGCTGTAGAGTGTATTTCAGTAAATAATTAGGAGGCAGCAAGGTATCATCTTGTGCATGAGACTTGAACATTTTTAAAACTTTTTTAAAAAATATATTTTATTGACTTTTTACAGAGAGGAAGGGAGAGAGATAGAGAGTTAGAAACATCGATCAGCTGCCTCCTGCACATCTCCCACCGGGGATTTGCCCACAACCAAGCACATGCCCTTGACCGGAATCGAACCTGGGACCTTTCAGTCCACAGGCCGACGCTCTATCCACTGAGCCAAACCGGTTTCGGCATGAGACTTGAACATTTTTATCTAACGGAAGAATGCAAGGGATTTGTTTTCCTCATTGACATGATCAACGTAGAATAAGTTCATAACTTAAATGGTTCTATTTTGAGCTCAGTTCGGCTGAGGAAATGGTTCCATTTCCCACCACTCACCCACGTTGTGGACCCCAAAGACTTTCTATGTTGATAAAAATGCTTCCAGTGTCTTGAGCTGCAATCAGTAGACTACCATAGTGATTCTGGGGAAGGGTAAATGCCTATTTTTTTCTGGCAAAATCATTATTTCAAAATCCCAAGAGTTTATTTTGAGTTGGGTAGAAGCTCCTTGTGAGGAACAGAAAATCTGCACATAATCTGAACACAGACACAACATTGCACGAGGATTAGGAGGGTAAACTTTGGAGTCAAACAGGCTTTGGTTCTTTTCCAAAGGGCGACTTTCCAAGGCAGGTCCCTTAATCTCTTCCTTTGTATAATGGGACTACCTGGCACCACCTCTTGGATTATTTGTGAGTATTAAGTAAAATAAATCTATAAAAGGTGTCTGGCACAAAGTCAATACTCAATAAGGCTACTGCTCTGGGTCTCCACAGCCATGTGCGCTACTGTGGCCTTCATGCCCGTCACCCGCAGCATCCCGCAGCCACCAGCACTCCGGTAGCAGCAGCAAGAAGGTCCCTAAGGCTGTAACCTGGTTATCTACATCTCTCCCAGGAGTCTGGAGACACAGAGCTGACGCAGATGTCCCTGCTCTTTGGCAATGTCATCTCCTCCAAGGTATTTATGGATTAGGCCACCAGACTGAGCAAATATTTTGGCATCATGAGTTTTGACAACCTGGCCAGCTCACAGACCACCGCCCAGCCCGGGCATGCCTTTCAGATCGGCACGAAGAGGCTGAAAGTGCAGCTGAAGTGGCCCAAAGACCTGGGACACCCCTACTGACCACACCCACAGCCACCAGGAGGCGATGGGCCTGGCCCAGGCGAGGGGCCTTTCACCCCAGGAGGGTTTCCCCGCTTCCAACTGATCCAGGACTTTTCTGTAAATTACAACCGAGTTTGGACACCAGCTTTCTCTCTCCTCTCCTGTCTCCCCTTAGCCCCCGTCCCCAAATGTGAATGCTACCGAGGAGGTCACCATTTCCTCCTGGGAGATTTCCTTGCCCCCTCACCCCCCATGACCTTGGTGGCTTCCCAAAATAAATCACAACTTTTCATATATATATGAAAAAGAATTTTTTAAAAATGTTGATCTTTCTGATCAGGTACAAAGAAGAAAAGAGAAGAAAAATGGGAGTGGGTGGAATCAAACAATGGATTTTTGTGTCCTAGCTGGGGCTGGGAGGGAGATCCCAAAATGTGTTGACCAACCCGGAAGAAAAAGAAAAACACATAATAAAAAAAAGAAAAAATTCTTTGGACCAACTTATTTCGATAGTCATGTCATATCTCTAGTGTGCCTGTATCCTGTGTGTCTGCGTGTGCAAATGTGTGCTTAGGGGCTGAGAAGGGGCCTCATCTGTGTCTCCGGCGCCCGCCAAGCTCCCGCCAGGCCTGGCGTACAGTGGCGTGTGTCCTGGTCCATGTTTACTGGCTGTAAATACCATTTTTATACTCTGCACCGAAGATCTGCATGATTTGTACAATGTACTTTATTTCTGCTACTAGTAATTTCATGAAGTTTCAACTTGCAAACCAACTTTTGGGAACAAACCAACACACACACACACACACACACACACACACACAGACACACAGACACACACACAGACACACACACACAGACACACACAGACACGCACAGGCACACACACACACAGGCACACACACACACCCACAGACACACACAGACACACACAGACACACACAGCAAGAAAAGGACTTAGAAGAAACTGTGGATTGGTGAATTTTGTGGCTGGAGAGGTCCTTGTCCCTGGGGTGTGTTGTGTTTCGGGTGAGAAGCTGCAAGCATCATCTTTCTGCCTAAAATGCCTCTCTTTGGTCTGGAAAAATGGAAAGTTCCTTTAGTAAAAGTTTTACTTGTTATAAAAATACTCAATAAATACTTATGTTTATTCATTAGATGGAACCTGTGGCTAGATCTACATGGTATCTATCCACTATCCAAAGAATTCCAGCAAAATGAATAATTGAGTGTTTCATGAAATGGAATAATTAATGTACATAGCACTAAACAACTGAATGCTTCAAAATCATCCATTGGAATAATAATCATCTGAGTTTTCAAGTTTATATCTGACTTCAATGTAGAGTCATTCTTTCATTTATTTGTTCATTTACTTGGCAAAGGCTTTCTGTAAACACACACACAATTGCTGATATTATCCATGAGGAATTGATGGGGGACTTTCCAGTCAACACGATCTTGGTGAACTGCAATAGGAAGATGTATTTACATTGCATGAGGCCCCAAAGGACATTCTAAAGAAATCCATAGCGGACTTATAGTACCTCTTTTTAAAATCGTTAACTCATGGGGCAACATGAAATTAGTTATTGGCAAGACAAAGGCTGCTTTTCCACAGGTTAAGCGGGGAAATTGGGACTTTCTATATGTTCTCTTCTGCATGAGCAGTGCCTTGGAGTGGTGATTCATGGGAAGAGAAAACATTTTCATTCCCAGAAAACACCTCCGGGGTGCTTTTTCTACTCTAGGCACTGTATAGAAAGAATTACATAGCTATGTTCTTATTTCCAAGGAGTTTAAAATTGAACTTTAAGATTGAATCAATATATTCTTTGCATAGAGTCAGTACAATTAAAGGTTCAAATTAGAATGCTTAAAATATTTATGTTCTTGTGTATGCAAAGAGTTAGCAATCTCAAATCATCCGTGTATACTGCACCTGTGTCTGCAATTGTCTATAGATGCATAGAGTGAAGTGAATAATAAATTCATTCCTAAGTGGGAGATTCACCTGCGAGCCTATGACGGCATTATTTGCCAATTCAGACGATGCTTCACAAACTAGCAGTTGGGTAGTAACACCACTTTCTCTAGTATTGTGCCTCTTCACTGGAGAAGTGGATGCCTATGCTAACAAAATCAAGTTCACGACCTCCACCGGTACCTGCTCCTTGTCCTGGCCTTCTATTTCTGCTGACAGTATCACTAAGTTATTCATCACTGAGGCTTTAAAACCTTACAAACCCCTCTGCCTTGGTCTTCTCCCCCTTGACATTCATTGCCAACGTTTGCTGATTCCCCCACTGCAGTGACCTCCAACTGTTAGGGTCGCCGAAGGAGGAACGCACAAGGCCAAAGTGGTAAGGGATTATAAATTTAATAGGTCATCTGGATACCAGATGGGCTGAGCCCCGAAATGGCGCCCACCCCCAAAGACAGGGAGGCAGAGGTTTTTTAAGGACTCTAGGCGGGTTTTTTTCTGGGCAGAGAATTGTCTGTGCAGGTCTGGATTCTGGGAAACTCCGGAGGGGAGAGATAATGGTCTTAGCAAGCGGAATGTGGTCTAAGCAAGTGGAATGTCCATTGTGAAGTGGCCTACAGGTCAGTTCCCAGGGGAGGGGAGATCTATTCAATTACTTGATCAGACCTAACACCAACCTGCACGCATGACTCAAGATCAGGCCCTGGTGCCTCTCACCTAGACAAAGGTTTCCTAACTGATGGCTGTCCCAACTGTATTTTTTGCCTTCCCCTTTTGACTTTCCCATAGTGCATTTCAACACTCTAATGCCAGGCTACTGTTGATAATGCACGGAGCTGACTATCATGTCTTCTTGCTCAAAACTACATTGGTTTCCAAATAAATTCCAAACTCGATGTTGAGGCAATCATCTCACCATCAACCATTTCCAGTCTTATTTTGACTGCTCTGCCTGCCCCTTGAGATCTAAAATTCAGCCACGTAGGCTGTTCAAAGCTCTGTGCCAAAGGACTGGCACTTTTCTGAGCTATGTTTATATATAGGCTGTCCCTTCACCTAGAATCACCTTCTCTTCTTTCCTACTCATACCAACTAATGAAGCTTTCCTTCCCACCAAGAACGGATTTAATCTTCCCTGGGCCTCCAGGAACAGTTTGTTATTCCCTCCAGCAAAAAGATCATAGACACTGGTGGCCCTGTGGCTTTCCTGTCCTAGACTGTAAGCTCCCTGAGAGCCGAGATCTTGCTTGTTTACTGTTTTGTATCTACTGAGCGAGAGCATTGGGCAAGTTTCTGGCGCCTGGAAGAAGTATAATAAATATCAGTGGAACCGCAATGTTCCTGGAAGCTGAGGAACAGCCTGGGTGACTCCTGAAATGTCCCTACAGCCACGACACCGCTCACTGACTCCATTGGTACCTAGCTTGTGTCTCAATCCTACCCAAATCTGCTTAGTAATGCAGCTCTACTTCAATACCCAGATGTCTATGGGCAACATCAGGGTTCATCATCCTAGAAGCAAGAGGGACCCCCTTTTCAGAACGCTTTTCCAAGAGTAAACCTAATGAGAATATGTCATCCTCCACCCAAGAAAATGGGCTGTAGGCTAACGTTAGGCTATTCTAATAACACTTAATCTAATAAAAAAAAAAAAAGCAACAGAGACCTCATAGTACAACATAGAAGAGGCACCTGGACTTGAACCCTGGCTTTGCCTCTTGCCCTAGTAGTGGATCCCAGGCAAGTATTGGACCCTGCTGAGTTTTGGTTTCTTTATGAGTAAAATACAAATATTGGAGATAGAGCTGTATTGTGGGTGGTGCCTATTAGACATTTGACCGGTGTTACATGGTTCCTTTCCTCTTCAAAGTGAGCACATGGGCTGGGTCAACTCAGAATGAAGGAGCCCAGGCCCTGGAGTTAAACCTGGGGACAATGACATCTTCTTCACCTCAGTTCTTTCTCCAAAAAATGGAGACAGCAAAAACTACTTGTTGTGAAAATATACTGGATGTTCCTCTTACCCAAGCACAGAGCTTAAAATCTATGGTTTCAACTGCATTTTTGATTATGTGGGGGAGGGCCAGCACGGATACACCCAGCCTGTGGGAGTCCTTTGAAGACCAGCACTACACGACTGGGATCAGGTCTGAGGTTTATTCTGCTCGATGAACATGGAACAAAGAAAAGCCAACTGACTCTTGCAGGAGCGCATAGGTTACTAGTGTATTACATGTGGCAGGGTGGTTCCAAATCGCCCGGCACCAAACTGATGATAAAACCAAGAAATGATGTGCTGATTAGGAGTCGATTGAGGTCACACGATGTGCACATCATTTTATGGACAGAACAAGGGACAATGTCACCAGAGGCCAATGGGAGATTGCTTCTGTAGAAAGGCGTACAATCAGGTATTAATAGTAGCAAAGGGGTGAGTCATGGTTGTCTCTTCCCTTCCCTTCCCTTCCCTTCCTGGGAAAAGACAAGTGTGGTGGGCTTTCCATAGGCCCCTGAGTCCATGACCCCCTAGCCCACTGGGGGAGGCTGACCCAGGTGCCATGCCCTTGTCTGGGGAAGTCGTCAGCCCAATTTGCTAAAACTCTTTACCACTGATCTTCCTCATCTTAGGCCTCCGAAGAATAATGTACATAAGTGTAAAGGATGATGCAAGCTGCTTGGGAACGTATCGGGAGCGTAGCATTGTCAGCAGAGGTTCAGATTTTGAAACAAGAAAATCAATTCTTCTCATCTGAGGCCAGAATGACAGTTTTTGTTGAAGTGAGAGATGATTTACTTGGCCCTCCCGAAGGTCCCACTGTGTCCTTTGATTTCAGTGACTCTTTTTTTGTTTGGTTTTGTTTTATGTCATCTTTCACAGTGACTCAGCACAAAACGGGTAAGAGAACGGTGACCCGGATGTGTACCTGAAAGACGTATGTTTTCCTGTCTGGAGACACATGGATTTTATGAGTTTCTGGTACCTGGAAATTGACCAGAAAATAGTCAAACACATTTTATACCTAAGGTATACCCACTGTTCCTCTTGGTACTATCACATCTCTCTTTCATGTCCTAGATCTCGAAGCAAAGTGCCTCGGGGGAGGGAAGCAATAATAACACGACCTGCGATCCAAAACGAACACGCAAGCACAGATCACTTTCCCAAATGTCCATGATTTCAGAACATAAATGCAGACACACCCTTCAACGAAGCCCTGGAACGGAGCACCCTGGCCAGCTTCCTGCATCTCACGGAGTCCAAGTGGGCTGGGTGAGGGCCGAGATCAAAGGCACGCAGAGGCCGGACAGGGGGCCAGGAGGACCTGGCACCTGCAGGGCTGCTGGAAAGGGGCCAACCCCACCACACCAAGCGAAAGCAAACCGAAAGTGCATGGGAGCCCGTAATCGAATGCACATGGCATTGCTCCTCACAGAGTGTGTTTGTTTCCCGAGGAGCAATTTCCAGGTCTTCAAACGCATATGGCTCCGGAGCAAAATCGGAATGTCCGCCTTTCGGACCCAGGGACCGAAAAGCTTTGGCTTCTACTGAAGGGAGACAGGCCCCGTCTCCTCTTGGTCACGGTCCTCGCCAGATCCCTGCCCTCTTACCCTTCTCTATCCTCTCACCTAAATGACTTTGTTTCTAAGTAAACCGAGGTTTGTCCAGTTTGGGGGAGTCCTCTCTGGAACAGCAAGTGTTCTGGGTCCTGTTGTTTGTGGTGCCTTAGGTGGAAGGTGGCCCCGTCAGTTCCCTCCTTATCTGCCCGCCATCCTCTGATGAGGAGCAGTTAAAACCACTCCTCTGCTGCTAGGGAGACTGTCCACAAAAAGCAACAAATGCCATTTTCACCATTAACCCTTCTCTTTCTTCACTCCTCTTCTTACAGGTTTCAGGGAAAGAGACTCACTTACCGTCCCACTCCCCATCCCCCGCCCATGTTCCAAACCCCGCACCCACCTAGAAGCACAGAAGGGGAATGATAAAATCTCTTCTGCAGGTCCCAGGTATTACAGAGGGACAGTAACAGGAAGGGGCTTTGGAAAAGGGAAAAACCTGGAAAAATGAAAGCCTGGAAAGAGAATAGAAAGAGAGAAAAACAAAGAAGAACATTCTTTTCAAACTTGGTTCCCTTTTTAAAAAAAAATATGTACAGCAGCACAGAAGGGATTTCCTCTCGCCAATTTTTCTCCGGTCCCTTAACTGTGTGTGAGCCTGAGTACTTTGTTCACGGTCCCTAGGGCCGTCATTTGCATCTCCCTCTCTGGGTTGCTGCTGGCCAGGGCTGGCAGCTGTCTCAGTTCCACTCTGGCTGGGAAAGGTAAGGATCTTTGCCTTGCTCTTTGAAAGCTCTGGGGGAGAACTGTTGAATGCTTCCGGAGGGGTGGAGAGAGGGGGTTAGAGATGGGATGCGTTGATTGGAAACTTTCGGAGACGTTTTCTGAATGTAAAGGAATCTCCTGGAGCCCTGAGCTTTAAAAAGAGCCCAAAGCTTTGCTCTCCCTTCTGAAAGCAGGCTTGCAGGGAGAAGGCTAGCTGCATTACGGATGGGGTTTTTCACTGGGGGCAGGTGTCCCTTTAGAAGTTCCCAGGAGTGTTTGATATCGTATTGGCACAGAGTAGAAAAAAGGGGCGGGGGTGCATTCAAAGGCATCAGGCGCCGATCACTAGGAATTGGCTTTGAATTTCCAGCTGAAGAGGTAAAAGACCGTTCAAACTGCATGTGTGTCCGCGCTAGAGTGGTACTGCTTATTCTTCAGGTACGATTTCTGCTTGAGCCCAAGGCTTCTGACTTGTGTGGGTTTATCACTGCAAATCCCCAATTATCTACTTAGGCCCTGGAGATGGGCAGCTGTGAGTCTAGGCAGGAGAAGGAGGGGGAATATGACACCTGAAGTCTAAGAGGCTGAAGAAAGCTCTGCTGTTAGAAGTAATGACAGACCTGCCCACAGGCTCCGGGGCTTAGGGGACACTCACTGCCCCTCCTTGTAGACGGGCCATAGGCTCTCGGAGGAGGGGGGTGGGGGTGGGGGAAGCTGTCTCTGGCTTCTCTCTGGGTGATTCATGTACCTTTGACTTTGGTAATGGGGCAACGGGAGCTTCCGCAGGATAAGGTGATATTCTGACCTTCAGTGGGGTTATCGCACCGTTGAGGGGAAGGCAGCCCATGCTAGGAAGTAGACAGGAATTGCCCCCAAAGGCCAGTTTGCAGTGGGCAGACTGCTGCTCTTATAAGAGAGTCTGAAGAATCTCCAAGTTATGTAGCCAGTGACCCACCCCCCGCGACCCCCATCCCCGAATCACCATCTTCCCAGAACAATGATGGCCAGTGCTGACATGGCTGGCTCTAAGTATTCCTTATCTTCAGCACCGCGTCACAGCCTCTTCCCGGGTGAGGATGGGGGCAGCTGAGGCCCTCGAGGGACTCATCCTCCCCAGCGGGTTGGGATCCCTCCCCTCAGCCTCTTCAGGGACTTGTCAACTTCATGCTTCAAAATGAAGAAGCCCAAGCCCTCTCTGGCTCCATTCTAGAGAGAAAAGACCGCTGGTCCCTCCCCCTTTATGACAAGATCGTCCAGGTATTGTGGCTGGATGAGGCTGGAAGGAGCAGGCTCTCATAGGACAGAGGTGAGATGCCTGTGAGTGCCCAAGCCCTCTGCCAGCAGTCAGAGAGATCTAACATCGGAGATTTGAAAAAAAAAGGGGGGGAAATCTTTTCTGAGATTTAATCTAGGTGTGTAGATTTGCTGGGTTTATTAAAAAGAAGTTATTGAAACTTGTATAGATTAAAAAATAAAGGATGGATAACTTTTAGCGGTACAAGTATAGGGACCAGCTTATAAGAGTCTCCCAGTCTCATCCATTTTTTCCCCCTCAAAACGATAACGTGGGACTTTAAGATTGAAACAGCTTGTCTAATAAAGTATAAACCGATAAGGCCATTTAGGGAGAGGGGTGGGAAGTGGGTCTTTAACTTTATTGTTTGAGAGGGTGACGTGTTAATGCCTGAGGTGTCTGAATGTTGAAAATATCTTGCTCCTTAAAGGAGCCCCAAATCCTCACAGGGCAGGACCTTGTGACAGACCCATGAATCAGAATCTACATTTAACAACCCCCGCCCCCCTTGTGATTTTTATCCTCATTAAAGACTAGGGTTCGAGCCAAGGAGTTCTCTCTTTCTGTGTGACCTTTGTCAGATTACTTACCCTCTCTGGGCTTCATTGATAAACTATCGATAAACTCAGTTATGAACTCACTGGTAAACCAGGGAGCATTCATGTTCACGCGGGCACACTGCACGTGCCCAGCCCATAGGAGAAGCTCTGCAAATGCCAATGATGACGATAATTTCAACACGGCCAAAGTGACCTCCTCCCAGAGGTAATAAGTCATCATCCGTAGACCAAGATGGCTACTTTCCCCTCCTAGGGCAAACATCTGAATCTCCCACCTCGTTTCTCAGTGAATTAACAACCATCAAGAGGGTTTAAGCTTCCGATGGCCTGCACACGCAAGTCAAGAAAGGATACTGGGGAAGCCTAGGAACACAGATTGTTTTGCTGGCTGACAGGCTGAATTCAGCTGCCCGAGGACTTCGCAGCTGCTCCTGCCACCCTGAAGGCTCTGTCCCCGGGGCTCTGTCCCCGGGGCTCTGTCCCCTCCGCTGGGTCTGCAAAGCGGACTCAGGGATTTTCTTATGAAAATGCCTGAAGCGCCCGAGGCAGGTCTGGGGGTTGGCTGGGGAAAACATGAGTAATGCAGCGTAGTCTACTGAGTCAGTGCTGCGAGAGAAATGAAGTAAAAGCTGGCTCCTGTCTCCAGGGACTCGGTAACGATTCAGACTTATCATGTCACTGGGGGGGGGGGGGGGGAAAAGAAAGAAGTGGGGGGGGGGATGACAGGGAGGGGCCATCAGAGGGGGAGGTGTTAAAAGGAGAGAGGAGGGAAAGACAAGCGTCATTTAGGAACAGAGGTAGAGGGAAAGAAAGAGCTCCAGGATCCGAAACTGACCATATCACTCAGGATTTTCGTGTCTTTCCTTTTCCCCCAGAGGAGGTTTATTTCATTGACGGACATGCTGTTACGGGCTCTTTTCCCAGAAGTTGACCAGAAGAAGCTGAGGCTCTGAGGTTTCTCCCGCCTCCCCAACCAAGCGGCGTGGTTTCCCTGGTAATGGATTGCTTCTCCCTGAGAAACGGGTAAGTAGTTTGGGGACAGACCTTCCTTTTCAGATTAGGTTACAGCTCAGCTTTGGGGTGAAGATTTTTTCTTTCAGACATCATCTCAAAAATCCTTTTACTGGCTCAGCCAATACTTAGGGTGTCATTGGACAGCAGTGATTAATTGGTTGACTAAAATTTTTATGTAAATAGATAGCTCTCGTATATTTAGCTTCATTGCTCAGGGTTTGATTTGAGCTTGAATTTGTTCTCAGTGGAAGCTTTATATGCCCCAAGTATTAATCGTTGAAAGAGCCTCCCTAATCTTCGTTTAAATGGCATAACTTAGCTCCTAGACGGCTTCTGAGGGATAAAAAAAAAATAATAAATAAAAAGACTTAACATGTCTGAGCGGCAGTTAAGAGTTTACACTGATTTCTCACAGACGGCATTTCAGCCAGATGCCTTTGGTGGAGTCTCGGGTTTTGTGCAGAAATGTTCAGATTCAAAATATTTACAGATGTGCATCGCAGAAAGTCTTGTACTTAAGGACATGGGAACAAAATGAACTTGTAAAACTTTCCTGAAAACCTAGCTTTCCTCCCCTCCCCCCCCGCCCCCAACATGTCATGGTACCCATAATATCAACAATCCTTGTTGAGTTGAATGGAAAATTTGAAAAGTACTCTAAT
The DNA here is from genome assembly GCF_000412655.1 of Myotis brandtii. Lineage (NCBI taxonomy): Eukaryota > Metazoa > Chordata > Mammalia > Chiroptera > Vespertilionidae > Myotis > Myotis brandtii. The sequence continues at coordinate 1,786,635 of NW_005364711.1, forward strand.
AGTTGATCCTATTTTTAATGTATCAAAGTGTCCCATGATAGCCTCTAAAATTGCTGATTTTCTTTCTGAATTTTTCTTTTTCCATTCCTGTCACATGGGTTGGAGGATATTGCCACATGTGACATCCACACATCTTCGCCTCCTTGTCACTGAATTTTTACTGAGCCGCATCCTCACCCAAGTCCCAGGACACATGGTGCCCTGGGCTTAGTAGTCACACAATAAAGACTGGCTGGCTGACTGGCTGAGGTAGAAGAACCTCATTGGTACGCTGGCTTCTGGTCTTGACGTTGGCTCAATGGGCAGTGAATGGTGAGAGTTTGGAAAGAATGCATGGCATGCCCGGAAACGTTGGCAGAGTCTAAGTTGCTGTGAGTCGTGGAAAGAACGGTGCGAAGTATTGTTTATAAAGTAGCCTCCTTGAACGAGGTCTTTGGATTCGGACTGAGGTTCTTCGGTGTGCTTAGAGGAAAGAGAAGCAATAGGCAAGGAGGAAAGGCTAGTAAAACATTTGTAGACCGCCAGGGTCTATTAAACACTGCAAAGTGCTTCCTGCTTTTTACATCTCCATTTCTTTACGGTGATCTGCGTTATCTTGCTTTTTGCCCGATGCAAACAAAATGCAAAGGATTAGAAACAGAAATGTGGGTTTATGTTCACGTGCATTTTCCCCCTTCAGAACAGGACACAGTGGTGTCTCCGCAGCTCTGTCCTGTTCCTTGCAGGGATCACTCTCATGCATTTAGCTGACATCTCCTGTCTTCTCCTCCGCAGTCTCCACCCTGGCGAGAGCCCCCGGGTCTAGTCTGTGAACTCAGCTAGGAAACACACCGCTGTAAAGATGACGGAGGAGCCCGTCAAGGAGGTCCTGAGGACCCCAACGTCTCCCACGCCAGGGACAACGGAGAAGAGCCCCAAGAGAGAAGTCGTGGTCACCACGGTCCCCGTGGTCAGTGAGATTCAGCTGATGGCCGCCACCGGGGGCGCTGAGCTCTCCTGCTACCGCTGCATCATCCCCTTCGCCGTGGTGATCCTCATCACCGGGATCGTGGTCACTGCCGTGGCTTACAGCTTCAATTCCCACGGCTCCATCATCTCCATCTTGGGCCTGATCCTGCTCTCCTCGGGACTTTTTTTGTTGGCCTCCAGCGCCTTGTGCTGGAAGCTGAGACAGAGGAACAAGAAAGGCAAGAGACGGGAGAGTCAGACAGCTCTCATGGCCAATCGGAGAAGCTTGTTTGCTTAGGACTGAAGGAGACCAAGGGAGGCCTGAGGCCTGCACATCCTGCCTTTCTGCGTCAGCCAATTCACCCGCACTCCTGTGGGAGAGGTCGAACTTGGCACGAAGCGGACTAGGGGAATGGGGGTGGATGGAGGGGGTGGGGGGGCAGGCCCTCATGTGCGAGAAATGACTTGTATCTTCTTTAACGACAAACTTAACTCTAAGGGCTATTTCTCAGATCGCAAAATAGCTTTTTCTCCACATTAGACCTTGTCGGGGTCATGGGAGGTGTGCAGCATTAGACAACATTTGGTTCACCTTGGAAAGGAGCCAAGAAAAGACGAGAAAACACTTGGATGGTTCTGGCACACCAGTGACCCGCCTCCACATGAAATAACCCGCAGGCGTAAGAAGCTGTATCATAAAAATGTTCCGCCGAGAGACTCCATGGCCTGGTACTTGGCATACTTCTATGAAATTCTATGATAACTTCTTTTTTTCAATCAGTTGATTGTCTGGCACCTGTTTTATTTTTTACTTTCAGTAACTCATGACTGACTGGTGGTACTTTCTCTTGAAGAATAAACTAATATTTTTTATGTTTTAACATTGAACAATTTTAGATGATTGTAATGATGTATCAAAAGTCAAAAAGAGGTGAAGGGTATAACTACTAGATGACATAGGAGAGGGGATTAAATTAATATTAAAATAATCCAATATAGCACTTTTGATGATTTTTATATAAAAGTTTAATGTACATTTCATTCAAAATAATAAATACTCATTGCTGCTGACACTTCTTAAATGGCTGTTTCTGTTGCAGTTATTTCATTACAGTTCCAAATTGCCCGTCTTCCCTTGCCTCATCTACAAGTGTCTCAACTGTGTTTCTTACAAATGGGCATGTTGCTTCCTCCTAATTTAACTAGATGTTTATTATATCTTATTATTATAATTTAATCCTTAGCCAAGGATACCCTTTTTATTGATTTGAGAGAGAGAGGAAAGAAGAGGGAGAGAGAGAAACATCAATCGGTTGCCCCCCATAAGCGCCCCAACTGGAGATCAAACCCACAACCTAGGCATGTGCCCTGACTAGGAGTAGAACCTGCAACACTTTGGTGTATGGAACAATGCTCCAACCTACTGGGAAACCCAGCCAAGGCAAAGATTTTAATTTTTTATATATGATGTTTTTCAGGACTCCTATCGAAAACTGTTAATTATTCTTACTGGCTATTAAAGGATTTTTATGCCATTACAATTAGAAAATCAATGCCTGGAGTTTTATAATGTGTTGTTAAATGTGTGTTACGTATTTATTGGAGAATCAGTCATTAACTATTTGCTTACAATATTTTTGAGCACCAACCATGTGCCAAGCATTGTGTAGATTCTTGGGCTGCTTCACTGTGGTAGTTCTCGGTTACTGCTTCAATTCTGTGAACATCGAGCTATTCCACACACGGCTAGGACTTGGCCCCATAACGCTGGCCAGAAATATTCCTGGTCCATGTAGTTTAAACCACAAGTAACTAAACAGGTATAAAGCCTTTTTATAAAACCTTGGAAAAACAAGGCTGGGCAAAACAAACCTAGCATAGCCCTCTGGATGAAAGGCATTCTATCAAGGAATTGAGTTAAACATGGCAGGCACCTCTGGGTCTGACCGCTCCCTGGCACTTGGTAGTTTTGCTAAGGGGGATGATTTGATGGCTTAGTTACTCCTGGCTTTGAAGGTCACGTGGTAGAAAGAGTTTGGAGCTGTTGATTACAGGAGAGCAGAGAACGATGATCTTAAACACATGGAAACCAACACTCCTCAGGGTGAAATACAAGAGGATGGCATTGTGTTTGTTTCGGTGGACGGGAGTCTATCCTTCGACATGCATCTTTTCTGCTCTAAGATATTCAAAGGCTCCCAACTGCTTGATGAAGAAATTTCTTGGGCAAGTGTTCAAGGTTCTCCAGGGTTTGATCCAAACAGATGTATCCAGCTTTCACTCTCCCTGCAACCCGAAAACTCCTTATGAGTTTAATCAGACCAGACTAGTCACGCTTCCTGGATTGGGTTTCGGTTTTTCTTGATGTCTGTTCAAACTTCTGTTTTTCCTCCTCCAGGTGCCATCTTTTCCCTCTCCATCCCAATAGATCCAATCCTGCTTCTCACTAGAGCCCCAGCTGAAATGCCACCTCTTCCTAGAAGCCTTCCCTTTCACCTCATTTATTCTCTGAGGGCACTGGCATTTCTACCATGTTGGTGGCATAAACGTTTTATACTCGTCCATAGCTCATTAGAAGTGTATGGTGTGTCTTTATTTCTTCTTACCCCATGTGATGCCTAATAAATTGTCTTGCACAGAGTAGGTACTCAGTAGTGTTTGCTAAATGAACTATTGAATGAAAAATCAGAGTGGTTTATCCAGAATAAGAGTCCATCTGTTTTCACCTCTTAAAAGAAAATATTTTAGTTCTCAACTCTCCCCACAGAGGTTATCCTACTCTGCCCTGCCTCACTGTCAGCACAAGTCGAGGTGAGTCTTTACTACCTTGTCCTTCTCCAGCCACACCTGCCCTTCAATGCCTGAGAAGGAAACTCATGAATTATTTCAGGCCACCAGGGGGCCTCATGCTACTATCTGAGTCCCAAAAGAAACACCATGAAATGGCTTAAATTGTAACGACTGACATGAGATTCTGTCTGGAGACAGACACATCTCTCGTGGATGTGAGAACTCAGTGAAGAGTGTCCATTGAGCCCACTCCTACCCTCCTCCCTAATCCACTTCACAGTGGCTATTTCAGGGTTCTCCTGGGAAGTATGGGAAGGATTTGCCCTGTCTAGGGAGCTTTGGTCACATTAAAGGGAACACGCCTCTGCAAAGAAATAGTCCTATGCACAGAGAGAGTCCTAATCAATCCCAGACTTAAATTGTGATATCACAATTATCTCATAACATGCGTCTTTATCGGGCAATGTTTGTCTTTACAAATGATTTTATTATATATCAACAAGCAGATGTTAAATGCACTCATAAGCATGATGTAGGCATGTATGTATTAAATGATAAGTTGGCCCCATCCTGGAGCATCAGAAATTAGCTCTATCAGCTAGCTAGATTTCCCCAAAACCCACATATCCCAGAATGCACAGGAACAACGTTTAACCTCATCCATGGAGCAGGTCTCTGTCCAGGTAAGAACCATAGCCACACAGAAGAACCTGTGTGGTTCCCACCTCACTGTCTTAATTAATTTAGGGAGTCTTGCCTAGAGAAGGTGATCAAAGTCAAGTGGATTGTACAGGTGGTCATGTCCAGGAGAGCCAGATCATCAGATCATAAATCCTTACACTTACTTCTTTGTACCACCACCAATGAGAGAGAGAGAGAGAGAGAGAGAAAGAGAGAGAGAGAGAGAGAGAAGGAAGGAGGAGGAGGAGGAGGAGAAGGAAGGAGAAAAAGAGGAGGAAAAGTAGGGGAGGGGGAGAAGTTGGGGAAGGGGAGAGGAGAGGAGAAAGGGAAGAGATATCCTTGTCTCCTGGGAAGTATTATGGTTTTGAACTTGGGAGATATGGTAATGAATCCCACCTCTTCTGGTAAACTAGTCAGATGATCTTGAGAATAAGGTTATTTTTCTAAGAAATTCTTTTATAAACTATAAAGTACCAGATAACTGCAAAGTTGCCATTTATTATAATATTTCATGTTGAACTCTGCTCCGTTCTCTACTCATTGACCTAACATGTCATTTAGCATCAAGCAGCCCTTTGTTTTGATTAAAGGCTTTAACCAGTCACTGTGTTTAACCTTGACATTAACCACAAGGCTTTCTAGATCCAGGATAAACTGGGGAAAGCACCTGTTCCAAAGATGAGTCATAACTTACATTTCCTCAATCACAATCTTCAGTGCTTTCACATATACTGAAGTCAGTGTAAAGGTATATTTAATATGCAAATTCAATTAGGTGCCCTCAACAACAAGAAGAAAAATAAGTAGAGCATGAATCCCCCCATCCTCTGCCATTAATGCCAATCTTGTCCTAAGCTGCCCCACAGAAAGGAAGACCAGGGCAGAAATCTAAAGAAAAACAAAAGAAGTAAACTCCTGGTTCCTGGCTTTTGAACCTCCAAGGGCACCCCAGTGATAGAAGGCTTATCTAAGGAATTTCAAGGGAATTTTGTTTAGACTTGATTTTTACATCACTCCCCGACTTTAGCACTTAATCTTGTGTACAACAGACTCCACTGTACCTGATGTTACCGATATTCCCCACCACACTTTGAGGCCACAAGTGCTAGCACCCACCCAGCTCTGCAGAGTACAAACTGCAGTTCAGAGAAAGTGACTTAACTCAGTCAAGGTCTCTCATCAAGGGAGGTCTAGAGATTGGCCCTTCACCCAGCTAAGCCTCTTGCAAATGCCTGCAGAAGCCACAGAAACCATGAGATAATAAGCGTTTGTTGTTTTTAAGTTGCTCAGTTTTGGAGTAATCTGTTATTCAGCACTAGATCACTAATACTATGCTATTGTGAAATTCCTTCCATGTGATTTTTGGTGTCCATATGTACACGTTTCTGTTGAGTACAGACCAAGGAGTGGAATCCTGGGCTAAAAGATAAGTATGTGTTCGGCTTTACTGGCTGAATGGATTTATTCTCCTACGGGCACTACAGTAAAGAGCTGGATGCATCACATCTTCATCCATTTGTTGATACTTTTCCTCTTTTTCATTTTAGTCATCGGGTTGCTTTAAAAGTATATATTTAATTTAAAAAGGGATGCAGCAGCAGAACGTGGCTAGAGGTGGGAGAAGAAATTAGAGTGGAAAAATAAGATTTATATCTGGACTGGGAAGAAGCAAGGGCTGTGAAAGGGCAGAGCAGGCTAGAGGTTGGAGAAGAAATTAGAGTGGAAAAATAAGATTTATATCTGGACTGGGAAGAAGCAAAGAAACAGAAGATGAAATCTCCGGGCAGTGTTCTGGAGACCAGGAAACCAGGCTAGAGACTGGGCCTGTTTTGCTCACAATGCTAACAGAGGCATTTATCAGCACTCGCTGTTCTCCAAACACTATGCTCTGAGTTTTGCATGAATAACCTCATTTGACCCTCACATCAACCCAATGAAGTAGGTACCATTATTATCTTCCCTTTACAGAGGAAGCCAATCTGAGATGGACCCTTATCATAAGTCAGAGATGAAGCCAATTAATTGAGCGTACACAGCAAGTAGAGTAGGATCTAAGATCAAATTCTAGAACCCACTCACTTCACCATTATTCTCTACTCCCTGGTCCACCGTAATCTTTCAATACCCGATTCTTGAATAAATGCCTTAGCAGAAGCTGAGCGACGCAGAGTCAAGAGTCTAAGCCAGTGATGGCGAACCTATGACACACGTGTCAGAGGTGACACGCGAACTCATTTTTTTGGTTGATTTTTCTTTGTTAAATGACATTTAAATATATAAAATAAATATCAAAAATATAAGTCTTTGTTTTACTATGGTTGCAAATATCAAAACATTTCTATATGTGACACGGCACCAGAGTTAAGTTAGGGTTTTTCAAAATGCTGACACGCTGAGCTCAAAAGGTTCGCCATCACTGGTCAAAGCTAAAGCAAGAAGGAGTCAGTGGTTTTGAGAAACCGGAACTCAAACTGTAGATAACTACTGAAGTATTTGCCATTGGAGGACTTCTTATCATCACTTCCATATATTTGTAAAATTTTACAATCATCAAGACACTCCTATTGTGAACATGGGGCTGACTTGGGACCTCGGTCGCATCTTTACCACCAGAGCTAATGCTTCCATCCCAGCCTCCTTGAGTGTCCTGTGTGGAAAATTCAAGACTCAGAACATCAGCCAGCCTCTGCCCAAAACTGAGGCAGGGTGTGACCAAAGTGCAGAGCAGGGAAGCTTAACACACTTCAGGGGTAATCAAAGAAGTCTTCCTGCAGGTGGTGACTTGGTAAGGCCAGGACCGGCAGAGGAGTTAGCCGTGTAAAGGGAGTGAGGAAGAGCAGGCAGGGATACTCCCAGAGGGTACCATGGCTGCTGAATGATAGGTCCTGGAGAAAGCTCGCCTTCAGCCTCTCCACCTCACTGGGTTATTGTAAGGCTAAAATGAAAGAGCTTCGTAAGGGGATTTATCAGTTGCAAAATTCTATCCAAGAAAAGAGGCTCATGACTTCAAAATCCATAGGGCTCAAATTTACAATGAGAGAAAAAAATGTTCAGGTTTTAATTAGGCAGAAACACTTCCATCTATGAGCACTATGAGGGTCATGAATAAACAATCTATAATAATAAAAGCAGAGTATGCTAATTAGAATGGACATCCTTCTGATGCCCTTTTTTCCAGACGAAGCTGCAGCGGGCAGGGACCAAGTCACAGGTGACCACCATGACGGACAGGGGTTGGCCCCTTGCACAAATTTCATGCATTGGGCCTCTAGTCCCATATAATAAAAGCCTAACATGCAAATCAACTGAACGGTGAAACAACACGTTGGCAGGGGGTGGGGCCAGTGAGTGGGTGGCACCAGGCCAGCCAAGTCAGGTGCCAGTGGGCAGAGGGAGGGGATGGCAATCAGGGGGCGGGCCCAGCCGCTTTCCACTGGTGCTGTCCTCTGATCAGCCTGCCAGTGGCCTGCAGAGGGAGGCCACTGGCAACAGCTGCAGGGCCAATGGGGGCAGGGCTGGAGCTGCCCCCTGGTGGTCACTGTGCTCCCACAGAGGGAGCGCCGCTCAGCCATGATGCTGGCGAGTGCAGCCGCAGTGGCGGGAGCCTCTCCCACCTCGGTAGCAGCACTAAGGCTGTCCTACTGTGGCTTAGGCCTGCTCCCCACAAGTCTTGAAATCTGTTATACCTATAGCAATGCTTTATTGTTCTTCTTAATTGGACATAGACATTTTTAAAAAAGGTTTACTGAGATTAGTAAATTGAGATTTTCATCAACATCTGAAATAAAGTGTATAAATCATGCAGAAAACATAACATGTTTATACAATGCACATTTTTCTCTAACCAGCTCTGTTGCTTTTGAGGTTTGTTTGTTTTTAGATGATAAAAGCTTACATCTCAATAGAGCTTACATCTCAGTCAAGAGACAGCCAGTGGTTCCCAAATGCCTGGCCCAGCGCTCACTGCATCGGACTCATGTAGCATCACTTTATAAAGATGCAGATTCTCTGGTGCTGACCCCAGAGATTCTGGTTCAGTAGATTCAAAGTAGGACCCTGGCTTTGTGTTTATAAAACAGAAACAAATAAAATGTCCCAGGAAATGCAAATTAATAACCACAATAATACCTTTTTATTTCTCCATTGACTTATGATAAAGTGGAAGACTGAATATGGTAGAGTTGGTAAGGGTAAGAAATCACATAATATGGTTATATTTAATTAAAATTTAAATGTGTATAGACTTCATTCCAACTTTACTTCTGGAAACTTATCTGAAAATCATAGATGGAATTCAACTACAAGAATATTTATTTCTTCCTTGCCAGTATTTGCACTCACAACATACACACACACACACACACACACACCTTTAAATGAATTATGGTACATCACACATTACATATTCTATCCTATATAATAAAAGGCTGATATGCAAATAGACCGAACAGCAGAATGCCTGGTCGCTATGATGTGCACTGACCACCAGGGGGCAGACGCTCAGTGCAGGAGCTGGAGCCAAGTGGTAAGGAGCAAGCAGGCGGGTGGCTAGGAGTGAAGGGTCCTGAATTGCAAGAGGGCGCAGGCCAGGCTGAAGAACCTCCCTGCCCCCCTTGCAGGAATTTTGTGCCTCAGGCCTCTAATCCTATATAATAAAAGGCTAATATGCAAATCAACCAAACAGTGGAACGACCAGTTGCTATGATGTGCACTGACCACCAGGGGGCAGACGCTCAATGCAGGAACTACCCCCTAGTGATCAGTGCTCTCCCACAAGCTCATAGCTGGCGAGCGCAGTGGCGGTGGTGGGAGCCTCTCCCACCTCCACAGCAGCACTAAGGATGTCTAACTGTGGGGAGCAGGCCTAAGCTGTCAGTCAGATATCCCCTGAGGGCTCCCAGACTGCAAGGGGGCAGGCCAGGCTGAGGGAACCCCCAAGTGCACGAATTTTGTGCACAGGGCCTCTAGTGTAGTTAATAATATGAATGAGGCAGATTGGGATGTACTGATATTTATTTGAAAGAGTATCTGCAAAATATTATGTGAAAAAGCAAGTTTTCAATGTATATCTATCATACAATATGATTCTTAAAAACTAAACTGGAAGTGTGTTTGAGCTTGCTTATACAGAGCATATGGTGAATTGTTAAGTGCATTTACATCATTGGGGTATTATTTCGAGGAAAAGGAGATACTTTCTTACACTTCTCTGTATTGTTTGAAATATGATAATAAGCAATAATTCACTTTAAAGGAACATAGAATGGGAGGAGGAAATTAAGTAGAACTTGGAGAAACATTACAAATAAAAATTAACAGCAGGTTAGGGAATTGTCCATTCAGGCCAGCTACCTTCTGAGGCTGGGTTCCTCCCCATTCATTCACCCACGGCTCACTCATTTGCCCTGTATTTACAGAGCACACACAATGTGTTAAGCACACCAAGGCAATGGAGATTCAAACAATAAAAATAAATGTTTGTGACTGCATTAAGATAAGTCTGGTTGAAGTAGTTCAGGCAAAATCCTAACAAAGCAATAAAAGCCTAAAGGGTCAACTTCCCAACCTATGTATTAACCTCATATATTTGGATTGATTTCAATACCTCTGGTATCAAGATAGAATGGTAACAAAATGCCTATGGTCATTTGGAGTAAAATCCTATAAGAGCCTTAACTGTAAAAGTAATGGGAGTACCACATGCTTTCTATTGGCTTCCCCTTCCTTTCTATGCAGATCACAGGTTTTCACAGGCTCTAGCATTATATATGTTTCGGTCTCATTGCGGTAGTTGTACAACATTGGTAAATTAATGAATCATGGATGGAGACGTGTCTTGGGGTGATGAACACAGAATAGTGTACAGATGATATGTTGTAGAATTGTGCACCCAAAACCTGTGTAATTTTGTTAACCAATGTCACCCCGATAAATTCAATAAAAAGGAAAAATGTCTTTGAGCCTATTCATGTAGGAGTCAGACACGGCCTGAAAATCCCCTTGTACAACAACCCTGAAGAGTAGTAGAGATACTACTACAGGGGCTGTGGCGAAGGCTATTCATCTATGTCGTTTTCACATGGAACAGATCATCCAGCCAGCCACGGTGGCTCCAACACCCCCAGCTCTCAGGTTCTCAAGCGCTTTCACTGGGAAGTGGGGGCCGTGTCCAAAGAAAATAGAATTACCCTTTTGCGCCATCTCAGCCTCCTATCGAGAAAAGCAAACGCAGATGATTTTTCCATTTCAAGTTCAAATACAGAATGGATTGCTTCTTGTTTTGCTTCTTGTTAATGAGAGCTGGGGGCTGGCAGCCTGCCAGTCATAGACCCATTGTGATCGCATTGTCCTGCGAACCCAGAAAAAGAAATAGACAAGGGGCAGGGGGTAGAGCCAGAAACACTGGATGTTTGGAGACGGTGTGACCGTGACCATTGGTATTTCCAGTGCCCGGCACAGGCTGCCTTTCCGTGCACAGGGGCTGGTCCAGAGAGAGAAGGGAGACTGGCGTTGCTTCGTTGCCCTGCACCCAGACGCTATAATAAAAGCGCTTGCATCAGGGGAAGGCTGACAACACATTTTCGCACTCTCACGGTTCCAACTTAATCATGGCAGGAAGCTTTCCTGCTACTGGAAGAACAAGTTGCGTCACTAGGAACATCTGACTCCGGGATCTGGTGTCAATCACTTTGCCTAAGGTCATTAAAAAATTCTAGGGTGTCCCCTTACAACATAGAGGCTTTGCCCGAGCGACAATTAAGAGGAAACACATAGCATGATAAATAATTGAACAGGTGGATTAAAGAAACGGCTTTCCTGTGCAGAATCAGAGGGGTGATGGACAGTTGGAAAGCCAGCCCCGGTGGCCAGCGTCCTCCACAGCCCACGGCTCTCACCAGTTGGACTGCTCTCGCGCGCTCTCTCTCTCTCTCTCTCTCTCTCTCTCTCTCAACTTTGCCTTTCTGGGTTGTTCAAGGAGTCTCTTTGGCTTCATGGAATCAGACAAGCTGCAGAGAAAGGCACCCGCTCAGGAGGGACGCCTGCCAGTGACTGTTGCTGCAGGGACCGCGCACGGAGCGGAATCCTATTTGGGACGTGGTTTGCAAGGCACAAACTCTGCCGTCGGTCGGATGGCAAGTCTGCCTGCTGCTTTGATTTCAGAAACACTCTGCGTGGCTTGCTGGTGCCAAAACACCTGCGAAGCACCGATTGGGTGTCACCTTGTCAGCCAGGGTCTCACATTGGGGTTCTAGGCACGTTTTCCTCCCAGACCAAGAATATAGTTTACGTCTCCCAAAAAGGGGACACAGTACCGATTCCCTGGGTCATTCCCAGCAGTCCTAACAGCTTTGCCTATTGGTATCCTGGACATATTTCACACCAGGGAGCTCTCGTAACCTTGACTTGGTGACAGCCCACCAGTAGAGGCTTTGGAAAAGAGGGAGAAGGGATGAGGAAAGAGGAGAGGAAGGCAGCGACTTCTGCACACACGCCACCATCCTCATTTCTATTTGCAGCCCAGCGGCAGTATTTGAAGTTCCCAGTGAAAATAAAACCCCTGTTGGAACTGCCGCTACCGTGGCATATTTTTAAATGGTTATGAAAGGAGTCTGAGCATTCGGGCCGGCAAGGCCCAAGATTCCTGGGCCGCTCTGTGGACAGTTCTGGAGATTCACCACGTGGGCAGATCCTGCTTCACCAAGCGAGGTCAAGGAAGTTGGGTTAAGAGAAAAGGCAGACAAAGTAGGTGCCCCGACTAAGTGACTCCTCGCTTCCAGAAAAGTTAACCACGCCAGAACTGTGTGGAGGCAGAATTTGAAGACAAAATAGGTTTTTGAAAGAAAACAATTATAAGGAAAATTTCAAACGTATACCAAAGCGAGAGAATGGTACAGCTGCCCGTCTCCCAGCTCCATTCACAATTATCAAGTTAAGGCCAATTTTGGTTCACTTGTACCTTCCCGCCAACTCCCATTCACCACCTGATTATTTTGGAGTAAATTCTAGATATCACGCAGCAGATGGTTGGATAGGGGGAACAGGATGAAAGGAGGGGACGAGAATAGCCTAAGAACATGTATGCAGCCCATGGACACAGACAACAATGTTGAGGGCAGGATCTGGCTGGAGTGGGGGGAGGGGGTTGGGGGACATCTGTAATAATGTCAACAATTAAAATAAAATATAATTAAAAATAATAAAAGGCAAATTTTTATAAGGTTTATGACATGGCTGTAGATTAGTTAGTGAAGTTAAATTCTATAGAAGACCAATTAGGATCACTCATCGTGCGTATGTATTTTAAGAAAAGTTGAAACTTTTCTCGAACTTATATACTAACTAAAAATGGGTTTCATATTAGTTTTGTAGAAGTCTTCTTGGTGGTGCTGTGTGATGGCTAGGCAGTGGTTATATGCAGATAAACAGCAACCTAACCTATGGTCTTGCAGAAGGCGAAGCTTTGGAGAAACAAGGGCGGGGTGTAATTGAGAAGGGTGCTGACCCCAAGGATGGGTGCAAAATGCAGTGTGAGATTACAGGGGGTATGGAGGAGCCTGGAGATCAGAGAGCCTCTGCCGGTTGCTACGTTACTACGTGGTCTGGTCGGCAGCCAAAGCTGTCCTTTGATCTTCATCCTTCATCCTATTATTAATCTCCCTGGAGAGGTGCCCTTTCCCTCCTCACATACCCAATCCAATCGGGACTCACAAAAGAGCAAGGAAGCCTGAGGGTGACCCTGTGAATATACTTACCACCCCAGGAAGCTCTGCAGCTCTGTCTTCTACTAGCCTCTGCTTCGTCAACTAGGTCAAGTGGAGAACATTTGGGGCAAGACATTCAAAACAGTAGCAATTCATTTTCAATGGATTTAGTATATGCAAATACAGACTTAGCAAAGACTTCAGTTTTGATGTTGCTAGAGGAGTTTTTGTTTGACTTGTGTAAGGATTCATCACTGGGTTAATCCTTTGCAGCATTTAACTTCCCTTGTACATGTAATTATATTTTGATAAATGAACACTAAGTGATATATTTGATAGATGAAAACCAAGTGTACATTTCAGGGTTGCCTATATTCAACTAATAGATTTTTTTAAGCTCCTACTAAATACAAAGCACTGTGGTAAATGCTGGAGGAAAACAAAAGTTGGATAATAAATCATAATTGAGATCAAGGAGTTTGCAATGTAAGGATTCTTAGGGCAAGAATACACAAGGCCATGATGCCACCATAAGAAAAATGCAAGAAAAGGGAACAAATGTGAGTGACAAAAATATGTTATTACTTTTATCAGAATGTGATGAAGATGCAAAGGAGGTCACTTTGATAAGAGTGAACCCTGAAAAGCTTTGAAGCTGGAGAAATTTATTTTTTATAAAAACATTTTAAAATACCTTTTATTAATTTCAGAGAGGAAGGGAGAGGGAGTGAGAGAAGAAACATCAGTGATGCGAGAGAATCATTGATCGACTGCCTCCTGCACACCCCCTACTGGGGATCGAGCCCACAACTCGAGCAGAGCATGTGCCCTGACTGGGAATCAAACCGTGACCTCCTGGTTCATAAGTCAATGCTCAACCACTGAGCACCACTGGCTGGACTGGAGCAGAATTTTAATTAGAGAAATTGGAGTTGAGGGGAAGCATCTCGGGAAGAACAAAAATCGAAAGAAAAGGAATTATGTGAGAACAAATGGGACAAGTTCAGGGAAACGCACACAGCCCGGGTCGGCTGGAATGTAGGTTACCTTCAGGGAGGAGCAAGATAGGGTATAATAGGCAAGTTGATTGCATGAAGGCAAATCTCAAAGAACCTCTGAGGGAGTTAAATGCACAAAGCCTGAAGCAAGATGGCCTGCAGTCCCAGGGAGCGCCAGGCCAGCCAGCAGCAGGGTTTTACGTTGAGTTTGCTGGGAAGGTCACCTGTGGGTTAACTGCTGGAGAGGGACCCATGTTCTGAGGATCTATGATAGGACCTTCCATTTTCAGTTACTTTGTCTTATGACGGGCAAGCCCTGTGTTCATTCCACACCCCAAGGCCTCGGGCACTTGCCAATTGAAAAAAGTCTCAAAGTGGAAAGAAGAAGGGGGTGGGGAGCCTGTGAGATGGGATGCGCCCAGAAAGCACTGGATGGACTGACTGGTCAGCTCTCGGCTCCTGCCCCTTCCAGGGTTATGAGAGCCTTTCCTCCTGGAAGGGGTGGAGTGAGAGCTGATGATGCCAATTTAATGGGTCACAATTGGGTGTCTCCCCCTTCCTGGAAGGCCTGGCAACAGCTCTCCTACCATTGTGATTAGGAAGAAAGCATTCGCAAGGATGATTATCTAATCAGGGAATTAGCCTTCGTTCAGGAGGCAAGTGTTAGAGGACTCTTAACAAAATCAAACAGAAAAAAAGGCCCACGTCAGGAAATAGCGCCAGTAATCACAGCCTGGATGATTATTATACACAAACACTATTAAGATTTGGGGCAATTATTTGTAAACAATCATCAAATGAAATGGGGAGCTATTCATCTTGAGCACTTACTCTATTAGAGACACAGCCACTTTCTCCTACTCGATTTTCTCCCTTCAAGTCAACGCATTGTCTAGTCGAATTTTCTCAAATTATGGCCTAGGGGTCATCTGATTCCAAATTCCCTGGGGCGCTTGCTTGTTAAAAATTTAGATTTCTGGATACCACCTTAGAACCATGGTATCACAATTTCTACATGGGAAAAACCCAGGAATCTGAATTTAAAATACTTTTCTAGTAGGAAAATTTCAAGCATATTCAAAAGTAAAGAGAAAATAGAATGACTTACCATGTACTTATCACCCAGCTCTACTAATTATCCGTGGCCAATCGTATTTGATTAATATCCTCACCTCAGGTTATTTTAAAGGACCAGATATATCATTTCACCTGTAAATATTTTGGTTGTATCTCTAAATAATACTTTTTAAAAATCTAAATATAATTATTATATAATAAAAATTAGTCATATTTTGTTTTTATCAGACATTTAGTATTTAAATTTCCCAATTGTAGTATCACAACTTTTTGGCCCGGCTAAGTGGTTAAGTGGTTAAGTTCATGGTTCGATTCCCAGTCAAGGCATATGAGGGCTCCATCCCCAATGTGGGGTGTGTAGGAGGCAGCTAATAAATGATTCTCTCTCATCATTGATGTTTCTCTCT
>NW_005364711.1:1802400-1825031 GCF_000412655.1 Myotis brandtii
GAGGAGAAAGGGGGGGGGGGGGGGGGGGGGGGGGGGGGGGGGGGGGGGGGGGGGGAGTTGGAAAGGGTCAATGGGGGCAAAAAGGGGACATATGTAATACTTTCAACAATAAAGAAGTATTTTTTAAAAAGAAAGAAATTGAGTTTTTTGCCCTGCAAAGTTTCCCATACTCTGTATTTTGCTGGTTACATCCTCATGGTATTATGTACATGTCCTTTGACCCCCCATATTCCCTTTAAATATATATATTAATGTTATATAATTAATTTTATAATTTATAATATATCTTATTTATTTGTATTTTACAAATAGTAATTTTATAATAGTTACTAATGCTGTTTATCATTAAAATGTAAATCCTTGAATAGATTCAGATTTATGTTTTTGACAATACTTTAAGGGGGGTATGAAGTATGGAACATTTCCATTTGGGGGCACTAAATGTCTGGGATTTAAAAAATAATATTAGTAGCTATTGATGAACATTGCTCAGTTCCATGACCTCACTGGGGACTCTGGTTCTTTACTTATAAAGCAATCCAGGTGAATTTTACCCACATTGAAACTCAAGGATTTTGCTCTAGTCCTTTTCCCATGCTGCTGGTAGAACTATCTTACAAAAAAAAGCAAATATGGAAAAAAAAAAGGAAATATGCCTTTCCCTCTCATAAACTATTCTAATAACACCAGATTGAGGTCAAGCGAGATGACAATTCTTTGTAGTGTGGAAAGACTACATGACCGTTGTATTTGTTGTTACTTTTTTAACTTAAATATAAAATTAGTAGAATGAATACTCCATATGTGAATCCACCATAATACTGTATAAGATTTGTAAGGAAGCTCAAAAATTTTTGATGGGATGCATGATCAAAAAGGCGTGGAGACGGTGGCCTAGGGGCTGTAGCCCACATCATTGAACTTATCGAGAGGAACCACTTCCCCAGATTTCTTTCCCACCACTGTCCTTTCCCTCACATCCTATGCTGTAGTCATGCTGAACTTCAACCATCACTCAATAGTGTCATGTTCTTTCCTACCTCCTTGCCATTGCTCATCTGCGCTTCCTACGTGGCAGGTTCCCTCTCAATGGAAGCGAACCATAAATAAGCACTTTTCTCTTCATGACCTAATGAACATAGCACATATCTTCACCCTGGCTTTTACTGCACATGACATTTCAAATGAGCAGAGGAGCTGTGTGTCTTTTGTCACTGAAACAGCATCGAATACAAATATAGCAAGTATTTGGGGGTGATAGAATCTATAGGGCTTTTGAGACTGATTATTTTTAGAGGGTGAGGGAGAAAAAGGAATCCAACTGGGCATTCAATGTCTTGGCTTGGGAACTGGATGGATGGTGGTGCCATTCATAAAGACAGGGTGAAGCAGGGGAAGCAAGTTGCGCCAAGGCAGGATGGGTGAGTGACGACTTTCGCTGGAAAAAGTGAGTCATGTGTCTATGTTTTATCTCCTTGAGTCAATTAGAAGCGTTATCTCTTTTTCTTTTGTAATTCCTCCTGTAGCCAAATACCCAAAGCTTTTTCAACATGCTCTCTCTCTCTCTCTCTGGTATCTATTTGGAAAAGAGCTTTGGTCTTGGGTTTACTCCCACCAAGAATGCCTGGACAGCTCATCTTCTTAAGATCAGGCTATCACTGTAACAAGAATTGCAGTCCATAAAGAGGAAAATGGAAAGACTCTAATTCCTACAGCACTATTCCCAGAAGTCTTTAAAGATGAATTAAAATTTACCAAAGGGCTGTTGTAATCACAGGGCAATTGCAAAATAGGAGAAACCAACTTCAAACTTAAAGTTACATAGAACTGTCTTTATAGAACAAAGCAAGAGATCAAGGTAATTTAAAGCCATCACAGGGGAAGCTCCTCACGAGCACGATGCCTTCTCTCTAGCTGGCCTGACGCCTCTCTCCTGAGACTGGCCTTTTCTCTCATAGAGCACAGCTTTTGCATTAAACCTTCGATCCCTCATTTCTTTTTCCAGAGAGGTAGCGCATCCCCATCTCTGTCCCAACCACAACAGCACAACACAATAAGTTACAGCAATTCTCCAAAATCCCATTTATTCCCCTTAGAATAACATCTAGGGGAGGGAAAGGGAAAATAAGGGGGATGATAGGAACTTTGGCAAGACAGGCCAATCATGGACTTCTGTGTTGCAGTAGAATGAACATCTCAAGGTGGATTCTGATCCTCCAAGCATGGTCCCCTTTGTGAGACCTGTCAGTGTGACATTAAGGCTTTCTCTTTCTTCCTAATTCCTAAGCAAATAAATATTGGTTCAAAGGCTCACACATATCTGTACACACATGCACATACACCCCTCCTCTCAAGAATAAGCATGAATATCTCTTAAAATATAGTCTAGAGCCTAATTAAGAAACTAAAACACTTTCCTATATAAACCATATTCTTCAAATACCAAGGGGAGGGTTTTTTATACATCCAGAATAAGTCAATCCTTGTGTCCATCCTTTTTCTGAACCTTGTACAAAGGTGATAAGAGGGTTTATTAGCCTTTAATTCAAGTCATCTCCCCCACCCCACCTGTGGGCAGGACGGAAGTGGTCTGGGGTGGGGACAGTTGGCTCTTCTGGCTCATTCCTTTGCAATGACGACATGGCACAAGGGAAGATAGGCTTAGTATTTAACCATGGAAGCAACCATAGAAGCAAGTCACTCAAATACTTGAAATACATACTTCTATCCCCAAATAATTTCCCTGGGAACCTCTAGGACATCTTTGTGAAGTCTGAAGCCAACTCCCTCGGCAGCCATGCTGGTCCTTGGCACCAGGGCTCACAGCAGGAAGAGAGAGTGATTATTTAGCATCCAAAGAGAGCCCACCATCAAATAGATGCTGGCCCTGGCCCACAGACAGCCTTTTGGGCCAAAGTCACCTTTCCTGCCTGCCAGCTCCATTAGCAGGTTTTCTGCTTTAAAATCTGGTGGGCCAAGCCCAGCCCATTCTGGCTCTGCTTACCCAGAACTGCAAAGAGCACAACTCTCCCTCCCCTGGCGAGTGCATCTTTTCCTGTGTCTCCTTCCTGTTGCTGCCATGGCATCTGTGCATGCCACACCAAACTACAGTTGGTCCACCTGTGCGTCTGTCTGTCTGCCTGTCTGTCCTTCTTGCTTGCCTGTGAGCTCCAGGAGGGCGGGGACTGCTATGTAGTTTCCATGGCTTCCCCTCTGCCCTTGCTCTCAGTTCGGTGCAGGCAGGCTGTGTAAGGGCTTTGGAGACTGATGATTTTTAGAGGGTGAGGAAGAAAAAAGAATCCAACTCGGCATCCCACATCCTGGCTTGGGAACTGGATAGATGATGGGGCCATTCATAAGGATAGGGGGCAACGGGGAAAGCAAGCTGGGCCAAGGGGATGGGTGAGGGACGTGTTACGTCAGTGATTCCCAAAGTGGGCGCTACCGCCCCCTGGTGGGCGCTGCAGCGATCCAGGGGGGCGGTGATGGCCACAGGTGCATTTGTTTTAACTTTTTTTGTATTACCTTTCTATTCTGAGTTCAATAAATAGTTTCATAATTTCAAACTTCAATGTTTCTAATTTACACCTTTCTTTACTATATTTTACAAAAAGGGTAGAAACATTAATACATATATCTTTCTGTTTAATTGCTATTAAAATTTAAAAAAAATAATTTCCAGGGGGCGCTGAGTAATATTTTTTCTGGAAAGGGGGCGGTAGGCCAAATAAGTTTGGGAACCACTGTGTTAGGTGCTTGTTCAATGGCCTCTTCCTGGCAGCTTCAAGGTTGCTCTCAGCTGCTGAGCCTCAGTCAATACCCCAATGACAAGTAGCATTCAATGAATATTTGTCCTATTAACTCACAGTTTTGTTGCCGGGGGGAGGGGGGCAGTCATAAGCATATTAGAAGATCAGACACTAGAGCAGCGGTTCTCAACCTGTGGGTCGCGACCCCTTTGGGGGTCGAACGACCCTTTCACAGGGGTCACCTAAGACCATCGGAAAACACATATAATTACATATTGTTTTTGTGATTCATCACTATGCTTTAATTATGTTCAATTTGTAACAATGAAATTGGGGGTCACCACAACATGAGGAACTGTATTAAAGGGTCGCGGCATTAGGAAGGTTGAGAACCACCGCGGAGGAGTCTCCAGTCTCAAAGGAGTCATCTCTTTCTCTACATTGACTCTGGCTCCCTACGTTTCCCTGGATCCCCCCTGGAAGCTGTGGTCTGGTGTTGCTCCTCCCCGTTCCTCTTCCCACAGTCCGATGACTAAATCACCCTGAGACTTTTCTTGCTAAAGCAGTCGGAGGCCCTCACGCTCCCTCACTCTCGTGCTCCCAGCGACACTTGTCCTTCCCTCCAGTCCTCCATTGCGGGTCATGGGTTTGGGGACGGAGGCCTGAGGAAGCACGTGGAACCCTGGAGGCTGAGCAGGGAGTCGCTTGTACCCGCTGAAACAATCACAGGATCCAGACTGGAGACAGAGGGGAAGAAAAAAAAAAAAAAAGGCCAGCTCTGCCCCATTCAGCTGGCTCGCCATTCAGCCTGGGGTGGAGGGGGATGGTTGCGTGTGTGAATCTAGTCAGCAGCAGCATTCCTGGAAAACTGGCCCATTGTGGAGCTTTCTGGTGAACTTCATCCACCTGTCATGCTGGGCCTTGGAGGAGAGCCAGCCCGGGCAGGAAAGAATAGGCTGCAGGATACTGGGGTGTGTCAGTGGTCCTGACCCTCCCATTCCTGAGCGCAGATGAGCTAGAAGACCGGACACCTCGCGGTGCCATTTCAGCTCGGGAGGCCACAGAAACACTGGCTGAGGGAGGGGGCGGCCCAGGAGGGATGACGGAGTGTTTAAACTCTCTGTGGGCCTCTCTCTGGGATTACAGACTCATCACTGCAGGGAGATGGCCCTGGCTCTTGCTCAGACCCGTCTCTCTGTTCTCCCTGACCTCATGCTGCACGCAGAAGGCTGAGCCTCAGATCCTGGTCCTTCCCACCTCCCTATCGCCCTCCCCTTGGCCTCTCTGGTCGGTCGGTCAGAGGACTGGCTGCAATGACATCAACTGGCGAGAATTACATAAAACTTCCCTTTTCAACTCCCAGACTCCTGGATTCGTGTTTTGTGTTGTTTTTGATTTCTAAACGATTTCCCTTTTCCCAGCTGGGTTCCCCCCACCCCACCCCTATCTCCGTCAATTTTCATTTCCTATTTTCCATTAGCAGCTTTCGGGCAATGAGGTGGAAGAAACATATACTCTTAAGGAGCTTTAACTCACGAAGACAGCCAACGCTGGGCAAGTCGGAAAGCACTGATTCTAGAAGCCAAGGACTCAGGCTGGGGAGGGCCTATCCAAGCAGTGTCTCCCTTCTGTCTTGGGAAGAGAGAGCTTTCAGGCAATTCCTCCTCCTGGTGAGATTTCTCACCGTCAACCCCACCACAGGTGATGAAGGTGGGAGATATAGACCTTTTCCTGGATGTCTGGGTCCTGGGGAAAGACCACTTACAGGTGTCAGTCATAGATTGGAAACTAGCAAGGCCACAGGCGAGAGTCTCAAACTGTAACGGTCACCAGACACTCCTAAGATGCTGGAGATTGGGGTAGGGGCTGAGAGTCTGCATTTCTGGTGAGCTCCCAGGTGACATCGATGCTGCTGGTTTTCAGACCACACTTGGAGTAGCCAGGCTAGACTCACCTGGCACATTGCTTTTCGGAGCTTTACCCCGAGGAAACATGGATCTAACGCTATACTGGGGCAGGAAGTTTTCATTTAAGGAGGAGGATTGTGTAATGGAAAGAGGAGTAATTAGGGACAAGGAAACCAGGGCTGCATTCCAAGTTACGCAACAAGCTAACTGGGTGCGTTCGGATAAGCCATAACCTCTCTGAGCTACAGTCAAAGAAGGAAGTTAAGCTGGCTAGGAGAGTCCCCAAAGTTTTCATATGGGATGTGTGTTCGGAAAGATTCTGGCCCCTAAATCCATGGCAAACAGCAGGATAACCTGGGTGGTCTCATCCTAGACAAATGAATCATTTCCATTTCACCTTTTGAAATTTAGAGAATGTATCAGGGCACAAAGAGAAACACCCACCGGGAAACCCTCTGGATCTGATGGTGCCCAAGGTCTCTTCTTAACAGTGACACCCGGTCATCTCCATGATGAGCATAAAAGGGAAAGAGGGATGGATTTTCGTTGTGTGTAACGTACACATTTCTACCAGCCATGGTTGGTTTTAAGGCTGGTTTTAATTGAGGGAAGGAATCGTCTCTCCCTAAAAATCTTCAGGAGAGGATAGGACAACAGCAGGTGAGGCTGTTGGCAAGATGCCTCTGCCCACAAGCAGGAGAAATGACCATGTGACTGTGATGCTCTGAGTGACACCTGCCTCATATTTCACAGTGAGAGACCCAGCAGGGGACAAGAAATCCACTTACATCAGGGTCATTTGAAGAGACCCTTAGAGGGCCCATTCGAAGGTATGAGTGGGCTTCCTGAGGCTCAAAGGTGTGACTGACAGTCTTACTTGACGTTGGACTTGTACCCAACGTCATGTAATTTTAATTCGTGCTTTTCGTGCTTATTCTGAATTCTTTTCCTCACACCCTTCTACTTGACTTCTACTACCCCTTTGATTTATCTGAGAGTCCGTGAGATTCAATGTCCTGTCTCTATTAAGTTAACATTCTCTCCTTCTGGGTCTTGGCTCCAATTACATTGAGTCAGAGATTCAGTGGGGAGGCTGGACAGCCAGGTTTGGAAATAGAAGAGGAATTTTCAATCATCAAGGTGCTGTTGGAATGGAATAAAACCCAGCCATCTCCTCTGAAGATGTAAAGTCCTGAGAGATGGAGTTGATTGGCCAAGGGTAGGTATCATGAGGTTTGAGAAAGGATCTGGTAGAAATAGCCCCGAGGGACCCCTTAAGCTTCCATACAGAAAAGGAAGGGAATGACATCTACATTTAAAATCCTAATAAGATCATATCCAATGGGGATGGGTCACCTTCAACAGTAAATTAAAGTGCTGTCAAGAAGGGGAATGAACAGGAAGGGGAATGATTGCTGGTGAATAAAGAAACGTAGGTACCATGCACGGACTTTTAGTCTCCTGTCTTTCAAATCAAGATAGATGCTCTCCATTCAGCTGGGCAGGCATTACTAGCTCAGTTCTTTTAATTCCCCTCTCTTGGATGCTTGATACTGGATACCGTGCACCTGCTAGCGCACTGGAAAGAGCAGAGATTTGTGACTCGGTAAAGGTTGTGTCAGCCTCTGAGCCTCCTTTTTTATCACCCATAAGATTGGGACATGCTTCGGACGTTTCTGTGAAGATTATGAGTGGTAAGATACAGTGCCTGACACACAGTAGTCATCCAACAAAATATTGGTTGCCCCACCACCACCTCTCCTCCAGATAATCTGCTGGGTAATTTTCACACTCATCAAGGCAGAGAGCCCTGCCAGGGCCTTGTTCTCCACGTCAGAAATGGTTTCCATTCTTACACTTTCTACGCAGATGGTTTGCTTGGCATGCCCCTGGCGGTTAGTACTACCCGCTGAAACTCCTCTGTCCCTCATGGAAACAACACGGCGGGTGTATCCTCTCCTCGTCACCATGCTACTGCTCGTGGATTTTTCAGTCCAAATTTCAAATCCATCTGCTAAATTTACCATGCGCATGTCTCACACCACCGCTCTGAGTGACGTGTGGTCTTTCATAAAGCCACAGGGCTGCTGCCTTCCTTTCTTCTGAAATGGGCTCCCAATTAAGTTCACTTTCTCCTCTGGGGGATTCTATATCAAACTCCTTACCTAGAGACTGGAGTTAGTGAAAATATGGCCTATGTTCTTCCAAAATCAATTCATCATTAGGGTCAGTACCATGCATTCATTCTGTAGCGAGGCAACAGAGCAGGAGGTACCTTGGTTATTAAATTCTTATAATAATAAATGGGTTTTAGAGTCTATTAATGGCCAGGAGCACTTTGGTTATTAGAGAAATGAATAACATATAGTTCCTGGCCTCCAATAGCCTCCAATGGCCTCCAATAGGGATGAGAGACATATACAAACAGATCAATTACTCTACAGTGTCATGAATGGGGACACAGTGTTGGTGTGAGACTGGGGAAGGAGGTTTAAACTGGAACATGAGGATATGGAGTGAACAACTGGACAAAGAGATGGGGGAAGGTGATCTACACTGAGGGAAGGGTGTGTGAAAAAAACAGTATTGAGAGAGAGAGCAGAGTATCGTTAGGGAATTGCAAGTAATTCAGAGCCTCTTGAGTACAGAGGGCTAAGGGATTGGGTGAGAGAGATGATCTTGAGACAATAGGGCAAGGGTCAGTAAACTCCGGCCTCCAGGTTTTCTAAGGAATGTTTAACAGGAACACAACCATACCCATTCATTTACACAGCGTCTGTGGCTGTCCTCCTGCCATGATGGCAGAATTGAGTGGTTGCCACAGAGACCATTTGGCCTGCAGAGCAGAAGATATCTACTACCTGGCCTTTTACAGAAAAAGTTTGCTAGCCACAGCCACAGCCAGAGAGATGAAACAGAGCACGGTGATCTTGGGAAGCCACACTAGAGAATCTAGACCTTATTCTGCAGAACAATGGGAAGGCTGATGAAGAATGTTAAGCAAGGGAATGGCATGTTCATCAGATTTCTGTTTTAGGAAAATCGCTTCGGCTGCATATGCAGGACGGATTGGAAGGGCAAGTCTGAAGGGAGGGGAACCAGTTGGAAATGTATTGGAATCAACTAGACAGGATTGTGACGCTTGTGGCCTGAACTAACGTATGTCCAAAACTGTGATAGACGATACTTATGGACGACAGTAGGAGTAGCATTCTCTTTTCTTAGATTCTCCTTCTGTGACCTCTCCTCTTTTTTTATTTCTCCCTTCCTGTCTCCTTCTCTCTCCTCCTCCACACTTTTTCCAGCATGACCCTTCTTTCCCTTCTTCAAACATCCCATTCACATT
Organism: Myotis brandtii; assembly: GCF_000412655.1. NCBI lineage: Eukaryota > Metazoa > Chordata > Mammalia > Chiroptera > Vespertilionidae > Myotis > Myotis brandtii. The sequence continues at coordinate 1,811,403 of NW_005364711.1, forward strand.
TGACAGTATACTCCTTGTCAAGGTCAAAGAAGCAAGCACTTCAGGAATCTGCATGTCTGAACTTCTATAGCTGTGTTGTTGCTCTTGTGGCTTATCTCTTCCCAAATCTAAACCAATGACATGTGCCCCTGTGAGACCTCATGATTTTCCTTCTACTCTTTCTCATATTAGTCTATTTACTTGAGCCACTGCAACATTTTCTGAAGTCTCTCAATATTTCACCAAAAGGACCACGTGGCTGCTGCCCCAGCACACAGCACTCATCATCATATTCAAACTTTTGAAGTTTTAAAGACTGTCTCTTTATACTAGTTTTTATGTAGGATGGGACTGAAGTTGAGACAGATTAAATTACTCCTGAAAGCCACAGCAAATCAGTAGGAAACGAGGTTTCCCAGATCTTGACCTTGTGCTCTTTCTGGTTCACTATATCTAACAGCTGTAAATTCTTTTTCTTTTTTTTTTTTTTTTTAGTTAATCCTCATCTGAGGACCTTTTCCATTGATTTTTAGAGAGAGTGGAAGGGAGAAGGAGAGACACAGAGAAACATTGATGTGAGAGAGACACATCAATTGGTTGCCTCCCACATGTGGCCTTAATTGGAGCACTGGGGATCAGCCTGCAACTGAGGTATATGCCCTTGACCGGAATCAAACCTGGGACCCTTCAGTTGGCAGGTCAACGCTCTATCCACTGAGCCAAACTGGCGAGGGCTAACAGCTGTAAATTCTTGTCCCAAATTAGGGAAATAAAATAGCAATCACCATTTCTGTTCTATGAGCCCATCCAATTTGATCACTTGAAGGAAGTTTGTAAACAGTAACTTGAGTATAAGCAGTTTTCTTTAAAAATTCCCCTGGGGGGTGTTGGGGGTTGTTAGAGACCTGGGGTGAAGGGGAGGTGGAGGGATTGAGAAAAAAAAAAAAGAAAAGATTCTACTGAACAGATCAATTGCTTCCTGATGCTGAGATCCAACTAGTAGTGACAGAAACCATCTGGAAACTAATTATGAAATAAAGAAGAGGTTCCTACCTAGGCTGGAAGAAGAAAAATTACAGGTGATAGTTTTGCTTTGAAATATAAAAGTGTTAGGGGTTTTATGATTGTCATTTGATTTCTGTGTCATGTCATTGTGCTTTTTAAATATCCATGTTTCCCATATAAATCTTTCACCTCAAGAAATGGGCTCTTGCCTGACTGGTGTCGCTCAGTGGTTGAGCATCAATCCATGAACCAGGGTCATTTTGGCTCAATTCCCAGTCAGGGCACATGCCCGGGTTGAGGGCTTAATCCCCAGTGTGGGTATACAGGAGGCAGCTGATCGATGTTTCTCTCTCCCCCTCTCCCTTTAAAAATAAATAAAACCATTTAAAAAAAGAAATGGTCTCTTGTAACCCACAAAAATGTCACATGTTTATCACCATCATTTCGATGCTATAAAAGAGTCACATGTGACATACCGAAGCCAGATGCTGTCATTTTTATAGCACTGAGTTTGGAAAAGATGTGGGTGTTGCTGAAAAGCTTGGTCCTTCTAGCCAGTTCCACAGAGAGGTCTCAGGCGGGCAGCCACTAGCGATGGAAAGTGTGAGGCTACCAAGGCCATGGTCACTGACCAGAAGCAGGCACCTAAGGGCTGCGATCTGACTGTGGTCTTCTAAAGCGCACTGCCCAGTATGGCAGCCACTTGCCACATGTGGCTATTCAATTTAAATTACTTAAAGTTAAAGAAACTTTAAAAAGACAAGAGGTAAGTGTTGGTGTGGATGTGGGAAAAAAGGAACTTTTATGCACTGTGGATGGGCATGTTAATTGATGCAGCTGCCATGAAAAACAGTATGGAGGTTCCTCAAAAAAATAAAAAAATAGAACTACTATATGATACAGCAATTTCACCTCTGGAGGAAATGAAATCACTAAGTCAAAGAGATATCTGCATCCCCATATTTACTAAAGAATTATTCACAGTAGCCAAGACATGGAAACAACATATCAACAGATGAATTGATAAACTGCGATTTCTATATATATATAGATACAGATATAAAAGCCTAAGTGACCGTTATGACCAGTCAACCGAATGACTGGTCGACTGGTCACTATGATGCATGCTGACCACCAGGGTGCAGATGCTCAATGCAGGAGCTTCCCCCTGGTGGTCAGTGTGCTCCCACAGCCAACCTCCCACGTGCGGCCAACCTCCCATGGCCCCTCCCCCTGGCTGGCCCCGATCAGCCTTGATCACCAGCCAGGCCAAGGGACCCCACCTGTGCATGAATTCATGCACTGGGCCTCTAATAGATATAATATTATCTGCTCATAAAAAAAAAGAAGGAAATCCCACCATCATTGGACCTTAAGGACATTATGCTAAGTGAAATAAGTTCAAGAAAAAAAAATACTTATGCTCTCACTTATTTTTTTTTAAATATATTTTATTGATTTTTTACAGTGAGGAAGGGAGAGGGATAGAGAGTTAGAAACATCGATGAGAGGAACATCGATCAGCTGCCTCCTGCACACCCGCCACTGGGGATGTGCCCGCAACCAAGGTACATGCCCTTGACGGGAATCGAACCTGGGACCCTTCGGTCCGCAGGCCGACGCTCTATCCACTGAGCCAAACCGGTCAGGGCATATGCTCTCACTTATATGTGGAATCCTAAACAAACTCATAAAAACAGACAACAGATTGAGTGTTGCCAAAGATGGAGGTGGAAGGCAGGGGAACTGGGTACATGTGGTCAAGAGGTACAAACTTCCAGTTATGAGATAAATAAGTTCCGGGGATGTAATGTGCCGCATGGTGACCATAGTTAACTACACTGTATCATTTATTTGGAAGTTGCTAAGAGAGTAAATCTTAAAAGTTCTCATCACAAGAAAAAAGATTTTTGTAAGTGTGTAGGTGATGGACATTCGCTAATCATTTTACAATACTAGTATAAACATACATCGAATCATTGTTATACACCTAAAATTAACAGTGTTACATGTTATTGTTCCAAAAATGTGATAAAATTTGAATTTAATTTAAAATGTATTCCTCAATAATTTCATACTTTTTGTAAAAAAGCCTTCCATTCCTTAGTTGCACTGGCCACATTCCAAGTTTTCAATAATCACATGTAGCCAATAGCTACTACGTTGAAAGGGGCAGCTATAGAGCCTTTCTATCATTACAGAAAGTTCTATGGGGCAGCATGGTTAGAGAAAGGCAGGCGAGGGAAATGAACTGAACAATTCTTCAGGGAGAGAAACCTTTACCAGGTTTGGTCACAGCCCACGGAATGAATCAAGACAGCGTGGCACTGTGGTAACTAAACCAATAGGCTACTGGCTCCCACCTCACACCAGGCACCTTTGAGTGTTGCAGCCCCTGAAGGCAACGGTGGCATTGTGTCTAAGAGAAGAGGCTAAAAGTTACTCGGTGGGAAGATGCAGAACCAAAATGGAAAGCTAGACCTTTTGTCCTAAAATCTCCACGTGCGCCCCATCGTTTTCTCAAGGAAAGGGGCAACAATGAGAAGCTCCTTTATAAACAACATGAGGTGAAAAGGAAACAAAAGGTTTGATCAGGACAGAGTGTGTTGCACAGCACAGTTTAAATCAGACACAGATGTGTGTGTGTTTTGTTTTTTTAATCAGAGGTATCAGTCACCAAGGGGTGAAACAAGATTGTACTTAAGTGGAGAGGAAATACATTGGCTCATCTTGTTAGAATTTAATTCCATTTCCATGTCTGCCTCCTTCCCTTGGGGGAATGATGATCTGATTTGATGTTGAAAGGATTAAGCAAAATAAGATTAAAGACAATATTAGAAAAGAAGGTGGTGTCAGATTTTTTTTGTTTTTGTTTGCTTTGCCTTTGGAGGGTGGCATGGGATTTTTTTTTTTAAAGGAAGAAACTTGGAAGTTAAAGAAAACAAAACCACAGAATTAAAGATGCCTGTCTAAAAAATATAAAACCACTCCATCTGGGTTATTGCATTCCACGGTTTACTTCTCACAAGACATGTTTTTCCACTCTTGTGGTTTTATATTCTGTTGATAATTTTCCAGTTTTTCCTCTAGCTCTTTTTGGACCCCACCCTTTGCATTCAGCTATCTATCGAATGTCCTATTTGAATGTCCCATAGGATACCTCATGTCAACGTATCCAAATCTGGCTTCATGATCTTTCTCCTAAACAAAACAAAACATCTGACTTCTCTTCTAGTACATGTCCTCTTAGTAAATGACAACAATTACCTAGTTGCTCAGACCCAAAGCCATTCTCGACTCTTCGTTTCTTCATTCCTTTCATCTTCAATCAATCCCCGAAGCCTGTCAACTCCCTCACATCTAAGTGCAGATGTGAACTCTGAAATAAAATTCCAACTCTCAAGTTAGAAGTGAGGACTAGAAATACCAATGTGGAATCACTGGATATAGGGTGGATACACCATGAAAGTGGATAAGATCTCCTAAGCACTGAATACAGATGGGGGTGGGGAGGGCAGAAGGCTCCTGACCATACCCAGAGACTTGCCAACATTCAAAGAGCAAGCAGAGAAGGAGTAGCTAGAAAAAGAGATTGGAGGAAAAACAACCAGTGAAATAAGAAGGTGTGGTATCACAGAAGCCAAGGAAAGAGTTTGCCAAGAAGGAGGGAGAGATAAATTGAACTGAATACTGACGAGAGGTGGAATGAGATGAAGACAGAGAAACAACCACTGGACTGGTCAACATAGAGGATTTTGTGAGTTTGACAAACTCACATTAGTGAAATCATGGGGACAAAGCAGATTGTGGAGATAAGGAGGGTAAAGTAGAAAAGATCGTTTATAGTAGAAATAAATAACTGAGTACTTTTGCTGTGAAGTGGAGGAATGAAATGGAATAATAACTGAAGGTGGGTGTGAAGGGAAAGGATGTTTTCATTCTGTTTTAAGATGGGAGGAACCACGAAATGCCTGTACACTGATGGGAAAAGTCCACAAGAGAGAGAAAAATTGATAAGGCGAGATGTGGGGTATATGGAAATTTTGTACCCTTTCCAATTTTTCTGTAAATCTAACATAATTCTAAAATAAAAGGTTTATTTAAAAACTCAAAATGGATAAAGGACTTAAACGTAAGATGGGAAACCATAAAAATATTAGAAGAATCCAAGGGCAGCAAAATATCAGACATATGTGGTAGCAATATCTTTACTGTACAGCTCGTAGGGCAAGGGAAACTAAGGAGAAAATAAACAAATGGGACTACATCAAAATAAAAAGCTTCTGCACAGCAAAAGAAACCATCAACAAAACAACTAGAAAGCCCACTGCATGGGAGAACACATAACAACACCTAAAATAGCAAACTTAGTTGTGTATAAATGGTCTAACTATACCAACTAAAAGGTAGAGATCAGCCCTAACCGGTTTGGCTCAGTGGACAGAGTGTCGGCCTGCAGACTCAAGGGTCCCAGGTTCGATTCCGATCAAGGGCATGTACCTTGGTTGCAGGCACATACCCACTAGGGAGTGTGCAGGAGGCAGCTTTCTCTCTCTTTTAACTCTCTATCCTTCTCCCTTCCTCTCTGTAAAAAATCAATAAAATATATATTTTTTAAAAATGGGAAAATGGGCAAAATAGACACTTTTCGAAAGAGAACATACAGAAGGCCAAGAGACATAAAAACATGCTCAAAGTAACTAATCATCTGAGAGATGCAAATCAAAACGACAATGAGGTACCATCTCACACCTGTCAGAATGGCTATCATCAACAAATGGCAAGTGCTGACGAGGATGCAGAATAAAAGGAACCCTCTTGCACTGCTGATGGGAATGCAGACTGGTGCAGACTGGTGGAGAACAGTATGGAGTTCCCTCAAAAAATTTAAAATGGAACTCCCATTTGACCCAGTAATCCCACTTCTAGGAATATATCCCAAGAAATCAGAAACACCAATCAGAAAGGAAATATGCACCCCTATGTTCATAGCAGCACAATTTACAATAGCTAAGATGTGGAAACAGCCTAAGTGCCCATCAGCAGATGAGTGGATTAGAAAACTGTGGTACATCTACACAATGGAATACTACGCTGCTGTACTAGTAAAAAAGAAGGAACTCTTACCATTTGCAACAGCATGGGTGAACCTGGAGAGCATTATGCTAAGCGAAATAAGCCATTCGGAGAAAGATAAATATCACATGATCTAACTCATTTGTGGAATATAATGAACAACATAAAATGATGAACAAAAATGGAGCCAGAGGGAAAAAATATTTCAGGATATAATAGAAGTAATCCTGTTATTTGTAGATTCTTAAAATTTCCTACAACTTTTGTGATATTATACTATGTTAGTACAGTTTTGGTAATATTATTATATTGAAAATCTTTTTCTCTTGAAATATTTTTATTGCATGTAATATCATATCTAAAATTGTTTTCTTGAAATATTAATGTTTATTGCATGTAACATTATTATATTTAAAATCATTTTTCTTGAAATATTAAAAAATTAATAAAATAAAATAAAATAAAAGGTTTATTTAAGTTAAAGAAAAAAAAAGAGGAATGAAGCAGAAGAAAAAGAACTTTCAAGGGCAAAATCCTTACATAGGGGCTTCTCTCCAAAGCCTACGTGAAGGAGAGTAGAGTTGGCTATTAGTGAATATTGTTTACTTATTAGTAACTGAATGAATTAGTTACATTTTAGGGTTTACAAAACTTAATACATTCACTCACTTTTATCTTTATAATCTTGGCAGGAAGCTATCGTGATGCTCATTTTATAAGAGTAGGAAACTGAGGCTTAGAAAGGCAGGGGCCTGATTGACAACAGCACTCCCCATTAGCCAGAGGAATTTCAAGAGCAAAGCCCAGTTTTCCCACATATTTGCTTAATATGTGTTTGAACATGTTGGTTTCGTTGGGTTTTACCCAACTGAAGCATTCCACTAAGGTTTAGTTGTCTCTAAGTTTCCTCTGCTCCAGAATGAAAGAAAAACACATTTAGGAGCCCTCTGGTTCTCGAATGCTCTGATATTAAATTGTGTTGAGTGTTATGAGTGAGAAAGATTGGGAGTTTCTGCCATGAAGACAAACATGTGGGCAGCAGAGAGCGGAATCTGAGCCCTCTGTCATACGTTTCTGCACTACATGTTGTTGGAGGGTCTGTTCACAGCAACACGCCCTGTGATGAAATCTCCCAAATTGCTCCATGAGGTGCTGACAGCATCATCTTTGCTCTTCTGCATGTGTTCAGTGATTGTGAATAAAGATGCAATAACGCTGAGTTAGCCTCCTTTGCCTCTTCCCAGGGAATCACATGAAGAAGAAATCAAAACTCCATGTCTAGCCCAGCTGGCATGGCTCAGTGGTTGAGCATCGACCTCCAAACTGGGAGGTCACGGTTTGATTCCCGGTCAGGGTTGTGGGCTTGATTCCCACTGTGGAGCATGCAGGAGGTAGCCTATTGATTATTCTCTCTCATCATTGAGGTTTCTATCTCTATCTCCCACTTCTTCCTCTCTGAAATCAATAAAAATTTATTTTTTTAAAAACTCCATGTCTACAAATGAGAGGTCATTTTGAGAGCCACTACAAGTTCTCTAGTTATCCAATTCCATTTTTTTTCAGACCCTTAACCAGTTTCTAATCTTACTTTGAACTTAAGTAAGAAAATCTAAGAAATTTGGGAGCATCTCCCAGATGAAAATTATATTTTTAAAACATTTTAGGTTTATAACTATCAGATAGCATGATTTATTAATTCAAGTCAATTGGATTAGCATGCATTGAGAATCTGCTAAGTACCTAGGCCTCATGCTGGACATTGGGAATAGATAAAGTCCTGGACTCAAAAGACTCAACCTATCAGCTTAATTTGAAGATTCATGGTTGTATGTGGAAACAGGAGTATTATAGTGCCGAATAATCTCAGCCAAGATACCATGATAATACACTCATTTATTACCTATGTTTCTCATTCTTTTATTTGTCAGCCTCTCCCAAGATATACCTTGCCCACAGACTTCCAATCAAGTCTAGCCAATGGAGAGGACAGCAAGAGATGAGAGGTTGGATGGAATGTGGTCAAAATATTTATTTCCATGGCTCCTCATTTGCAGAGTTACTGTTTCTCTGTAGACACACACACACACACACACACACACACACACACACACACTCATGCAATTTTATACAAACAGATCTTAACCATAATATTCTGCCTGGTCTTGTATCTAAACTGCTTTGACTTAGTCTATAAATCTATGACAATCTCTTTCAACCAAGTCAAATGTCTCCCTTTTTTGCGATGTTTTACTGTTTGAGACAAAGAAGAGATCCTTTCATCTTACCTTGTTAATGGGGTCACCACAAATTACCTCCAATACTTCCAGGCCCTTTTCACCAAATCCAGTTTCCTTTTCAATCTGGAGTCATTGAAGGTTCCATATTATATCCATGGCTTTTGTTGCAATATAATTGAACATTGGTGCCCCCACTGTGTAATTTTTCACTCCATATCTGTCCTCATCTCTATGTAAGCCTGCATGCCCAGGGCCTCAGAGGTTGAGGATTCAGACCTGGCAGGGGCCTGAGGACCCGCAAAGCTCTCCCCACAATTTCATTTGTTATTTCCTGGACTCTCCTCTGCCTCCTCCTCTGAGTTCCCACAGCCTCATCAGGTTTGTACCATGCCATACTCAGATCTGAAATTCTGTCCTTTCTCTCTTTTCCACAAGAAATCCAACCATAAGAATGGTATGGTGTTTGACAACTTTATACAAAACATGACCATGTCACAGAAGAGTGATCACATGGCATGCCCATCATTCTTTGCCAACTCTTTGGCTACCAATTTCCTGCTGTGTCCCTCCCATCTCACACATGCTGTTGCCCACTGGCAGGTGTGTTCTAAGCTCCCTCCTCTGACCTCTGCTTCTCAGCTTCCACTGCTTCTCTCACCAGGTCAGCCCACCTTCCCCAGACAGGAATGCCAGTTAACCTGTTCTCCATCTTGTTGGAAGCACACTACCTTTTTAAAAAAAATATGTTTTTATTGATTTCAGAGAGAGGAAGGGAAAGGGAGAAAGAGATAGAAACATCAATGAGAAGAATCATGGACTGGCTGCCTCCTGCATGCCCCAGACTGGTGATCGAGCCCACAACCATGGGCATGTGCCCTGACCTGGAATCAAACCAGTGATCTCTTGGTTCATATCTCAACACTCAATCACTGAGTCACATTGGCCAGACAAACCTCACCACCTTTTTTTAAAAAAAAAATTTTAATCCTCACCCGAGGATATTTTTCCATTGATTTTTAAAGAGTGGAAGAGAAAGGAAAAGACAGAAAGAAATATCAATGTGAGAGAAACACATCAATTGGTTGCCTCCTGCACAAGCCCCAACCAGAGTCCGGGCTGGGAAGGAGGCTGCAACCGAGGTATGTGCCCTTGACCAAAATCAAACCCAGGACCCTTCAGTGCCCAGACCAACGCTCTATCCACTGAGCCAAACTGGATAGGGCTGAACACACCACCTTTTCAAAAAGTCCTATCAGAGACCTATGCTTGCAGAACCCTCCCATTCTCTTTATCTACGAGATGATCTTCTTAAAGTTTATAGAAGTCTTCTAGGCATTTGGAAATTAGGAAGTCTTTGATAACATGAGCAAGAAAATTACTGAGAAGATGATTTTAGTGAATTCAAAATGATACAGATAAGGAAATACATATAATAAAGGTACACTAATCTTTTAGACATTTAATAAAAGTTCAAAAATAATAGATAGAAAGGTAAACTGTATTAAAGGAAGCTTTTACAAAAACCATAAACATATAAGTTGAGGGAAGGAGTCAATGAGATTAAAAGTAGTTGAGGGTACATGCAGGGAAGTCTGTAGAACAGTTCTAGATTTCTATACTATTAGAACTTATAGAAAGCATATCATATTCTTATGTATATCTACTAGCCCTGTTTTGGTCATTTGTAGGCTCAGACCCACCTAAATATTTTAGCTGCTAAATCACAATAGCCAGGTCAGTGAGGTGCCGTTTAGTGTTGGTGTTGGAGAAAGCCAATCACTTCATAGACGTTCATGAGACTCGCTGCTAGTGAAAACATTGCCCATTCTTGTGTCACCCCTTTTCTTGTCTCTTGTAGCAATAAGAGACTCCCAAGGATGAGCTGCCAATGTAATCATCACGGAGTCCTGTTTCAACACGATTACAAATAGTGGCCCATATTATTGTTTACATCACCCAGCAAAAGGGCACGTCCATTGGGCTTTCACATGATTATTAATTTCACTGATTTCCAAAACACTATTAGGAGTAATCTTGTTTACACTAGAATCATGACTGTCTTCAAATCAGTCTCCACTTCATCATAAACCTCATGTTTCACCATTTGTCTGCAAGTTTATTCCACAATATTTTGAAAGACTGGACTAATTGTAACCAATGTTGGTACATTGCTAAACTCTTCCAGAATGTCTGTAAGATCTGGTTTTGTGCATCACCAGCCAGCTTGAAATAAAATGACCACTGAGTGTTTCTTTTATAATGCACTGAGCGACATCAAAAGCTTATCTAATTAATATGACCATGGTAAATATTTTTATAAATGATTTTAGCTTTCCTTTTGTGATCCAGAACAAGTTAGCAAGGTAAGGTCAAAATATCCTTTGGGATTGACCTATTTGGACATCTTTCCTATTTTTCTCTCTTCTGGGCAATGGGGTTGTTTTCCAATCCTGTCTTATTTTATTGGCTAAGAAGTCATAACATGAAGCTTCTTACCACTTTAAACTGTTCCAGATATTAGATCTTATTTGAAATGAAGAAACTATATATTTTTTTTTGACAGAATAATGTTCGGTTCATTCTGTTCTGAGTTTAAAAGATAATAATAAGTACATACTCTCTTAATCCCAATATTCAGAGACTACACCCATTGCTTAATTTTTAAATTCTGAACTGGAGTATAGACTCTTCTGGAACAAAAGTATAATGGGTTTCACGAGAACTTTTAGATTTAGGATGACAACACTGGGCTTTCCATAACCAGCCTGTGCTACACTCTCCAACTTTAGTTTTTAAAAAATATATTTTTATTGATTTCTGAGAGGAAGGGAGAGGGAGAGAAAGATAGAAACATCAATGATTAGAATCATTGATTGGTTGCCTCCCGCACACCTCACAGTGGGGATCTACCCCACAACCCGGGCACGGTTGCCTCCCACACACCTCACAGTGGGGATCTACCCCACAACCCGGGCATGTGGCCTGACCGGGAATCAAACTGTGACCTCCTGTTTCATAGGTCAATGCTCAACCACTGAGCCAGGCCAGCTGGGCTCCATCTTCAATTTTAAATAGTCAACACTGTCAAGAACCTTGCCCTCAGCTGCAGAGACCACAGGGCCAGCACAGCACGAAGGTATCAGAGGTGAAACTGTTGGACCTATGGTTGAAAGTTGGCTCTCAGTGAACCAGAATTGAAACCCCCACGAACCCATAATCTAACCCACCTGCCGCTGGGGTCAGGCGCTCACATAATCAGACCTGCCGCTGCCGCACAAAAGGCTGCCGTCAGACGTCAATCTTTCTATCACCAACAGGAAGGTCTACTTCCAATGCGTTTACAAGTCCAGCTTTGGAAAATCTGGTCCTAATCCCAGACTAACTTCCTCTGTGATAATTGCTAACATAACACTACAACACGGTGACCTTGTTCATGGAACCCTTATTTCAAAACTCCAACAGCTACCCAGCTGCCTCCCTTACAGGGGCTTCTGTTTATGAAGATGCCAGAGGCTGAGGTTCTTGGGACCCCAGTCAATCCATGGGCCTTCCCTCCCCCGATGAAGTGATAAAGTCTGGACCCCATCTCCTCATTCCCCAGTCTACGCTGCACCTGGAAAATATTGAAATCAGTTTGTTGTAATAAAACAAGTGTAAGGAAAGCAGATTCTGGAGTTAAAGGACGTGTGATGGTGTGAGCTACGGAAGGTTAACCGAGTCAGCCAGTGGGGTCCTTCTCTCTCTAACTTGGAAGCAAAGGTTTGCAGTCATGACGAGGGAATGCATTGTGATGGGGAGGTATCCTTGGGACTGTGCTTCCATTTGCACACTCTGGACCTTTTTCAGAGTATTAACTGGAGGGAATTTTTCTTGTCTAGTCTTCCCATTCAACCACAGCTTCTTGGCATAAGAACTATCCCACTTCCTCAATTGCTAACACAATTCCTGGCCAGTGGCAGGTACCCAATATATGTTTCTCTAAAAAAACTTAATGACTCTGAAGGATCCGAGGTTTAGGACACTGAAATCCTGAACATTTTCTAGAACCCAAAGAAATTTTCAAATTTAATATCATTTGTGTTTTAAATGGCTGACTTCAGTATAACCTTGCTACAATATACACACAATATAGTTCATTAGGGAGTTAACTGGTGGTATCAGAAATTGCACATTTCTGGTTTTATCATCAAAGGACAATAAAAATGCATATTCTCATTCCAGAAAAGGCTCTTCTAGGTGCAAACACATCCCAGTGGGTTCTGACATAAGTCTGAACAAGCTCATAGAAAGAGCAGGATAAGACTGTGAGGGTTTATTTTATGTATTAACTGAGAGGGTGGGTTGTTTTGTTGTTTTTTGTTTTTTTGGATGAAATGAACATTTAAATTGGTGGATTTTTGAATACAGCAGATTGCTCTCCCTCTCCAATATGGGTGGGCCACATCCAATCAGTTGAAGGCCTTAATCTAGCAAGAACTGACCTTCTCTGAGCAAGGAGGAATTCTACAGCCTACACCTTTCAGCCTTGAACTGCAACACTGGCTCTTCCCCAGATCTCCAGCCTTCTACTTCACCTCTCGGATTTTGGACGTGCCAGACTCCTCAAAATAAATCTCTTTATATATGTATATCCTATTGGTTCTGGTTCTCTGGTGATCCCTGACTCAACTCGGATCAATAGGCAGGCATATTATACAATCTATCATGCAACAATTCTGTGACCCATTTTCCCCTAGAACATTATGTGGGAAGATTCCTCACATTGCTCATTTGCACAATGATCTCACTTCTTTTGTCGTGTGTAGAGTAAGATTAAACAAAGGGTGTTCTCATGGCCATGACATCTAAACCAAGCAGTGGACTAGATGTCAGGAGACCTTGGTCTCAGTTACAGCTCTGTCTCATGCTGTCTGTGATATTTATCTACCTGTTCCCCAGTTTCCTCTCTGTACAATGAGGGGTGAGAGAAAGAGATGGGGTCTGAACAGGTGTCTTTAACCTAGAGCCCATGGCTGGGCTTTAGGACATGTGTGAGCCTCCTGCAATTATAGGCAAACACATGTGTGCTTATTTTTCTGACAAGGTGGTTTGTAGCTTTCAATAGTTTCAAGTAGGTCAGGGAACTGCAAAAAGGTTCTGGACTTGTACTGACCATGGCTCTTTCTAGTTTGGAGCTCTCATAATCCTCTTCTCTCAGCTGCGGCTGGTTTATAAATATACACTCATACAGTGGATCTACATATATATTTACATCTATATATGCCTTATATGCACAGATACATAGATGCATATATACCTTATATACATATCAATGCATATGTATATATATATA
>NW_005364711.1:1825044-1836609 GCF_000412655.1 Myotis brandtii
CACACACACACACACACGTGGCTATATATGTATATGTGGTATATATATATATGTGTGTGTTTGTATCTAAATTTAAAGGAAATTAAGTTTTATATATACATATTTGTATTCAACATCATATTCATGGAAATATGAAGTCTGTGTCATTCACAAAAGCTGGGAACTTGTGTGGTGGGTAATATATAAAAACTTGGAAAAATTGTGGGCAAAAGTTTACAAAGTTCTCTGAAAGAGAAGTATGATAGTTCAAATAAAGAACAGCTTGGGAACATATTTCTTAGACATTCTCCCCTGGGATCTTTATCTCAAAAGGAAAAGTCTAGGTTTGGGGACTGAGAGACGGCCAAGTCAAGAGTGATTGCATGTGGGGGAGGCCTGCCTTGCATGGAAACAGCATTATGAGGTTGAGATGCATCGAGAAAGAGTCTTATTTGTCTGTGATGGCTAGGGGTGGGGGTGGGGTGGGGCAGAACATGAGAGAGATGTCTAGCTTGGGAGGGGAGGAAGGTTACTGGAAGGGGTGGTTGACGGTGTGAAATAGGAAGTTGAAATGGAGACGACGGTGAAACTCTCGCTGTGGCAACCGGAGCTGAGGTGAGCAGTGAGTCCAGGCATGCCATTACTCATGAGGGCGGTTATAGCTGGTATTGCCACACACTGTAGTAAAGCGGCCATCTGACATCTGGCCCCGGACACGTCGGGGAGGAGTCACTCGGGGGCATGGGTGATGTTCCCAGAAGCATCGCCTTTGAAGAATGACCCCTCACGGGCTGGGTGACAGCGGCGGCAGGAAGTTACTCAAATGACAGCAAAAGCATCAGAGAAATGTGGCTTTAGGGGACCTTGTTACATCCCAAATGCTCCCAGCGTTGGTTTTCCGAATAGTTGACATTGTTGCACACATTAGCACCCAAGGATATGACCCGCAGTCACTTTAATTTCCATGTTGTACTGGAAATGCACTTAGGGTCATTCACCGGATTTACAACCCAGGACCCAAATTAGAACGTTTATGTCTAACACCCGTCCACATTCCTGAGGTTCAAAGCCAGGCTAGTACCAGAAAGATCAAGCTTTGGATGGTGTCCCACCTCTAACACTGTACGGAGCATCTACTCAAAAAGTCACGTAGCCTTTTTTTTTTTTTCTACCCATGAAAGGAAAGCAGGATTTATCGATGGAACTCCAAAGGTTTGGGGAACAGTCCTGATTATTACAAAGCATTCAGAAGAGAAATGGGAAAATAAACCCATCCCATCCTAAAGCTCTCCAGGGATAATGACAAGGGTATAAAGGTTATCTTCATTAATCTTGTGTAATGATTTGTGAAGAGTATAATTTGTAAAGGGCCACAGGGGTGTGAACATCAAAGGTGTCTGTCACCACCTTGGCTAGGTGGTTCAGTGAAGGTGGTAGGTTTTCCAAAAAGGTGGTGGGTTCGATTCCTGATCAGGGCACATAACTAGGTTCGATCCCCAGTCGGAGCGTGTACAGGAGGCAACCAATTGATGTTTCTCTCTCATGTTGATGTTTCTCTCTCCCTCTCTCTCTCTCTCTTTCTCCCTTCCATAGGTTGAGGATTTGATCCCCAGTCGGAGCGCGTACAGGAGGCAACCAATTGATGTTTGTCTCTCAAGTTGATGTTTCTTTCTCCCTCTCTCTCTCTTTCTCCCTTCCTCTCTCTAAAAATCAATGAAAACATATCCTTGGGTGAGGATTAAGGAAAAAAGCTGTCCATTGCCAATGTTCTCTAGCATCATCAAGGAATTGAAATCCTTTATGAGGAAGAGACTAGACTGGCTGGTTTAGTACTGACAGTATCAGGAGCAGCATCTGTTTTCTCTCATTTACTTCTTCAGAGAGAACTTTCCTCACTAGACATAGCCATGCATTTTCTAGTACAAGTCGTCTGCCTTAGCTTTTTATTCCCTTTTCCCCAAGTGGGAATCGGCTCTGAGCCCTACCTCGGTGCTCACAGCGCTTGGCAGCCCCTCACCACAAAGTAGAGCAAGGGCCAAGGCCAAGGCCAAGGCCAGGGCTGTACCAGATCCCCCTCACTTGGGTCCGGCTTGTGCCAGGGCCATGGGAATTCTCGGTAATGAACAGGGACACCAACCAAGTCTGATGACAAGGGAACAAATCAACCAACCAGGGATTCTTTCCCCGAATGAATTCCTGAAGTGGGTGTTTCATACCCAGAGCTTCCCTGGCGGCAGAACAGACAGGCGGATGCTGTTCATTCATCTCCTAAGAGGGAGGGGACCAGACTGTGGTCCGGGGGAACAGAGCAGGGAGTGAAAGAACAGAGGACAGTCTTGGAGCTGCCTCTCCCCCACTGATGCCTCCGCACTGGTCAGATTTCCATCACAGAGCCAGCCGTGGGGACTCTCAGAACTCTTACTGTAAACATTGGAGTGAGTCTTCTGGGAGTGTCTGAGGAGCCCATTAAATCTAGACATTCAGCCCCGGAGCAACTCAGAGCAAGAGTTTAGCGCTTCTGAACTTGGCCCCCAAGTATATCCAGAAGCCTGTATTCAGAAATACTAGCTTTGTTGCTTGTTTGTCTAGTGAGCATTCAGGATTTAACCTCCAAATCTGATTCTGAGCCTCTACATGGAAGATTATATTTTCCCCCTCACACACACGCTGAAGAAAGAGCTCAGCATTTCCTGGAGTCAGTGGGTGTGTCGGTGAGAAACGGGCTCCTGTGAGGGAGCCAGAGACGTGGGTGGCTGGGGAGGAGGCAGGCTGAAACCAGAGATCCATCGTCCCCGGGGAGACGCAGCAGACATTGCTCCCCTCTCTCTGCTTGGAAATGTTTTCAAGGGCCACTTGCATTATAAACCTGTTTCTTCATCCTCGAGGATAACACGTGCTTGAGGGAATAACACCGATAGCCGTATGGCAGCGTCTTCACAAAGGGGACGGAAAAATAAAGGCACTGATGAGCCCAGCATCTTCATTTCTGCAGACAGAACCCCGAGGCACTCAGAGGGCAGGTGGGCTGCCCACGGACTCACAAGTGGAAAGGAAGGAGGAGATCACAGGCTGTTGGGTTCTCTCCAGATTCCGGGCCCTCCCTGGTCTGAAGCCCACTCCCGGGACCCCTGGGGGGACTCCCCTGTGATTTCTGCCCAGCTTCTCCCTGGGGAAATGACATTAGCGGGGTTGCCAGAGGAAATGCCTCAGGGTCCAGACTCCTGATTCCCGGAGGCATGCGCCCTGGCCTCTCAGTCATGAGGCACCTCTGGACTCTGACCAAGAAGGAGGCGAAGTCTAGGTTCCATAATCTGGTGCCAACCTTAGCTCAAGCTCAGCTCTCAGTGGAGCAAGAGCAGAGGGAACGGGGAAGGGAAGGAGAGAGAGGAGAGGGCGGGGGAAGGAGTCACGATAGGGAGCAGAGAAGGAAGAATGGTAAGAGGAGGTGAGGAGATGGAGCCGAGGAGAAAAATACAAAGGGAGGGAAGCGATGGATGGGCGGGTTACTATGTAAGAAACAGAACTGAGTGTATCTTTTTGTCTTTGGTTCAAGAACTCCAAAGCTGAGCATCACATGAAATTGGCTGCAGAAAACATGGTCAATAATATTATGGTGACTATGTATGGGGCCAGGTGGGTGCTGAGAATATTGGGCGGAACACTTTGAAGTGTCTCTGAAGTTAATACAGAATCATATTGAATGTAAACTATAATATTTTAAAAAATTTAAGATAAAGAATAAATAAAAACATCTGAATTCAAAAATCAAAAAAAGAAAAGAAAAAAACCCCCAATGACACCTTGATCTTGAACTACCAGCCTTCAGAACCGTGAGAAATAAATTTCCGTTGTTTGAACCAAATAAAGGAGGAGGAGGAGGAGGAGGAGGAAGAAAGAGGGAGGAGGAGAAGGAGGAAAGGAGACAGACAGACTCTGGGGTCACTGCATCCAGGGACCCCATTTGCATCCGAGCAGGCAGGAGGGCCAAGTCCTTGCCATCTGAATGCTGAGAAGAGGGTGCCCTCATTTCCTGGCCTTCGACAGACCCCTTTCTAGACACTCCATGCACTGTACGAAGGGTCTTCCCAGTCCCCATCCAAACTCCGCTGGGTGTGGGCTTGCCCACAATGTGGCAGACATGGATTTTCTTCGGCGACTCTTCAGCCAGAAACTCCACCAAGACTCCACCAAGACGCCACCGAGCCTCTGAAACAGATGTGGATGCCAGTGACCTTTGCACAGCCACGAGCTGCCCCAGCTCTGCTTTGCTGAGGTCTGCGGGTGCCTTTGAACTCCAGGTGGCCTCCAGATCCTGCACGAGTGCTGCCAGAGAGCAGCAGCGTTCAAGCAGAACTGCCTGGGCTGGGCTGCGCTGCGTACACAGAAACAGCTCCAGGGACAAGGAGCTGCCCCTCTCCCCGATTCTCACCACGGTCCGCCCTCTGGCTCGTGAACACACAGGGCTGGTGGGCAGGGATGCCAGCTCGAAACCCTAACCACCTCTGGATTCTGACACATCTGGGAACGCTGGGCAGACTCCTGGGTGGGGCCCACCATGGATCTATTGGCTTGAGGGCTGAGAGGACCCCTGGGAAAGCAGAGCGGGAGCCAGACAGATGGGCTTTACCCGAAACAAAGTCCCAGTGTCCAGACAGGACAGGGGTTTCTGAGTCCAGCTCCGTGTCTGCCACTTGGCTGCCTTCCCCCTGAAGAGGGGTCTATGAGCAGTGAAAGAACTGTTTCCATGGAAACCTGCTTTGGGAAGCCTCTAGCCAACGGTCAAGTACAAGGCGGGGCGGCAGTCCCTCCTCAGCGAGAACCCAGATGCGGTGGGAAGGCCACGTGGGAGGTCCTCAGATTAAGATCCTAGATGTTAGACCTAAAATTACAGTCCAGTATGACCTGCTGCCTTGGCATCTGGGGAAACTGGGAGAAGTCGCTGCCTGAGTGCTTTGGGTCAAAGAGTCTATTTTGGATTTATTTACTTGGGTCTTTTCAAAGTTCCTGGTAGTTCCAACAAGGTCTGGAGTGATGCTATACATATCATTAACTACATCTTTCATTTTAGTCATAAAAAAAATGGTCTGTCCTTAGACAGAAAGCTCTCTAGGGAATATAAGATTTTGACTATAAATATTAATGAAAATGGCTTTAAAAATGTTCACAACCCCCTAGATAATATTTATAACTACCAGAGACAGGGAAAAGGTTCATTTCAGAAGAACTAGCCACAGGTAAATTACCAGACAAGGCCTACAAAAGAAAATACAGTTCAGTGTTAAAGGAGTGATTTTTTTTAAATGCACATGATTCTAAACTCCACTATTTTTCAAGTAATTTTTTTTAAGTTCAGTCAGAGGAATTAAAGACGATCTGATCATTTTTAATGACGTACAGAAACAAAGTAAAAAAGTAAATAAAGCATTTGTGTTGGTGAAAATACTGGTCAACTATAAGAAATGAACACTCACACAAAATGAGCAACAAACACAAAGAAAAAATCAATCTCATTAGGAATCCAAAGAAATGTGCATTTAAACAATGAGATGCCACCATTTTTTTCCTGCAAGCAAACTGGCAAACTTTATGAGTGACCGTGATAATATGAGCTGAACTTCAGAGCTGAACAAATTCTGGCTGATAAATAGTATCCACGGGTGTGGCCCTGGGAATTGGTGTCTGAATTGAGAGACTGAGAATCCAGGGTAGCACTTTTCTACCCAAAATCCTTAAAAACAGCACGATAAATATTCAGCCTTAGATTTCTGGGGCATATACTCTTAAGTGGCCCATCTCTACCACTTTGTCTTTAAAAACTCCACATAGTTGCATTCTACTTTATACATAGTCTGCATGTATTTCTTTTAATGTGCATATTTATTCAAATAATATTTCTACTCCAGATATATGTTATATTTTCTTTCTTTTTTTCTAGCAGCTTTATGTAACCCCTGACACACCACTAGAACCTTAGGGATATATGTGAGTAAGGAGCCAGGATACTGGGATCATCCAGAATGATGGCAGAACTTTGGGTAGAAAGAGAGAGAGTGAGCCAGGTGCCCAAGCTCAGTGAAGAAGAGGAGATGGTCAGGAAGCTGGTATCTGGAGGTATACTAGTAGAGGAAGGACGAATCATAGGAAAGCTGGATGGCATTAGAAGGGTGAATTTTTAGCTAAAAACACCAGGATTTTGACCCCATGTTCCTTCCCCCTGAAGGGAAACAGGAAGCCTTCATTTTGGGGAAGAATCAGGAATCACTTGAGTTGGACGTTGGCAGAATGTTCCGGAAAAGTGTGATGAATGCAGGACTATGGAACAAAGACTCCATGGTGAATAATCAATGCAGAATTTCTGAGCTGTGTTTAAGACTCTATTTCATGTCAACTCATGAGACCAGTTATGGGCAGAATTACTTATCTTAACCACCGGCTGATTTTATAAGACTTGACATCTCTTTGAACTTGGTGAGAGTCTAGAAAAGGACACAGGTCTGAAGAGAAGGCGCTTCCCCATCCCCTCATAGAAAGTGAGTTGAAGGAATACTCACAAGAACACTAAGAGGGTAATCGGGGATTTTCTCCAGCACGCTAGCAGATGGGAAATCCTAATCCCAATTTCCATGCCAGACAGTATGATGGCAATCATTTTAGGCCGAAAAAAATTTTTTAATCAGGTGAAACCAAACACCCACTTCAGTCATAAAACACCTCAAAAGAGCACCTTTAGACTATCCAACTTTACATATATGCAACTTCCTGGTCTACCATCCAAGATAAACTAGTCGTCTTGATCCTTCCCGAACATTCTAAACTCCTACATTAACTGCCTTTTTGGAGGAATCTTAAACCCACTGTGCCCAAAGACACGTATTCTCCCAAGAACCTGATCCTCCAATACCCCAATCCACATGTGAACACACACAGGATGTGTAAACACACAATCCTTACTGGTTTTCTTTCTCTGGAGAACCCTGACTAATACATGGGGTGACAAGTGTCCCATTTGCCTTCCCGGTCCCCAAGAATGGGTAAGGATCAAGCGCACGAATACTGATTCAGCGCTCATTCTGGAGGGTAGAGGGTAAAAGTCAAACTGTTGAAAACCTTTGGAGTTGTCTTTCAGTTTCATGTGTTGAAATTCATTCTTGGTCTTCTTTAGAAATCTGTTAGATTGCTTCTCTCTGTTGGTGCACCCCCACTGTCAGCATGTCAACAAGGGCAGGGGGGTTATCATTCTCTCTTTGAAAGGACAGCAGGATGAGGCTCACGGGATAAGGAGCCACTTAGATCTAGGTTACTGAGACAAAAACCATTCCCACAGTTGAGATCAAGAAAATAGAATTGTCTACAAAAAGGCAATATGAAATCCTTCAGGTACAAGTTAAAAATAAGAGTCAGGCCATCGCTGTTTTATACCCTTGGAAATAATATAACACACCACGAGTCCTTTTTTGCTGAGTACCTTGATTCTTTTGGTATTATTGTCAACGCACAGACTTGTGTCTTGTTGCGCTATCCATGAGTTAGCTATGAAATAACTGGCATGTGTTGGATTTAGGAGTACTCCGGTGTCCCTGACATGAACCAAGAGAACTAATAGGAAACAATAGTTGAACAGCAGGAAGAAGCACCAAAGGTAGGTGAGTCTGGAATTTTCCACGAAGACTCCTCCATATTCCTTCTGCATTGGGACACATCAAACAGAGAATAAATGTGGAAGCAAAGGTCAGATAGGGGTGATAGGGCAAGTGTCCATACCTGAGAAGGTTAGGAGCAGATAGAAGCCAGAGTGAAACATTGTGGTTGGAGAAGCAAAGAGAAGTACAGGGGACAGGGCCGATGAATGGAGCAGCAGGGTGTTCTTGGATGAATATTTGCAAAGATCCTTTACCCACAGTTGGCTTTCCTAGAATCTGCCCCACCCCAACCCCAGCATGATATGGTATGTGGCCAGGTCAGCCATGTATAAAGTTCTAGTGGGGAGGGTGTTCATTTTTTAAAATCATTTACTCATTTCATTAAATTCCTACTCCTTTTGGGCTCATGCAAAGGCGTAAGTTCTCCGGGGGTGGGGTTCCAAGGGACTTTATCACTCAGCTAGCAGCTTGGCCAATAGTATGCAGGATCAGATATCAAGCAGTAACTATTCGGCTATAAGATACGAGCTTCCTGTGTTTGGAAAACGTAAGGAAATTGTTCATTCATTCTACAAATATTTGCAGAGGATGAAAACATGGAAAAGAGCCATCATGGAAGTTCAGATAAAATGCTGGGGGAGTTCAGAGGAGGAAGCTGGCATTTGAGTGGCGACTAAACCCACTGAATCATGTGTGTGTGAGAGTGTGTGTGTGTGTGTGTGTGTGTGTGTGTGTGTGTGTTTTCAATTCCTTCTTATAGAACTGACATTTGCACTGATCACACTTCCCAGATCACAGGTAAAGCACACCTTTCCTACATTCCCTTAAATGGTCTCAAGAGCATCACCAGGCATAAGTCGGGAGAGAAGTAATTTTTGCCTCTTAATAAAAATGACGAGTTTATATAAAAGCTTTGCATCAGAGGGATATAAAAATGAAATGGTAGGAAAATGGCAAGAATTGGCTAGTATGCTTCTATGTTCATTGACTGAAATGAATGTGGAATAGACACCGACTCCAATGAAAGAGGAGATCTTGCCATCCCTTCTGAGCTCCTTATTAGCTGTGTGACCTGGGCAGGCCACCCAGCTCTTCTGACTCAGTTTCCAGTGATGACTGCAAGGTGGGTTTGCAGCACTGCTGTAATTTTCACAGTGTGAGCCGTGTGCACGACATCTCAGCTGAGCGTCCATCCGGCTACCATCACTTTACTTTTACAATTGTTAGTGTTTTTAAATGTTGTGTCTCCTCCCCAGTGTGGGGCGTGCAGGAGGCAGCCAATCGATGATTCTCTCTCATCACTGATGCTTCTATCTCTCTCTCCCTCTTCCTTCCTCTCTGAAATCAATAAAAATATATTTTAAAAAGTAAATGTTGTATCTCCTATTTAGAACAAAGTAGCTGAATTGCTTAATCATTTACAGAGGGATTCACACACATCCCATCAACTGATCCTCACAGCAACCCTGCCTGATAGGACAGGTAGGAGCTATTCCATTTCAGAAACAAGGAGAATTCCCTTTCTCTAAGCTCACACAGCTAAATGTGGTAGAAGGGAAAGCAAACACGGCATTTCTGATGTATAGAGGCTGGGTCCCAAGGTCAAATGCTAAAGGTCAAGGCTAAATAGAAGGGCATAGACCTTACTAACACAGGACTCTTACTTCATCCTTGAAACTACCTCCCTTTCTACCTCCACCTCCAGAACCTAGCACCATCCCTTATGCAGGGCAGGCTCTTCACACATATTTGCTGAATTCATTCACTCATTCATTCTTTCATTCAATACTTCTTGAATGCTGCTATGAGAGGCCCTCTGCTAGGTGCTACGATGAGAAAAACTGACTTGATTGTGCCTACAAGGAACTTATAGTGGAGGAAGGAGGGAGAGAGGGAAGTAGGAGGAAGCAGGGAGGGAAAGTATGCTGCTTTGGATAAATATTCTTTCTTTTTTTAATCTGGATAAAATACAAAGGGTTAGGTTAGGTCCAGCCCAGGTCATTCTCCATAGTAGTGCCCAGAAAGTTCTTGGCCCCAGCCCATGAGTAATATTTTTGTCAACACTCTGAAGATTCCCCACAGGTAACGTGGTGTAGCCTTTCTGGATTGCTGGGGAGGAAAGTGAAGATGTGTCTGACCTCGAGGTAGGAGGTCACATAACAGCCTGCAGTGAAGTCGTGGGAAGCTTGCTAACTTCTCTTCATGGAGATGAGACAGCTGCTTCTTGAGGCACGTATTTTCATAGAAGACTTCAGTTCTGTGTGCCTTTTCTCTTTAGTAGAAACTCGTGGACACTTTCTCTGAAAATCAGTCCCTGCGTTATGCATCACTGTTTCCAGTTACATTCAAGTTCATAAAGTTTAACAACTCTGAATAATAATGTTTTTGGCATGGCCAGTCCATTCAACAGCAAGGGAAGGGAAATAACACTTTTGAGCTTCCTCCTTCTAGCAGGTTCTTGGCCCTCCTCTGTTTTGTTCGCTATTTTATTCTCAGTCCAAGACATAGCAGCCCTCAATACATACGCATAGCACAAATTCACGAACACGTGATGTTAGGGCGCCATGACTCTGCTTAGTTTACTTACGTTGCCCAGGTTACCAATTAGAAAATTGATTTCCTCCATTTCATGAAAATATTTATGCAAGTAAATTGGAGAATCGGGTTTTCCTTTATGCAGAATGTTTCAAAAATTGATGAGTTTCTGTCTTTTTTTAAAAAATGTCCTGCTTTTCAGGCAGTAGACATTGGCAATAATTCATTTCTTCTATGCATCTTCACCGTTGGATACTTGTAAACATTATGTGCACAACCAGTAGACAGAAAAATAGCAAAGTATACATCTTCTAAGAATTTAGTGCCGGAGAAGCTTGGATAATACTAATCCGGACCATGGAATAGGTAAATAATTCATGCTGTTACTACTTTCTACTGATGGTGTGTAGATCTACAACAGGGAACACAGACATGAAAAATGGCCAGGTCTCTTCTGCAGTCTCTGTGATGTCGTATTTCTATGGTCTGCTACATCCTCTTGCAAAATAATTACATGCATCTTTACTGGAAATTAGTTCCTCTTGTTGCTATGAATTACATGATCAAATGCTTAAGTAATTTCAATGACTACAGGACATAATGGCAGTGAGGTGACAATCTTAACTTTGACGTCCCTCCCTTTCTTAGTCTGTGAGGACCTTCATAGTGTTTTAATGGTGCTTTTTGTGCTTGTTTTCCTTCTAGTGTTTCGGTGGCATGGAAACTCACATAGACACAACGCACACAGATTCTCAGAGGCCTGTCAGTGTCACGGCCTGGGGCTTTGTTGAGCACCCCCAAATGTTGTCTCTGCCCATCTCCAACCAGCAAGTAAGGACTGAGAACTAACCAATGTAAATGATTTATATTCACATAAAAATTATGGTTTCCAGAGGGTTTGCAGTCAGTCCTCACTTCACCATGTGAATAGTTTCTGTGGCTTTAAGCTACATGAGGTCTAACAAAGGCGATTTGACCATCGACTAATGGGTACACACAAGAGTTAAGTTCCTATGGCATCTCACCAGCACTAAACAAAACAACGTATTCCAGGCCCTGTGGCATTTAGACACCCTCCCATTTAATCCTCTCCGCTTGTTCCTTATGAAAGGTTTGACATTGGAGGTACACATCTCAAATACACAAGTGAAGACAATGGTTTTTGGTTTTTTGTGTGTGTTTTGGTTAATCCTCACCTGAGGATATTTCTTCCATTGATTTTTAGAGAGAGTGGAAGAGAGGGAGGGGGAAAGAGAGAGAGAAACATTGATGTGAGAGAGACACATGGATCGGTTGCCTCCTGCACATGCCCAGACCCGGGCCAGGATCGGGCCTGCAACCCAGTTACATGTCCTTGACCAGAATTGAATATGGACCCTTCAGGCCTCAGGCCAATGCTCTAACCCAGCCG
>NW_005364711.1:1838207-1848793 GCF_000412655.1 Myotis brandtii
TCATAGAAGACTTCAGTTCTGTGTGCCTTTTCTCTTTAGTAGAAACTCGTGGACACTTTCTCTGAAAATCAGTCCCTGCGTTATGCATCACTGTTTCCAGTTACATTCAAGTTCATAAAGTTTAACAACTCTGAATAATAATGTTTTTGGCATGGCCAGTCCATTCAACAGCAAGGGAAGGGAAATAACACTTTTGAGCTTCCTCCTTCTAGCAGGTTCTTGGCCCTCCTCTGTTTTGTTCGCTATTTTATTCTCAGTCCAAGACATAGCAGCCCTCAATACATACGCATAGCACAAATTCAGGAACACGTGATGTTAGAGCGCCATGACTCTGCTTAGTTTACTTACGTTGCCCAGGTTACCAATTAGAAAATTGATTTCCTCCATTTCATGAAAATATTTATGCAAGTAAATTGGAGAATCGGGTTCTCCTTTATGCAGAATATTTCAAAAATTAATGAATTTCTGTCTTTTTTAAAAAAATTTCCTGCTTTTCAGGTAGTAGACATTGGCAATAATTCATTTCTTCTATGCATCTTCACCGTTGCATACTTGTAAACATTATGTGCACAACCAATAGACAGAAAAATAGCAAAGTATACATCTTCTAAGAATTTAGTACCTGAGAAGCTTGGATAATACTAATCCGGACCATGGAATAGGTAAATAATTCATGCTGTTACTACTTTCTACTGATGGTGTGTAGATCTACAACAGGGAACACAGACATGAAAAATGGCCAGGTCTCTTCTGCAGTCTCTGTGATGTCATATTTCTATGGTCTGCTACATCCTCTTGCAAAATAATTACATGCATCTTTACTGGAAATTAGTTCCTCTTGTTGCTATGAATTACATGATCAAATGCTTAAGTAATTTCAATGACTACAGGACATAATGGCAGTGAGGTGACAATCTTAACTTTGACGTCCCTCCCTTTCTCAGTCTGTGAGGACCTTCATAGGGTTTTAATGGTGCTTTTTGTGCTTGTTTTCCTTCTAGTGTTTTGGTGGCATGGAAACTCACATAGACACAACGCACACAGATTCTCAGAGGCCTGTCAGTGTCACGGCCTGGGGCTTTGTTGAGCACCCCCAAATGTTGTCTCTGCCCCTCTCCAACCAGCAAGTAAGGACTGAGAACTAACCAATGTAAATGATTTATATTCACATAAAAATTATGGTTTCCAGAGGGTTTGCAGTCAGTCCTCACTTTTAATAGGTTCTGTGGCTTTAAGCTACATGAGGTCTAACAAAGGCGATTTGACCATCGACTCATGGATACACACAAGAGTTAAGTTCCTATGGCATCTCACCAGCACTAAACAAAACAATGTATTCCAGGACCTGTGGCATTTAGACATCCTCCCATTTAATCCTCTCTGCTTGTTCCTTATGAAAGGTTTGACACTGGAGGTACACATCTCAAATACACAAGTGAAGACAATGGTTTTTGGTTTTTTGTGTGTGTTTTTGTTAATCCTCACCTGAGGATATTTCTTCCATTGATTTTTAGAGAGAGTGGAAGAGAGGGAGGGGGAAAGAGAGAGAGAAACATTGATGTGAGAGAGACACATGGATCGGTTGCCTCCTGCATATGCCCAGACCCGGGCCAGGATCAGGCCTGCAACCCAGTTACATGTCCTTGACCAGAATTGAATATGGACCCTTCAGGCCTCAGGCCAATGCTCTAACCACTGAGAAAACTAGGCAGGGCAAGACAACGTCTGGTACTTGGATTTGGAGTTCTGTATCCTGTGCTCTGCTCCATCCAGCTTCCTCTCCACCTGATATAAATCTTTCCCTTTTAAAAACCTGTATTATTCAGACAAATTATCCTTTCCCACAGGCATCCTCTTTCCAAACTGCAGTCCCTCTTAGCAGCTCTGGTCTCTTAACTGCCCTGCTGGGCGTATTCCAAGTCTTTCTGCACTGATGTCAAACCTCAACTGTGTCTGCTTTCCACGCTCATGTTGGAGTGAATGGACAACCATGGGTGATGCCACGCCAGGCTGTGTTCCTGTCAGTGAGGGTCCTAAGCAAACATCTCAGCAGAGAACGTGACAACAGAACAATGCTGTACACAAACTGGGTCTTTTCTCCCACAATGACCCCTAACCCTCTGAGCAGCTGCCTCTCTTCTGCTCCCTTATTGCCTTGCTTTCCAATATTTTGCACCTACACTCTTACAGTCTATTCTATTGTCTTTCTCTTTCCCCCCTAACTTCCTGCGTGCTTACATGTTTAAAGCCACTTTTCTCCATCCAATAAATGTTTATGCTTTAGACCTGGAGCGCCCACAGGGAACAAAATAGACAGTAACTTTGTCCTCAGAGAGTTTACCTCCTATGTTCTCTGGTGGAATCCTTGGGTTTTAAATGCTGTTGTTGCCAGAAAGGTTGAATCTATCTATGTTGTGTCTGGGACAAACCTGTGTCTGTCTCATTCCTGTCTTTCATTTACAAACCACTCCTCCATGGTCTGATAACCCTAACAACAACCTGGCCACCCTCTGCAGCTTCCGTTTCTTCCCATGACTATTGAGCACAGACGTGCTAATAATGTAATAGCAATGTATATTCCTATTCTCTCTCCCCATTATATCTTGCTTGGTTTATATTTTTGAATGCCTTTTTTGTTTTTAAAAGGAACTGGCATCATAAAATATGTTTAAATCATTCACATGAAATGAAATAGCAGTCAGACACTAACAAAGAAAGGAAACCCAAAGCTTAGGACTCTGCAGATATTAATCATAAAACTTTTCTCTGAATTCACATTGGTCTATGACATCATTGAAAAAGTGCATAGCCCATGAGGCACCAAGTCCTTTGCCTGGTCTTACATTTTGTCTATGAAAAGCTTTTATTTTTTCCTTATTATTTTTCCCCTCTCTCCTTTAGTATGCTCTGTGGTTTCTCAGAAGTTCCTCAATAAGAGTCTATCCTGCCTTGTCCCTTCAGAGGCGTCTTCTTTAAACTGGTCGTTAAGCCTCAGAGAGATGTTCCATATTTTCAGTCCCACCAGGATCCACTATTCTCGGTGGTGCAGTGGAAAGAGCAATGTTTTGATTTCCTAGAGAGCTGAGTTCAAATCCAGGTCAGCTTGTGAGGGTGCCTGTGCCCCTGGGTAAGGCACCATGCTCTCTGCTTCCTTGCCTATAAAATGGAGGGGGTGGCATTCTCTAGGATTGGTTTGAAGTTCAAATGAGAGAGTATTTGTGATAGACAGAATAATTCTTCCCTCGGCCCCCCACCACCCCAATATGTCCATGTCTTAATCCCCAGAACCTGTGAATATGTTAGGGTACATGGCAAAGGGAAATGAAGATTGCAGAAGGAATTAAGGTTGCTAATCGGTTGACCTTGACATGGGAGATTATCCTAAATTATGTGAGTGGACCCAGTGTAATCGCAAGGGGGATATAGAAGAGTCAGTGTCAGAGTGATGTGAAGTGGGAAAAACAGAACCAAGCATCACTGGCTTTTGAGGTGGATGAGGCCACAAACCAAGGAATGTGGGCATCCTCTAGAAGCCTGGAAAGGCCAGACTCTCCCCTAGATCCTCCAGAAGGAAATGCATCCCTGCCCACACCAGGAGGTCCATTTTGCATTTCTGACCTCTAGAACTGTAAAATATGTTCATTTGTATTGATTTGAACCACCACCTGTGAGGTAGTTAGTTACAGCAGCAATAGGAAACTGGGGTAGATAGAATACTACCCCTTCTTCAAGATGTCCACATCCTAGTCCCTGGGAACCTGTGAATACATATACCACCTTAGATGGCAAAGAGGAGGCTGAAGATGTGACTAAGGGTCTTGAGATGGGGCGAGTACCCTGATTAGCAATCAGTTCTGTCATAACAACAATCCTTATAAAAGGAAGGCAGGGGTGTCAGAGTCAGAGAAAGACATGACAACAGAAGCAGAGGTCAGAGTGAAGGGTCATGAAGCTCCAACAAGCAGGAAAGGGCAAGAAAACAGACCCACCCCCAGAGCCTCCAGAAAGGAACGCTTTCCTGACAGCACCTTGAGTTTATCCCAGTGAGACCCAGAACTTTGTAAGATGATAAATGTGTGTTTTTAAGCCACTACATTTTTGTTACAGTCATAATAGGAAACGGGTACAGTATAAATCCCCCTTTCCATTGAAACATCTCCCTTAACCTTCCTGTGACCAGCAAGCTTGTCAAGCCCTTCTCCCTGAGACCACTGAACTCTGCAGTCAAAGGTCTGCTCTAACCATCCTCTAAGGTGCACCACTGCCAGGGAGTCCAGCCTTCCCAGGGGCAAGTCTCCTCATTGACAATCAGGTCATGGTTCTCACATCTGGAACTGTGGGCTCTGCCCTCAATCAGGGTTAGCCTTTGATGACTCCGTCCTTGCCTTTGTCTATGCCCCCTTTGTTGCCTCAGACAAGTTCTGGAAAGAAGAAAGTCTCTCAGTTATCAGCATATTATCTCTTGGCACAATTTTTATCCATTCTTTTTAAGAAGAACATCACTCCTTCTCCTTGTCACCTCTTGGGCACTCTGTCTACAGGTCTGAGCCCTTTGTCTTGCTGGATCTCTTTCTTCCCTCATCATCTTGAACTTGTCATGGGTAACGTTTCAATGGACTCCAGATTTTCAATATTTAGCCTCACAGTTCTTCACCTCTTCCCCTTTCTTTTCCTCTGTTTGTTTCCATGCGTATCTAGAGACCTCAGTATTTTTTTGTACTCACTTGAGAGCTTTCCTTATGCCACCAGAAAATTCCTCACTTATTATCAAGAAAAGAGACTACAGATGCCATGCTTTTGAGCTTCTCCTTTTATACATTTGCATTCTTTCCTTCCTCTACAAAATGTCTTGGCTTTTAAGAAATTAAAAGAAATCATTGTGTAGTGAGAGATGACAGTGGCTTTCACTTTATGTATCACAACTTTAATTGTCCATTAACAAGGAAAATTCTACTGGCTTATCTGCCAGCAAGCAAATACAAATTAGTATTACTTCACCCTTTTTTTTTACTCTGAAAAAATTTTAGTGTATATGTCTTAAAAATATTTTATATGCAACTAGGATCCTAAGATGCTCAACATCTTAAATTTGAATTCTTTTGGCTTTGTCTGCTATTCTTCCCTTGGACTTCTATTTTTCCCATGTAGTAGGTCAGAACTTGACCTGTGTCCCTTCTAAATCTTGGCTTGAGTACCAGGACAAAAAATAAAACCAGCCTCATGCATCTAGATCCCACCCCAGCAGCGACTTGTCTGTCCATATACTCTCAGCAGCTGGCTTAGCCTTGCCCGGGAGGGAATAGAATACATATTGTACCTTTGCCTCCGCTCTTGTATCTGTTCTACTTATCTCACGCTCCTCTCCTGCATTCCTATCTCGAGACGTGGCTTAGGTCTGTACTTCATTCTTAGACACTGTCTCTTCAAATATCCCCTTTGCTTGTGAGCACACCCCATACTCTCTGGACCATATATTCTAAAGAGTAGGCAGCAAACGGAGACAGAGTCCATTTGAGACACATGGTCACTGAGATGAATAATCACTGATGTGCTTTCTAGCAACTAGGCAAGAACAGAAACTAAACGAAAGTGGTTAGTGTCCCTTTTCCTCAGGAATAAACATGGCCTCCCTGTCTCCTCGCTTCAATGCTTCCATCTGCAGCTGTCAGCGAGCATCCCCCAGGCTCTGCTGGAGATGGGGGGAGAGGGGAGGAAAGGACTTTGCTTATTCCCAGGATTCTGGTTTTCTGCTCTTAATCTTTCTCCACCAGGTCCCAAGAAATCTCAGTGTCCCCATCTCCTCCCTCTTTCTACGTTACAACATCTATGGCTGCTCACTGCCCGCTCTGATTACTAGGGCTCAAACCATCTTCTCACGCTCACCACACATCTATATTGATAAACTCACTTCATCCGCACGCTACCTGGAGAAAGAGGCAGCATGACCCAGACTTTTCAGCAAGGGAGTAGCCGGCCGGGATTAGAACTCTCCTCCACGCTCCTCCCTAGTGACTCTGTGCTCTTCCCACTCTTAGGTTTGTTTTTGCTGGAGTGTTTTATTTTTAAACAGGGCATTTTAGCCAAGAAACGTGTGCTGGATATCTTCCACTTTGCTCTCGGAGAAGTTCCTCCACCCTGGTGGCTACAGGCAGCCTTTACCCTTGCCCTTGTCTTCTGGCTTCCTCTTGGGTTCAGCCTATGGGGAGGCCTGGCCAGAGGCTAAGGGTGAGAAAATACAGGCTCACAGTAGTTGCAACCCCACTCCCTGGGCGCTGGGTCAGGGGGGTTAGTCATTCTGTCTCTCCACCCAAGATCTCGGCTCCGATTCAGCGTCGTCTCTCTCCTACAGCTCTCTGAGCTGAAGGAGCCACTCTCTCCTCTTACCCCTTCAGGTCTAGACGTGGGAACAGCTCCCAGCTATTGTTAGCTCTTGCCTGTTTCTCCAATCCCTATTGATGTACCTCCACCCAAACTTTAATACATAGTCATTTTCTTAAAGTTTCCTCTATTGCTCCCCTGAGGGTGCCCCCTATTTTTTTTACCAGAGCCAGGCCTGCTAAAGAGGCTTGTGAAGGGGTTTCTGTTTATTCCTTTCAGCCACACGGCCCCTTTCCCCTGAACTCTTTTACTGTCCTCAGATTTGCTCATGGGCATAGGTGACATCTTATGAAATGTGTTTGCTATGGTCGAGCTCCTGAGAAATGAGCAGGACCCCTGAAGATGACCACTGAGCCTCCGGAGGGGAATTCCACCACGTTCAAGGAGGAAATCCCGCCCCCACACATAACGCACAGGACGGGCATTCACGGGCAGGATCCATATGTCAGAGTAACACAAAACGGGTGGTTCAGTAAAGGAAGCCCTCCTGGACCTGCCTTGGAGAAAGCCAATGTTGGTACTGTATCCACACAAGCCCTTCTAAGTCCCTTTATGAGAAATGGAATGAAGTGCTTGTTTTCTGTGGCCAGCATGAGTGATGAACCATGGGGTCTCTCTCAGGGAGGTCCCTATGGTGTGTGATTCCCAGGATGCATCCCACTGCCACAGTGAACACCCTTGAAATGTCCTAAAGGAATGTCTCCAATGACCAACCAGCAATCTCGGGGATTCTCGTAGGCATCTACATCCCATCATCGTCCAGGGCCACATCTTTCTCCTCCCCACACTCTGTCTAAGCCACTTAGAAACATTGTCACTGAACCCATCTCCTAGCAACGCAGGGCCCATCCAAGCACAAGGCCTGGACAATGTCCATCTGCCATGACCATGACGCACTCTTTGAAAAAAACTCTGCTACAAGACAATTACCTGGTTTCCCCATTCTGACTCAGATAACTCCAATGTTATTGTTATTCTCTGAACAACTGCTTCAACTTCCCTAAGCTTTTCCAAGTCCTCTATTTCCTTAGATCCACCTTGCAAATCTATACTGTTGGCAGGACAACGGCTGTTATCCTGTTTTCACAGAGCGATGAGGAAACAGATCATGATTTAAGTTCTCAGAGCTAGCTGTTGGCAAGACTGGGATTAGACATTCGGTCTTATGTCCCCTGCCTTCCCGTTCCCTCCTTCCCACTAGGTTAACTTTCAACTCATGACATTTGTATGCATAGCTTATCAATTTTCTAATTGAAAGTGCCTAACAGTATTTTAATGGTGGTGTTATTCTTACTACTTTCCATGGGAAATTCCAAATCAATTGTGTCTTAAGGCTTATAGCAGCGGTTCTCAACCTGTGGGTCGAGACCCCTTTGGGGGTTGAACGACCCTTTCACAGGGGCCGCCTAAGACCATCAGAAAACACATATATAATTACATATTGTTTTTGTGATTCATCACTATGCTTTAATTATGTTCAATTTGTAACAATGAAATTGGGGGTCACCACAACATGAGGAACTGTATTAAAGCGTCGCGGCATTAGGAAGGTTGAGAACCACTGGCTTATAGTTTTTAAGTTAAACTTTATTTATAAAGCATTTTACCATTAGAAGTGCAAAAATATTGTGGTTCGAGTGTCAAAGTGCCCCACAAAACCCTGACACAGTAGAGGAAGCAGTTCCAGCAGGAGCCCTGAACCCTAAATTTGACTATAATCTACCCCTTTGCCCAGGGCGTGAACCTCTGCACAGCCCCGATGAGCGTGGAGCCTCCCAGGGGGAACTGTGGCTTCACTAAGGATGAACTGCTTCATGCCAACATCCCGGAGAAGGGCCCCACAGCAGCCTGTCCAAGGACTGCTTTCCGCTAAGTCACGTATCATAAGCGGATAACTAGCTCCTTCAGTCAGACCCAAGCTTCTTTCTTTGAACCTCCCACCCACAAAGCTGTCCAAATCATGTGCCCTGGAGCCACGTGACAAGGAATGAGGAAGCTGATGGCCACTGATTGCATGCCCCTTTGGCGATGGAGCACAGGGGGTTCAATGTTGACGGGACTGGTACCTCTGCTAGAGACGCTCGCTGCATGTGAAAGATCTCTGTAGGGGCTGCAAGAGGAAACATAGCTGTGCCCTGTTTTCATTGATTTTAGAGAGAAAGGAAAAGAGAGGGAGAGAGAGAAGCATTGATTGGCTGCCTCTCATATACACCCCAATCAGGGATTGAACCAGCTACCTGGGCACGTGCCCTGACCAGGAATTGAACCAGCAACCTTTCGGTGCATGGGACGATGCTCAACCAACTGAGCCACACCGGCCAGGGCACCACCCTTCATTTTTTTATTTCGCCATGCTCACCATTAGAGAGATGAAATTCAAACAGAGGCTCCACATAGCCCCCAGCCTCCACACCCCACTTGGAATTCCAAGAGCTGGGGAGAGTCCCAAATAACCCTCTCTCCAGATCAGTTCCAACAATGGAAGCGCAGCTCTTCAATATCCTCTGCCCATCAACCATGTACCCAGCACCGTCCGCAGCCCTGAAGTACGTTTCAAGATGATAACCAGAAGCGATATTAATAATGACTTGGCCCAAGCCAGTCTGGCTCAGTGGGTAAAGCATCGGCCTGCTGACTGAATGGCCCCGGGTTCGATTCTAGTCAAGGGCACGTACCTCGGTTGCAGGCTGCTCCCTGGCCCCGGTCGGGGCTTGTGCAGGAGGCAACCAATCGATGTGTTTCTCCCACATTGATATTTCTCTGTCTTTCCCTGCTCTCTTCCACTCTCCCAAAAAATCAACAGGAAAATATCCTCAGATGAGGATTAAAATAATAATAACAATGACTTGGAGGGGCAGAGCCTGGGGGCAGAGAATTCAATGACACAGATGCTATGTCAAATAAGAAACGAATACAACCCCTCTGCTTCCTGGTCACTCTGTCTGCAGACGAGTCCGTGACTCCTATCCTAAGGACGTCCACGGAGGCCAGTCAAACACGCCTGGCCTTGACGCGGCCCCAGTCGCGGGTTCTTCTGAAGGCTGAGAACACCTGCAGCTTCCCCCCCACTTATTTTAGCAACAATTCTGGAAGCAGCCAGAAGCTTACACCCGG
The DNA here is from genome assembly GCF_000412655.1 of Myotis brandtii. Taxonomy (NCBI): domain Eukaryota; kingdom Metazoa; phylum Chordata; class Mammalia; order Chiroptera; family Vespertilionidae; genus Myotis; species Myotis brandtii. Next base: position 1,847,700 of record NW_005364711.1, read on the forward strand.
AAGCCCTTTCAACTGTTTGTTGTGTTGTTGCTAACGGAGCCTGAGGTCTAAAAGGGGTTCCTAGGACGTGTTGACTAGTTATCTGCTACCCAGGGAGCCAGGGACACAGCGTGCGTAGGGGCTGCCTGGCTTAAGAGCCAGGGTCAGACCTGGTGGTTATTTAAAGCCGCCACCAGCAGTGTCAATGTCGCATTGACATTTTTTAAAGATGCTTTAAGGGGCCAGGAGTAATGGCTGGCTGGTTCTGATACTTAACCTTACTAATTTGGGATTTGGGCTGAAATGATAAACAGCTGTTGCAACATCTCCAGATTCCTAGGCAAAAAAAATAAAAATAAAAATAAAAATAAATGGGGGTAACTGAGGGGATTTGCCTTTGGCCTGTTCAGGATTTTGGTAGTTGCGTTTTCTCCTTTGGGAATGAGGCCCCATGGGAAGTAGGCTTAGGATTTCGATTACATTTGGGAGAAATGAAATGTTTTCGATTGTGAAGAATCCAATCCAACAAATACGTATCAAATGTCTACTGTGATCCATGCAACTCAGAGGATTTACTAAAACTCCCAAAGTTTTGTAAATTCCAAAGACAATCACTTCCAAATAGGGTGCCCAAAAGAATCCATTCTTCCTTAACCCATTCAGTTATTTCATCAGCTCTATGTGGGGCGAATTCTCTGTGCAGGCACAATAGTCTTAGATATAAGTACTCTTATCTGTTCCAAGAGGAGAGAACATTTAAGCAGAGTTGGAAGGATGAAGGTCATTTCACTGGATTGAGGAGGGGTAGTGAAAGGATATTCTCAGGCATTCTGGGTAGAGATAAGAGTGTTTGCCAGGGTCTCTCCACCTGGGCACTACTAATGTTTGGGGCTGGCTAATTCATTATCGGAAGGAGTGATCCTGTGAGTTTTAAGATGTTTAGCCATTTTAAAACAGGCTCGATCCCCAGTAGGAGGTGTGTAGGAGGCAGCCGATCAATGATTCTCTTTCATCATTACTGTTTCTACGTCTCTCTCCCTCTCCCTTCCTCTCTGAAATATATATACATATATATCCAAGCACCAATGAACTTACTAGCTATTTGGAAAAACATG
>NW_005364711.1:1849487-1861989 GCF_000412655.1 Myotis brandtii
ACCAAAAACCCCTCCCCCATCTGGATTTCCTTTTTCAGGAAGAGCCCGGTCTATTTATGGGGCATACCTGATTAGGTCAGCTCTACGGAGGAGACGCTCCCTTCCCTGAAGTTAATTGTGCCATAGAACATAATCTGACCCCCGGAGTGACTTTTGCATCATATTCAGCCGTCCCATACTCACTCAAGGGGAGGGGATTATACAGGATGTGGACACCCCGTGGGACCATCTGAGAATTCTGCCTAATACATACCGCTAGCTACTCACCAACGTCTCCCAGAGCCGCAGGAACGATTCCCTTCCTGTCACCAACCCTGCAGTAGCATGTGTCTGGCAGGCTTCGAAGGTCTTCACTCTGCTCCCCAGCCAAGCCTCTGTCTGTCCTTCAGGTGGCCTGATTGACACCAGGTCATGAGGGTGACCCAGAAAATACACTGAAGGTCTAACTGTGCCAGGTATACTTTATACATATTGTCTCATTTGTCCTCGCCATAACCTGTATTGTACCTAGTGTTCAGGTGTTTTATGACTGCAAACTGAAGCTTTAGTCCTCAAAACCATACAGCTAGGGAGACTCAGAGCTAGAATTATTCCCAGCTTGGTCTTCATGCCCATTCTCTCTCCACTGCACAACTGGAAAGTTCCATGGTTACACCTGCCCCCCACTCATTCATCCTCCAATGCTGCCCATGCCTTCTGCCCATGGGGCAGAGAGTCCTCATTTTAAGTAGATGGGCCCAATGTTAGCTCGTGTCTTTAATGTTGATCCTGAACCCGTCTTCATGCCCATTCTCTCTCCACTACACAACTGGAAAGTTGCCATGGTAACACCTGCCCCCCACTCACTCATCCTCCCATGCTGCCCATGCCTTCTGCCCATGGGGCAGAGCGTCCTCATTTTAAGTAAATGGTCCCAATGTTAGCTCGTGTCTTTAATGTTGATCCTGAACATTTCTTTAGCACATTTAGAATTCAGAGAGCATGACCAGAAAATAAAAGAAAGGGCTCATTTTTCTTTGGAGATTTATAGTTTTTATCTTCCAGGAACAAAGTACTTATATCCAGTGCATATAAAAGGTTCATTAATATTGTCTCATCAATACGTGTAGATTCCTTGGCTACCCCTTCTGAGAGATGGGAGATCTTTTGAAAGCTGCAGGAATTCCCGATGAGGCTGCGAGATTCACACCCACGCAATAGAAACTGATTGTGATCATTCCTTCCTCACGTTGATATATTTTTCTACTTGTGACATATTTTTCCTTAAGGAGTTGACATATTCATAAAGAAATATAGAGCTATTGCTTAGACGAGCTATATTATCAGTGTGTTATCGTAATATTTCCAGAGAGGGTCATCTAACCTAATGCTTCCCAGTCTTTCCCTGACCCTTTTCGCATCACAGCAAACGTAAAAAAATGATAAGATGTGGAAGGCACACTGGGGTGATTCGATGAGGCTGCTCACAGTAGGAGGCCACTGCCTTGGGGCTCTGAGCACTCACAGACCATTTCTGGCCCTGAAAACGGAACAAGACACTATGTCCACATACCTATAGCCCATTTGACACACAGACATTCTAGTTGGGAAGTTCTCTATTCAACAGAGAGCGGTTAACCAATAATTGAGTATTGACAGATATTTAATTTAATAACTACTTACTGAGTGTTTATAATGTGTTAAACACTGAGTCTAGGTGCTAGGAATACAGGGGCCAATAAGAGACTGCCATCACCCCCAAATAGCAGTCTAGTGTCTGAAAACATACCCCATGAGGAGAGAAAATCTCTTTCATCTTTGTATGAATACATCAGGTTGATAATGGCCACCTGAAATACTAGTTGAGAAGGATCCCGAGGCCTCCAGGTACAAAAGGGGGAAGTGTGATCACTTAGCCATACTTGCCACGTGGGAAAACAGGGAAAGTACCATAAGCATGCAAGCCACACACCCGCCAGCCCTGTTCCTGTCACTGCAGTCTGATATTAAGAATCCAGCGTAGGTTCCACTTCCAATGGTCACATTGTTCAGGTGACTATGTTGTGTTTTCCCTGTCCTCCCTGGTAATGACCATTGTGTTTAGCAATCAACAGCACTGATTTACGCAAGTGGCTTTTAAGTCAATCACTCCAGCGCTGAAAAACAATAGCTTTGAATGGAGTTATTTCCTGGGAGAATGTTAAACGTTTCCGAGTTCAGCTATCCAAGGAAAGGCGGCTCCCTGCATGTAAGGGAAGAGAATGAAACGTTTTCTGGCAGCTGGACCAAGATAAAGTGCTCGGACAAGTGCTGTAGCGGCCTGGGAGTGAATGGGAGTAACTCGCTGTTTCCTGCCTAAATATTGTGCTGTTGGATGCATTCAGCCGCCTCACGCAGTGCGCTTTTAATTACTGATATAAATCCTGATAGAGTCCCCAAGGGATCAGAAATAACCTTTGGCCATTCTGTCTGCAAACAATAGCAAGTCTGCAGAGGAAAGGTAGCCAGTGCAAGTGATTCCAAGGGAACTCCTTTATATCCGATTTATTGTCTAAGCTTCACACCATTGAGTGGTGGCCCACGGGTAAGGGTTCCAACCCAAGATCCTTAACATCCAAGGGCAGACTCTAAAGTCCCATGCTTCCGCAGACTGAAGGCTGGAGCTAAAGCCTGGGAAGGGAAGGAAGGACGGATTAGACCTGACAGTGGAAGTGCTATAGTCTTAATTGTAATTGTAGGAGAAAGAGGCCCCTTATGTAGTACATACTGTGTACGGGTGCTTTAGATCTTATTCTAAATGTAAAGAAAATAACTTTTAATACAGATAAATGGCTTGTGGAGGTGCTCAAAACCATAGGCCAGGAAAGGCGGACAGCACCTATTGCTCACATTTGTGGCATAAGAACCCAAAAGGCAGTTCTCAGATGCACATGCAAAGAGAGAATCGAGTCAGAAACAAATAGGTCACCTGAAATCTGGTCACCAACTCAAACAGGGTAAGGCAAAAAAAAAAAAAAAGGAAGTTAAAGTTTGCAGACAAAATATGGCAAGGACCCATGAGATCCCAAGCCCGATCTTTCTACCTCTCATCATTCCAGACCTGACTCCTAGAATGCCAGCCAAGACCAGATGTTGCCTACTCATCCCGTGTGCCCATGAGAGATATTTGTGAGAGATATTCAACATGTATTAGGTTCTAACAATTTAAAAGCTTCTCATGAGGCTGTTACTTTTTTATGTTTGCATTGATTTCAGAGAGGAAGGAAGAGGGAGAGAGAGATAGAAACATCAACAATGAGAGAGAATCATTGATCAGCTGCCTCCTGCATGCCTTGTACTGGGGATTAAACTTGCAACCCGGGCATGTGCCCTTGACCAGGAATCGAACCATGATCTCCTGGTTCATAGGTCAATGCTCAACCACTGAGCCACGCCAGCCAGGCAAGGCTGTAACTTTCTTGAGGGGAATGATTAAATGGATGCATAAGGTCAAACTCACTTCCCCATTCCATTTGAGCTCGGGTGGTTGAAATTTCTTCTATTGAAAACACTGCTACAGATTGAATTTCTTGCTTTCTTTTCAAGGGGCTAATTCTTCAAAAATAAAGTCAACAACCAAAAAAAGGCAAACCAGTTTGAAAGAGAAAAGTGTGTCGGGGGAAGACCCTGAGCATTGCATTTCTTTGGAGTTGCTTCTTCTCCGCCGTAGCCAAGACCCATAAAGTTGCCTTTCATTTTCAGTAGGAATCTCGTAGCAAGTTTACCCCCATTTATCACCAGTTCCAGAAAGACTTTTGTTTATGAAAAGAGTTTATTAACTGGATGTAATTGCATTCTCTTAAGAAACACGGTCACCTCAACTTAGGAACTCTCTGTCCATTTATGTAATCTGTGATATGAATTATGATAAACAGAAACTCGAACTCTATGGACAAAGATTTGAACTCGTACCCTACCTTTGAAAAGAAAATAAAAACATCCGCTTCCGTAGGCATAGAAATTTGCAGGATGCACATGCTTTTCTAAATTTCATCACATGTAACCCTCAGCGTGATCCCCAACAATAGAAATGAAGTAACCTGGGGCTCAATGACTATTCAAGCTCATTCAAGGCTAGGACTCTAATCCAGTTTTTTTTTTTTGGGGGGGAACCCCAAATCTGGAGCTTTTCCCACCAAACCAGAGAGATCTGCAGAAATGTCTATAATCTCACCCTCCCTCTCCCTGGGAACACAGTGAATGAAGTGGGCATCGTGGCCATTTGTTATCTATGGGATACAAAGTGGAACTTGGTCCCATCTGCGGAAAATTAAATACAGACCGAAGAGCTGATTTCCATTAACTGAGAGCAGAGAGAGAAACGTTTGACTTACACAGCAGGGATTTGCAAACCATAAGGCAGAGAGCGGAGGCAGGGCACGGAGAGCATGGCGCTTTGGAGGAGGGGGCAGCTGAATCCTCAGAAGGGGATATCTGACAAAATGGAATGCACTGGCTCTTCCGGTCTGGAAGACTATAGAGTAACCTATGCAGACACTGGCAGAGGTGTGTTAGGTCCTTTCAATCATTATAGGAATTCTGCTGCAGAACAGCCAGCCAGCCAAGGGGGGTGGGTAGTGGGCCAACCACATGTCCTCTCTTACCCTTGGACTCTGGAGGGATACGTCCTAATACAGTGATGGTGAACCTTTTGAGCTCGGCGTGTCAGCATTTTGAAAAACCCTAACTTAACTCTGGTGCCGTGTCACATAGAGAAATTTTTTGATCTTTGCAACCATAGTAAAACAAAGACTTATATTTTTGATATTTATTTTATATATTTAAATGCCATTTAACAAAGAAAAATCAACCAAAAAAATGAGTTCGCGTGTCACCTCTGACACGCGTGTCATAGGCTCACCATCACTGTCCTAATACCTTTAAGAACCACAGGCCCTCACTCCCAGTCTCCCCAGCTGTGGAAGGGGAGGGAGGACACAGGTAGACAGAGCTGACAGGCAGCTGGGAGGTCATGTCACTTGGAAGTCTTCACCTCACCGCAGGGAGCCATGTCCTATTCTGCACCTGAGAACCAAGGCCTGGCGGTGATCAGCTGGTGATGGGACTCCCCGCCTACTGGGAGGGCCATATAGGCAGCTCTGAGTTCCCCTTGTCCCTGGGCAGACCCAAATGACCACCTGCATCTCTGATACTTTGCCCAGGGGAGCCTAGGATGTTATCTCCTCCCCAGTGGAGTTAGGCTCCAGATACGAATATCAAACCATTTCTTCCCCATAACTTCAAATGTTTCTTAAATGCTCATGACTCCAAAACTTTAGTCCAGACCCCTCCTCCAGTGCTCCAGACCAGGGGTCAGGAACCTTTTTCTGCAGAGGGTCACATAATGTCTCTATTACACAGTCTTATTTTTTTTAAACAACCTTTGAAAAATATGAAGAGCATTCTTCTACTGGTCCTGCACCAGATTTGACCCTCAGGCCATAGTTTGCTGCTCCACATCTCCCTCTACATTCCTCATTTCTCCCTTTTCTACAATCTGCCACATTCTCTCCCTTTTTTTTTTTTCTTTCTCAAAAGCAGGAAATCTTAAAATCTCAGAGCAGCATGATTTACAGAGGCACTAAATGTCACACGGGGACATGCTAAGTAACTGAGTATTTTGTATTAGTCATCTATTGTTGTGAAGCAAACAACCCAAACATTTGCGGCTTAAACCCAGAACCAACATGTATTGTTATCATCCCCAACAGTTTCTGTGGGTCAGGGATTCAGAACCGGCTTAGCTGGCCAGTTCTGGCTCAGAATCTCCCAGGAGATTGCTGTCAAACTATTGAGCAGGTTGACAAGCAGATCCTAAAATTGATTCTAGATGTTTGGCATTTCCAGATAGACAAAACAATTTGAAAAAGAACAAAGTAGTAGGAATTGCACGTCCCGATTTCAAAACATACTCTAAAGCTCTAGTTATCAAGATCAGTGTGATAGATCATAAGTAAGTCCTTAGATTTACAGCCAATTGATCTTTGACAAAGGTGCAGGGCAGTTCATTGCAGAAAGGGTAGCCTGTTCAATAAATGATGCTGAGAAAATTGAATTTAGACCCTCGCCTCACATAATACATGAAAGTTAACTCAAAATAGATTTTAGACATAATCATAAGAGCTAAAGCAATAAGACATTTAGAAGAAAATATTGGAGAAAATCTTTAAGACCTTGAGTAAAGCAAAAATTTTGTAGATATGGCATCAACCAAATGAGCCTTAAAAGGAAAACAAGGATACATTGGATCTCATCAAAATTCAAAACTTTAGCACTTTGAAAAACAATGAAAATGAGGAATCAAGCAACAGACTGAGAGAAAATATTTGCAAAATACCCACTGATAAAGAACTTGCATTAAGAATTTATAAAGAATACTTAGAACTCAGAAAGACAAACAACCCAATTATAAAACAGATCAAAAGATATGAGTAGTTGTTTCACCAAACAAGATATACAAATGGCTACTACACACAGGAAACGACACTCAATGTCATTAGTCATAAGAGTAATGTAAATTAATACCATTTCAACTCACTGAAATACCTATCATAAATAACAGACAATAACAAATACTGGCGAGAATATGGAGAAACAGGAACATTCAGACATTGCTGGTGGGATTGTAATGATGCAGCCACTGGAAAACAGCTTGGCAGTTCTTCAAACAGATAAACATATTATCATATGCAATTTCACTCAAAAGTCTATACCCAAGAGAATAGAAAACACATGTACACACAAAGACTTCACATGTGAATATTCATAGAAGCTTTAGTCATTACAGCCCCAAACTGGAGACCCAACAACCAGCAAAACAAAATGTTTCACATCCATTTAATGGAATACTATGCAGCAAAGAAAATGGAACCAACTCCTGATACATAACATGACATGGATGAACCTCAAAAACATTATACTAATGATTCTATTTATAGTAAATGTCCAGAAAAGGCAAATTTATAGAGGCATGGTTAGGTTGGTGGTTTCCCAGGGCTGGAAGTGAGATGGAGAATTGTTCAATTATGTAAAGTATACTCCAATCATATTATCACAGGGCAGGCTTCAGTCACTAGAAAGCTCAAATGAGACTACAGGACTCACTTTCAAGGGGGTTTACTCACATGGCCGGCCAATTGGTGCTGGTTATTGGTGGGGGACCTCAGTTGTCTGCACAAAAGGCTCTTCGAACGACTGCTCGAGTATCTTCACCACATGGCAGCTGTTTTCTTCTAGAGCACCTGTGACCCAAAGACAAAGAATCAGATATCATCTACCCTGTCTATTAACTCTCCTCAGAGGTCAGAGCTACAGTGGTCAAACTAAGAAATCAAGAAAGGCTAAGTTGCCAGAGAGGAGGGGGCTTAGGGGTTTGTGTGAAATGGTGAAGGGATTAAAAAGTACAAATTGGTAGATACGGAATAGTTGCATGGATGTAAACTATAGCATAGGGAATACAGTCAATACTATTGTAATAACTATGTATGGTACCAGATGGGTAGTAGAGATATTGGGGCAACCACTTTGCAAAGTGTGATTGTCTAATCAGTATGCTATATACTTAAAACTATTATAAAATAATACTGAATATAACTGTAACTGGAAAATAAAATAATAAATTCATACTAGTCGGATGTAAACTATAGCATAGGGAATACAGTCAATAATATTGTAATAACTATGTATGGTACCAGATGGGTAGTAGAGATATTAGGGCAACCACTTTGCAAAGTGTGATTGTCTAATCAGTATGCTATATACTTAAAACTATTATAAAATAATACTGAATATAACTGTAACTGGAAAATAAAATAATAAATTCATACTAGTTGCTAAAAATAGAAAGATGTCTCAGATGGATTTCTTGACTGACTCAAACTTTCTCTGGAGGGATTTAATTAAAATTACATCACAAACTCTTTTGTTTGTGTTTCTTAAAAGCAACTCTCTTTGTTCTTGACTTGGGTTTCATCGTCTCATCTATACAAATGAATAATGAAAACTAAATGTTTTTACAGTGAATAAACTGGAGCTGCTGGTCCATGGACCACACTTTGAGTAACAAGGTTCTATACTATCCACCCCACCCCATGCCACCCCACCATACTCTGTCCCCAGGATCCCACACAAACTTTTTTCCACTGACTTGATCCATAAAAATAGGCCTCATGAGAAAGTCTGTTCCACCAAGTCATCTCTATGCCTAAACACTTCTGAGTAGAAATAGTTAATATATATAAAGTGAGTTCCTACTCAATACCAGATACTTTACATATATTACTTCATAGTATTTTCACAATAACCCTAGTTATTACCAGTCTCATTTTATTGGGAGGAAACTGAGGCTCAAATATTACATAACTTGCCAACATCGTGTGGTAGCAAGTAGCAGAATTGGGTCTTGAACCCCAGAAGTCTGCCTAAAGATTCACACATAATTGTTTTTACACTATTCTGATCTCAGTGGAGGAACACAGTTTATACTCAAATTGAATCCACATGGTTAGGTGCCAGAAGCCAGTTCCAGCATGTCATAATTGCAAGAGTTTCATCAAAAGGTTGATGGAACTTGGGGACTCAACAAGGGCTGAGTCACATATGTTGTCACCTGTTGGGAATGGCTGATGGCATTTCCCCAAACCTGAAAAGGGATGATTGCTTGCTGCCAGACAGCTCAGGGCATCTTAATCTAAATGTTATTTCCTCCTACTGGCCAAACACCTGAACAGCCTTAGGCGATTCTCCCCATTCTGACAATGGACTCTGTATATGAAACCTGACCCTTTGAAGTGTATATCTTCACCTCGCCTCAGGACAATTTGTGTTCATAAAAAGCATGGGGTCCTGAGACTAGGAGATCTTAGCTCCTTTTAGCTAGGCTCCTCTGACCCCCATAAGCCTTTCAACATTATATTTCATCTCTGGACTCTTTAAGTTACACACGGCCCCTTCTCCAGATTGCTGAACCCTTCTAGATGCCAGAACAAGAGCACCAATAGCTGGGACCAGGATGGAGCCATCCTTGTTTGGGGGGTTTGTTCATCTGCAATATTGAATAATACAATCAACTTATCAGCTAGGAGAAGAGAGCATGAAGTGTAGTTCTCCTGACCTTACTGTAAGCACCATAAGACTCCCAAGCAATCTATTAGATTTTTAGTAATAAGGGAAAATTGGAGACATGGCCAACTTGATAAAACAGAGAGGATTAGGAACAAATTTGAAAGAGAAAAGAAATCTTTTAGAAATTAAAAATTAGGTAATAGTACGTAACAAGAGTTGGAGAACTATGACCCACAAGCCAAATATAACACACCATAAAAATTTTGAAAATAAAACTTTATTGTAACATAACTACACCCATTGCCTATAGCTGCTTTTGCAGAGTTTAGTAGTTGCAACAGAGACCACATGATCTGCAAGTCTGAAAGATTTTACTATCTGGCTCTTTAAGAAAGTTTGCAGATTCCTGGATTACACTCATTGGAAGCAGTTGATAGGTGTCTGGTTAGAATAGGACATACAGTGCATCAGGCAAGAAAGCACCACAGAAGGCAGAAGGTAGGTGACTCCTCAATCTTTATAAGAAATCATGAAATGCACCAGAGGAAGAAAGTGAGGAAACAGATTATGCTGTGGTCAAGAAAAGCCTTTCGTTTGCTCAAACAAGCCATGACCAACTTTGTAAGATCGGACAAGCAAGTGTTGGCCAGACGGGCTGCTGAGATGTATGTACCTCTGCAGCTCTAGAAACGCTGGGCTGGAAGCGGAGTGGCAGGGAACGCTGGAGGTAGCTCACACAGCCCTTCAGGTCCTGGCGGCCTGCAGCCCCTTCCTAAGAAACCCATGCAAACATCAGAGAAGGACAATGGAAACAGGACAGAAGACAGGAATAACCAGGCTGCACCCAGTCATCCGGTAATTCCACAATACTTATGGAGTGGACACAGACATCATTTTGGCAATAACGGCTGGGGCAGAAATAAGAATCGCAGCCACATAGGGCTTTGGGCCTGGTTCTCATCCCATTTAACAGGTACAACAATTCGGCACTACTGTTTGTAGGTGAGGAGGCTGGAGCTCAGAAAGCTAACCCAGGTGGTCAGTGCCACAACCGATTGGAAGGATTGGGAGTTAAGGGTGCCAGGTTTCTTCTGCTCTGAATGGGGACCAGCTAGTAAATCATAAGTGCCAAAAAGAGAACTGAGGAGCTAGGAAGAGAACTTAGGAGTCCCTAACCGCCTCATCTGTATCCGAACAGGGGGTGCCTGACTCCCCAGCAGGCACAGCGTAAAAACCCTCCAAGGCTTCAGTATTTGCTGACAGTCACTCTGGGGTTTTCAGTCCTTTGTGCATTTGTGTTTCTTGTGGGTCTGAAACCACATAGGACATCTAGGACCCCGAGGCCTAGTGATAAATCTCAGCAGCCACGGGCCCTGCACAATTGCTTGCTTGCTGCGCTGATTTCTGGGTGGGGCTCTTTGTAAGACAGAAAAGGGATTGCATAAAGTGAGGTGCTAAGAACATGGTCATCCTGTTACGTTTTTAAACCACAGAACCCTGCCATCCCTGGACCTAGGTGTCCTCTGCTATTGTCAGAGACAGAAAGGAGAAGTGACTTGACCAAGGTCACACAACTAGTAAAGAGCAGATTCTAGGCCAGACCCTAGATGAGTTAACGCCAAGTCCAGATTGCTCCTAATCCGCACCCCACTGTATCACACTTCATTCTCCGGGGAAAACTCGGTCCATAAAGAGCCAAACAGAGTGTAACTAGGAAAACTAGTCTTTACTACACGCAACAAAAATGCTGTCCATGTGTGTTCAGCTAAGCAAAGATCAGACTGCTGGCCCGTGGGGGAGAGCTGGAGAGAAGGCGGCTTCTTTTCCCTTCGGTGTAAGAAGCCATACAGCAGCTCAAACCAGCTCGTGAGAACCAGTTGGTAGCATCTCTTTCCAACCTCATATTCAGCCACAAGCACATTGTTGGCTTGATATCGGACACAGGGTTGGGGTGGGGGGGGGGCAAAATTTACACCATGAAAAATCAACAAGTGCTACAAATGAGGTCTCCTTCCCAGCCCTCAGCCACAGCCACAGCCCCCTACTGGAAGTGAGCTCATCAAAGTAGAAAATGTGATGCTTCGGTGACAGGGGTAGTGCAGGTTCCTCATCTGTCTGAGCAGAGGCTGCACCGTGAGGCTACCCCCCAGCTTCCCTTTCCCTCACCTCTGCCTTTCTCTTCTTCCTCTCTTGACTTCGGGCTGTGCTGGGGACAGAAGTTGCCATAATGGCTCTGGTTCCAGGGGAAGACGCCGGCTGGGGGTCGTGGTTTTCCCATTTTTTTGGGCATCCGAATCACCTGGCGAGTGAGTTACACTCATTGGATACTTTCCCTGGAGCTCCCGGGCTATGGCCTGAAAATTGACATTTCTAACAAGCTCTCAGGTGATGCTGATGTTGTTCATCCAGAGACCACCATGTTGGAAACCTCGCCGGCTTGAACCTCAATGCACTGCACAGTCTGCATTGATTTCGTTCCCACACAAGCACAGGAATTCTTGACTTCTCTCCAAGACAGTGAGAAGGAGCATTGCTAGACGGTCATAACTTGTTCCCCAAATCCACAGCCACCCCTGCCTTTGACTTTATTATTCTGAGAAGCTGGGAAGCTGGAGAAACTACATAATGCAGTGTTTACAGGTTTACAAGTATTTAGAGTTAATTCATCCAGGGTGTAGCCTAGATTCTGCTAATCAGGTGTCCAAAGCAATCAGAGCCTTGTATTCTAAGCAGGGGGTATAAGAGGACACACGTACCTTCTTACGCAGGGATAGGAAGGCCTGCAGTGGAAAGGTTCCTTACTTTCCAAATAAAGCAAGGTGATTTGGGATCATGAGGTTCCGAAAAGGCTCAGGAATTTGAGACACCAGATCCTCTGAGAGCAGAGTTGAGGGGCAAGACTGAAAGCAGATGGGCTGACAGCTGTATATGGAGCAGTAGCTCCCCGTCCTCTCCTTCCTCCTGAGCAACCAAGAGAGTTCTTTCCCGACCAAGCCTGGAAATTGGAGGCTTGGTCTCTGAAGAAGTGAACCACACAGGCTCTGAATGGGGACATCAGGTGCACACAGGAGCAGGGGAAATTGCCATCCTGCCAATAAGGCTATGACAATACATGTTTACATTCTGAGTGTTATGAACATTACCTCCCTTTTACTGCTCCCAGACCAGATGGTCTTAGATTTCTGGGCAGGATTTCGGTAATTCTTCTCCATAGAAACAAGTTGGCCCCGGGGGGAGGGAGGAGGGAAATTCTTACGATACTGACATTTCATCTAATGAGAAAGCTGTCCCAGATTTGATCACCCGATAATTATGCCTAATGTCCAACACCCTCTCTCTGCAGCCAAAGTTTCCTGTTAGCTCAGTGGTTCTCAACCTTCTGGCCCTTTAAATACAGTTCCTCATGTTGTGACCCAACCAT
>NW_005364711.1:1862056-1885428 GCF_000412655.1 Myotis brandtii
AATGAGGATGGTCCTAGGCGACCCCTGTGAAAGGGTCGTTCGACCGCCAAAGGGGTCGCGACCCACAGGTTGAGAACCGCTGTAAGTACTTTACTTAATCAACAAATGCCAGAAGGAAACTTGCTAACCTGAAACACAGAGATCAAAGCAAGTAAACTGGCCCAGCTGGCATGGCTCAGTGGTTGAGTGTCAACCCATGAACCAGGAGGTCATGGTTCCATTCCCGGTCAGGGCACATGCCTGGGTTGAGGGCTCTATCCCCAGTAGGATGTTTGCAAGAGGCAGCTGATCAATGATTCTCTCTCATCATTGATGTTTCTATCTCTCTCTCTCCCTCTCCTTTTCTCTCTGAAATAAATAAAAAATATATTTTTAAAAAACACAAGTAAACTGAAGAAGAAAGGGGCAATTTCAGAAGAAAACTATAATTTCTATCCTTATAAGGTCAGAAAAAATATTGTACCCACAGAGCAAGAACCAATGAGTTCAGAGAAAAGTTCATGGAAATAGACCAGTATAATAAAAAATTAAAAAAAAAATGTTGTTGTTAAAAGTCATTTGAAGGCCTAGAAAATAAAGTTGAGATCATCTCTATAATCTAGGGGAAATGTAATAAAAAAAAAATGTCGTTGTTAGAAGTCATTGAAGGCCTGGAAAATAAAGTTGAGATCATCTCTATAATCTAGGGGAAAAGTCAGAAATGAAAAAATAAGAGAAAAATATATGAACACTAGAAGAGTGGGTGTTTTGACAGATTAAAGATGGCTAAAAATTCTTTGCTATTCTTCCAGTTGAGCGGTAGAGTCCAAATGTCCTCCTCTTGACAGAGAGCTTGGTCTTGTTACTTACTTGATAAATAGAATGTCGGAGATGTGATATTCTGGAACTTCCAAGGCGGGGTCAAAAGAAGACATGCAACTTCCATGCAGGCCCCCTATACTACTACTCTAGCACCGAGTCACCATACTCTAAGGAAGCTCAAGCAGCCTTGTGGAAAGTCCCATATGGAAAGGCACCAAGGACCCCATCAACAGCTTACCACCAACTGGCCAGCCCTGTGACTGAACCATCTTGAAAGTGGGTCCTCTAGTCCCATGGCAGAAGCTTTCGTGATGCCACATAAAGCAGAAATGAAGCCATTCCCTGCCCCCACCGAGCCCTGCCCGAATGATAGATGTGTGAGCAAAGTAAATTATTGCTATTGTCATAGCCACTTAGTTCTGAGATGGTTTATTATATATCAGTAGATAACTGGAACAACATTTAACTGATAAGAATTTTAGAAATAGAGATGAGGAAAAAGAGAGAAAACAATAGAAGGAAGGAAACTTTCAAAATAATAATACAAGAAAAATTCCCAGGACTGGGTCTCTAGATTTAAACCAAAAGCAACATAAAATACTGAGTGCCCAACACAATGTATTAAAAAGTTGCTATTCTGAGGCACATTATCATAAAATGTCAGAATACTAGAGATAAAGAGATCATCCTAAAAACTTCTAAAGAGAAGGAAAGGAGAGGAGGTGAGGGAGCCAATAGAAATATCAGAGATCAATTGTTCTTCTCTGCAGTGCTGGAAGCTATGGTAGAAGGTAATAAAGAAATGCTTCCAAGCTATGGCGGGGGAAGGGGGGGGAGGAGGATTAAACCCAGAATTCTATGCTCAATGAAACTATTAATCAATTGTAAGGGGAGAATAAAGACATAATTTTTACTTGCAAATTCTCAAAGACTTGTTCTGCCAGAGAAGAGCAAGTCAAGATAAATGAGGCCTGGGCTTCAGGAAGCAGGGGTCCAGCACAGAGAGGTGAGGGAATTCCCAGGGGCAGGTGAAGGGAAATTCCTCTGTGCTGGCTGAGCAGCAGGCCCCTGCAAGTAGAGCCAGCAATCCAGTTTGAAGAATGGGGGGCTGGAGGGGAACAGGGATGGGTAGAATCAATACATTCCCTGGTGTTTTGCCCATGTTGAAAGGAATTTTGCAGTTCTGAACAATGATTTAGGTTTCAATGAGTGATGGGAAATGAATAATTATGCAACAATAAAACGTTAAAGAAGCCACCCATCCTAAGAAAGGCAAAAAGTTGTAGAAAAAAGAAATGTAAATACTACAGTCTACAGACTTCACTATGATAATGTTTACATGGTCATAATAATGTAAACACAGATTATTGAACCCAACATTGTGAAATTGCAAGGTCCTGGTACTGTAAGAATGTGAGAAAGAATGGAGGGCAATTCAAGAGCGATGAACAGGTCTTCTGCCATGGTAAGAAATCATTAGCTAATATCTTTTTATCTTTTTTAAAAATATGCTTTTATTGATTTTAGAAAGAGATGAAGGGAGAGGGAGAGAAATAGAAACATCAATGAGAGAGAAACATCGATCAGCTGCCTCCTGCATGCCCCCTTACTGGGGATCGAGCCTAAAACCCAAGCATGTGCCCTGGCTGGGAATCAAATCTACGACCTCTTGGTTCATGGATTATTGCTCAGCTACTGAGCCACACTGGCCAGGCCATTAGCTAATATCTTACTAGTAAGTTGAAAAATCAAGAAAGAGCAGTCTAAACATGTTATTTGAATGTAAAGCAATACATTTAGGGCTACATGACTGATACCAATTTTTCTGAGAAAGAATTTGTTTAGAGGGAGAAGGGGACTAAGGTGAGGTAAGTGAGGTGCCTGGGCTCAGAATTGATGTGCACAATTCTGGGAGTGAGTGCCATCTTGCATTTTGCACTCTAGACATTGTGCCTCACCCTAGTCCCAACCATAGGGGAAAGCGCTGGATATCATGAAGGTGGTGGTATACAGAAGATGAGGAAAATGTAGAGAGATGGGAGGAGGCTCAGGGCTGTGTAGGTCACATACTAATGAATGGGCTGAATGGGACACCTTTAAGTCAAACCTGAATAGATGGGTAGGCTTTTGCAAGGTGGATAAGAGAATGGCATTCTAGGTGCAATGAACAAATGCAAAGGAGCAAAGGCAGGCATATGAAGTTGGGGTGGGGGGGTGATGGACATAACTGGGAAGAAGAGGGAACAAGAAGAATTTGATGGATTCCTATTATGGATCAGATTCTAAAACACTGGGTTGGATTCTGAATACCCGGTTAGACTCTAAAAAGAATTTTCTCCTAAAGCAGAAGAATTAATTGAGGAACACCCTACAGATGATTGCCTTCCTCTCCAGGGCGGAAAAACAAAATCTAGAAGCTTCAGTTTGTCAGCTTCAGTGGGTTGATAGTATTGGCCCCTCGGGGGCCTTGAGACTCTTGGCATGAAGGGTATTAGACAGGCATAGGAGATGCTTCCACTGGGAATTGCTGAACATGAGTTTTATGAGTTTGCACAGTGGGGCTGAGTGGATGGATGCCTGCTGAGGAGAGCTTTGTCTACTGACATGAGGAAACTACAAGCTGTTCAGTGCCATGGGGCTCTCCCTGCCCCAAAGCCAGCTTCCCTTGAGTCCCTGGGAAATAGATCAGGATGTTTAAGCCAGAGAGGCCCAGAATTCTTGATGATTGAGATATCATTGTGAAAGCAAACAAACAGCCCAAGATCCTCTGAAGAAATGGTAGACAATGTTTTGTTTGCCTATTGACTGGCTTAGCATAATATTTTCTCAATCTTGGTCCCGCATCAATTTCTGACAGTACAATTGAAGGCTGATGCAGGAGTACATTGTCTACAGGGCCAGCCAAGGAAACTGGGAGCTTGGTCAGTGGCTGTAAATATCCTCTTGGTATTTCAATTTGTTTATTCTGAAGTGTTCTCTAGGGGCTGAGAGGGTTCTGGGACACACTGGCACCAAGTCTGCAGTGGGAAAGATCAGTTGCTGAGATAAGGGTTGGGGTCCCGCCTTGAGACGCGCCATGAAGAAAGGATCTGATTTAGCCATTAAATCCCTCGAAGGGGTGGTGAGTGTGACTATAACAATGGGGTATTCAGAAGAACACTTGGTAGGCAGGAAAGGGATGTTCAAACCCAAATGTGACAGAGGCTTAGGGGACTTGGAGTGTCACTCCCGCTTCTTCCAGGGACACCGATGGAAACTCGTTAAGAAGATTGCAGAAATAGATTCCTACTTCCCATGACCCAAGAGATGGTGGAGAGCAAAAACTGAAGCCGGAGGACAGCAAAACCTGCTGAAGATTTGTCCTCAGTACAAACTTCGTCCGGGTCCACATGCTTCACTGTGGGTGGTCCGGCCTGAACTTAGGAGGAATGAGCTCATTGGTCCTCTTTGCTTTTAAGTGTTCTTAATGGACTTGAGTACTGCAGGAGCAAGGTCATTGAGAGAGAGACTGAGAGAGGGAGGGAGCTCAGCACATACAAAAATAACACGTGCAGAAACAAACTTGTGTAGAAAGAGGGAGAACTCTAAATAAAGATTCACTGCCTGGCCAGTGGTGGAGCGTCGACCTATGAACCAGGAGGTCAAAGTTCCATTCCTGATCAGGGCATATGCTCGGGTTGTGGGCTCAATCCCCAGTGTGGGGTGTGCAGGAAGCAGCCAATTGATGTTTCTCTCTCATCACTGATGTTTCTATCTCTCTCCCTCTCCCTTCCTCTCTGAAATCAATAAAAATATATTTTAAAAAATACAATAAAGAAAGATTCACCAAGATTTACACAGGGTGGCCAGAAGGACTTACACAGATCCCTAGTAGGTTGTCCAGTAAAGGTCCAAGGGATACTCTGAAACTAACTACACACACACACACGAAAGCTTCACCAAGATTTACACAGGGTGGCCAGAAGGACTTATACAGATCCCTAGTAGGTTGTCCAGTAAAGGTTCAAGGGATACTCTGAAACTAACTACACACACACACACACACACACACACACGAAGTAAGTTAAAGGATTCTTCAGTGGCTGGGATTCTTCAGTCTGAAACATCTTGTTTGTATTTAGTGTGGAGTGTTTTCCCTAAAGGATATCCTGTTTGAGATTAGTATTGGCTGGTTCCTCTTAACATCCTTAAAGAAACATCCAGGAAAATGAAATAAACCCCCACCCCTCCAATTGCATGCCAAATGATTTGTCTGGAGGAGGTCAGGGAGAAAGTTGCATGAACCAACACGTATTCTTGTCTCCTCTTGCAGGTCCCTGCTATAACCCAGAGTCCCTGACAACTTCCCCAAAGGAGAAGGGATCTTGATCATCAAGGGAGGCAGTGTGGCATTAGAATTGTACCAATCTTAGACCAGTTTCCAGCTTGGCTCCGAGGTGCTAAGATTAACATCTGTGCCTCAGTTTACTTGCCTTATAAAATGAGGATAAAGGTGTATCTCAAGGCCATTGGGAGACTCAAACAAGCAAGTGTATCAAAGCACCCTAATTCTGTCAACAATAAAGGTTTACAAAATAAATAAATAAATAAAAATCAAAGCACCCTACAGCTCACAATGAACTTTAACACATTATTATTATAATGCATATTTCTTTAATCAGCCCAAAGATATTATCTTGACGTCATATAATTAATTAACAACTGAAAAAATAAAATGATTGGAAATATTATTTTTTCATAATTTAACTCAGCAATCGTCTTTTATTTATATGCTAAGAAAAGTCCGCTTTTCTTGTCATTATCAGATTTAAAAGGCCAAATTTCTCCACCAATCTTTCTATTGCCTCTTCATTCAGCATCACCCTGAAGTGATAAAATACCAAGGGCCCTGAACACTGTGTGGGAAGTGGAGATTAAGGGTTCAGCATCACCCTGAAGTGATAAGGGCCCTGAACACTGTGTGGGAAGTGGAGATTAAGGACGAGAGACACAGCTTCTATGTGACCCAGTCAGTTGGACGTCGCTAGTTTAAAGGTTCTGCCTCCTTTATGTCTTAATCCTGACTTCCCATTCTGCTCTGGCCATTGGCTTAGACTTTCGCCAGAGCTCCCCTGGATTGTGGCAGTAACCTTCCTGCTTTCTCTGCCCTCAGATCTCCATATTTCCTTTTCACAGAAGCAGAGCTGGAGAATAAATGTTTGTTGTCTACCCCCTCGCTGTCTTCACCATTCCTCATGATATCTATGCTGAGTCTCATTGAACCACTTTCACTTCCCTGTGAGGTTTTGCCTGAAATGAACCTTCAAAACCCCTGTCACCTTTGCTTCTCAGGTCTTAGGTCAGGTTTCCCCTCTTCTGGGAAGTGTTTCCAATACTCCTGTGCCAACCAACTGCTCCCAACTCTTGAAAGGTGCCCATCCTATTGATTATAAGAGTCGGAGGGCATTTTTATCATGGCACTAATTCCTTGGCATAGCAATAGTATACTTGCAGATTTCCCCTATGGTATTATGAGTATCTTAAGGAGGGGAATTATGTCAGGTATCTTTTTATGTTTCTGAGACCTAGCACAGTGCCTGGCATAGCATGGGTTTAATGTATGTTTATTATGAGTAAACAAATGGGCAAAAGAACAAATTCTGTGTGGCTTGGCCTGTTGAGTATTGACCCAGAAACCAAGAGGTCACAGTTTGATTCCCGGTCAGGGCACATGCCCGGTTTGGGGCTTGATCCCCAGTAGGGGGCATGCATGCAGGAGGCAGCTGATTAATGATGTTTCTCATTGATGTTTCTTTCTCTCTATCCCTCTCCTTTCCTCTCACTCTAAAAATCAATAAAAACATACTTTAAAAAAATTTCTGTGAGCTAAAATGAGTTGCCAAATCAGGGCGTTTGCTTTTAGGAGATTTTTAAGATAAGGTCAGACAGTTCTCCTTTTAGGGTGCTATGAAATGGCAGAGTTCACAGGGGGATGAATGAGAAGTACCTGCACCCCATCTGCTCCTCTTTTTCTAGGCTGAAACCGGGGGTGACGGGGGGCGGGGAGAAGTAATTTCTTTAGAAAGTGAGGAAACAGAGTGAAAAGCAAGTCGCTACTGTTATTGAGCACTTATCACATCCTCAGGACTGTGACAGGCAACCTAAATATATCATTTTATCTTCGTCACACTCACGTGAGTTTGGTGTTTTTAATGCCCCTTTTATAGAGAAAGAAACTGAAAATTGTGGAATTTAAACAACTTCCCAAGAGCACATAATTTAGAAATGACAGACCCAGCACTTGGACCCAGGTTCTCCCAGGTTCCTTTATCCACGATTCTCCAACTGGAGAATGAGTCACGTCCAACTGGAGAATTGGACCATGAAGTGGTGTGGGGGTCACTCAAAGGGAGAAAGTATCCATGTGCCACGTCTTCCTGGGGCCATTCTACGGAAAGATTTTTAGAAAAATACTGTCTTTATATTCAAAAACACAAAATTAAATACTTAATTTGTATAAATATTTAAGATAAAGAGAAGCCTCTACTAGTAAGGGCAATTCTGAGTGGAAGTATTAGAAGCATCTTCTATGCCCATCAAATACCCTTTATGCCAAGCGTCTCAAGGCCCCCATAGGCCAATACTATCAGCCCACTGATCCCGACAAATCGAAGGCCCTAGAGAAAGGCAAGCGACTGTAGGGTGTTCTTAAACTGTTTCTTCTGCTTTAGAAGTTTTTTTTTTTTGGTCAAGAATCTAACTGTATATTAAGAATCCATGACTGTAGGGTGTTCTTAAATTGTTTCTTCTGCTTTAGAAGTTGTTGGGGGTTTTTTGGTCAAGAATCTAACTGTATATTAAGAATCCAATCCAGTGTTTTAGAAATGATCCTTACATGTTTTCAGAGTTAGGGATGATTGATTACTTTGGGCTGAACCCCAGGCTTCCGGGTTCTACACTCTCACGCTCTGGGCTCATCAGAGCTGCTGCATGGGACGTTGAAGAAGGTCTGGACTACCGTCAGGAGAGCCGCAGATGCTCGCCAAGAGCGAGAGGGAGGCCAATGACGCATCACCCTGCAGCCCGTGGGGCCATGCGGTGGAGGCCCCAGCTGTGACACACGTGGTCCAGGGAGGGAAAACAAAACAGCAGGAGCTCATCGGGCCAAGATGATATTTCCAAACCCCAAACGCAGGACCCATCTCCCCTTCCCGACTTCGGCTCAGAGATGTGCGATCTTGCCAAGGGACTGAGCAAAGCCAGGAGTGTCTGGACCATCCGGAATGAGAACCCTGAGGACAAAAGTTTGCAACGTCACTTTCCAGGCTGAACTCAGATGCCCAGTTAACAAGTGATACTTCGCTGGAGTTCTTCCTCAATTTATATTTCAAGGGTCACTTAACCTTTGAACAGTCACAGAATTGTCAAGGAAGCCTAAGACTTTAATTCTAAGTCATGTTCAAAAAGCATATGCCATATTTAGTCTACCTTAAGATACTGTGTAATTATTTTCATATGTTAGCATCTCTGATATTGCTATGTCTCTTAACACCGATGATATATCATAATCTATTGAGCTATGTGTTTTTTTTCTTTATTAGTATCACATTAAATAATAATGTGTTTGTCATTGATGTCTTCTTGAATTCAAATACATATTGTGCTTTTACTTCTGGGTTTCCATATAAACACTGTACATGTATGTAAGTTTAATGAGTTTCAAACATTATAAGCTATTGAAACTTTTCTTTCCTCTTTTTTAACCCCCTCCCCCTTTTTTTACATGCCCTTGACCAGAATCAAACCTGATACCCTTTGGTCTGCAGGCCAATGCTCTATCCACTGAGCCAAACCAGCTAGGGCTCTTATGTAATCTTTAGATGAAGCCCCATATAGAAGAGAAATAAAAGGTTGAGGCAGGAATAGGGCCCCTTTCACATACAAAGGCCCACTGAGCATTCCCTGATGTTCCCCGAGGCAATTCAATAGCGTTTGGCAGATCAAGTAGAAAATAATGGATGAAGGTATAAATACAAGGTATTAAAGTTGATCTTATTGTCTATTTCTATATCTACCTCCAACTAAATGCCAAGAACAGGGAGTTCCTGTGTCAATAATAAAGCCTTATGTAATTATTTGACCCTGTAAATAATATAAATGCATACCTTTGATACATTTTAAAAATACAAATATGAAAAAATCTGTATGATCTAGAGAAAGCTGTCTTTAGAACTAAGTTAATCAAAATTAATAGCTGTAAATATGTAAATGAATAAGTACTTAATTAATTGTTTGACACAAACAAGTGGAAAAATAATAACAAAAATTTCCAAGCAAAATAAAATATAGGAATCGATAAAAGTAAAGGCAGAAATTACATGTAAACAAAAAGAATATGATACATGTATGATCTGAGTCTTTGAAAAAGGACAGTAACTAAAATAGGTAAATCACTACCTAGACTTATCCAGAGAAAAGTGAGAAGAAATAAGAATAAAAAAATAACCATAGAGGAAAAAGAAATGGAAATAATTGTAAGAAATATGTGCAAAGATTTATACAAAGGCACTTTAAAACCTGGGGAAGCCCTAGCCGGTTTGGCTCAGTGGATAGAGCGTCGGCCTGCAGACTCAAGGGTCCTGGGTTCAATTCCGGTCAAGGGCATGTACCTTGGTTGCGGGCACACACCCAGTAGGGAGTGTGCAGGAGGCAGCTGATCGATGTTTCTCTCTCATCGATGTTTCTAACTCTCTATCTCTCTCCCTTCCTTTCTGTGAAAAATCAATAAAATATATATTTAAAAAAATAAAAATAAAAAAAATAAAACCTGGGGAAAAAATGGACTCTTTCAATCAAAAATAGAAACTGCCAAAATTGATTCAAGAAAGGAAGAAGTACACAGAACAACTGGGAAAGTTGTCAAAGAACCCCAGTGTTTTATAAACCATCCCGGAGTACAGCATAAGAGGTAAGATCAATATTATTACTATACAGCCATCATAATAACAAGATAAAGAGACAAAGTTGGCCCTTAAGGCCCCATCTAACTAATGTATATCAATGCAAAAATGGTAAAATCAATATCACAGAGAGAATTTCGCAGTATGTTATATAATAATACTAAAGGCCCAGCGCGCAAAATTGCGTGAGACCCAGAGACCCGCCCCCCACGCCGCAGGACCCAGACTCCCTCCACCGTGCTGCCACGGGCAGGACCCCAGACCCCAGCACGTGGGCCTCCTGAGCTCATTTGTGCCTGGCTGGTCCCCATTCCTCTCTCCCCAGTGTTGAGTATCTGAGCCATTGGCTACTCTGAACAGTTTGGCTCTTTTTCTTAGTAACAGCTTTTACCTTCTGCCTCAATTCCTCTTCCAGCTCATGCCCTTTCCCTGCGCGCAGCTTCCCCCCGCCACTTGCCATGTGCCCCCCCACCTCTGCCCCTGTGGTGGGAGCACCTCCACTCGCCACCTGGGGACCCGCGCTGCGCTCCCTGCACCCCACCTGCCCGCCCCCCACCTTGCTGCAACCGAAGCCTGTGGGCCACGGGACTGAGAGGTACTCCATGCCCCTTCTGGTGACCGGTCTTTGGTCGTTAGGGCGTTATGGCATTACGGCCACTGGCTTTTTATATATATAGATACTGGGACCATCTGAGGCTTGTTCAGAAACCCAAGGACAATTCAGTGTTAAGCAGTTGTTCTTGTAAGTCACCACATTAATAAGTCAAAGAGTCAAAAAGCATAGTCTCATTTCAATAGATGCTTAAAAGTCATAATGGAGACTTCTTGAAGATGGAAGACAATAGTATCTTAAACTGTGCCACCTGCTTAATGGTAAACTGTTATAAATATTCCCATTACAGGGAAAAACAAAGCTGGGAAGGCCATTATCAGTATCTCTATGTAACTTCTTTCTGGAAACACTTTACAATGCATCTGACACACAAAAAATAATTTAGAAGTGAAAAAAATTAGAGAAGGAAAAATGATCATTATTTATAATGATGTCTTTATACTTGGAAAGTCTAAGAAAAGCGATTGGAAAACATTTTTTTAAATAAGAGAATAGAGTAAATAACAACAACAAAATATGAAAGGTTTAAAGTCTGATTTATAATAGTTAATGAACAATTAAAATAGGATTGTACTTAATTAGAAATATTTGGGACCTTTATTTTAAAATGTTAAAGTTCATCTAAAGGACACAGAAGACTGAAAGACCCCATGTTGAAAAGAATGGAATTTCCCTGAAGTAACCTATAAAGTCACTGGAGTCAAATCCAGTCACGTTACAGAAACAATTTATCTCGTAACATAGAAGTGTTTACTAGTCAGGGAGATTCTGAAACAGACGAACAATGAGTGAGCATTAGTCAAATGTTACTTTTAAAATTATACAGCTACATTAATTTAAACTAGTGTTAGTGCTGAAAAGACAGATACATCAGGGGAGTGTGAAGACTACACAAATATTATAAATACATATGAAAATATAGTGAGAAATATGTACAAATGAGTATAATGGGAAAATGCATCAAATATTGATTACGTGGTATTAGTATAACTACAAAGCTATTTAGAAAAAAAATAAAGCTAGATGCCTACCCTAATCCCTATTCAAAAATCAATTCCAGGTGTAAGAAAGATTCAATACTTTTTAAATTAACTAGAGTGTACTAAGAGTCACATAGGTACTTTTTCAAATTAATCTTGTCCCTTGTCATGATGGTACAAAAGCCAGAGGCCACACATTTAAAAGAATAATAAACGTGACAATAAAAGCACTTGTGAATAGCAAAAATACCATGAGCAAAGATTTAAAATAAGAGAGCTTTGGAAAATACTTACATTACATTTGACACCAAAATAATAATATTCTTATAATAAAAACTCTTTAAAAAGCACTTACTTAACAAATAATCCTATTTTTTTAAAAAAAAAACAAACAAACAAAGCAAAGGACATAAATCTGAGAAAAAAGAAATTAAAATGGTGATAAACATGAAAAAATGTGCAACCACTATGGTCATTTTTTAAAAAATGCGTATTGAGTAACAAAGGGATACCATTTTCATCTCAAAAGTCATTTAGTGGTGCATGTGGAGGGCAGGGTGGAGGGAAGCACTCTCATAAACTGATTGGTAGGAATAAAACCTGATATAACCCATCTGGATGGTCACTGGGCGATCTCTATCAACGTACAAAATGCACAGTCTTTATGTCAGTTGCTGCATTTATAGGAACTCAACCTACAGAGACACTCTCTTACGAATGTAAATACACAAATGCACACAGTGGTTTGCAGCAGCATTATAGTCACAGCAAAAGTCAGGGGAAAAAGCCAAATATCTGTCCGTGGGGAATACTTAGATTATGATATATATATACATGTACTGTGAAACATTATTCACACCATACTCTGTTATTAAAGAGAGTTGGGTCTCTATATTGTGACATGGGGAAACGTCCAAGGTGTATTACTAGCATGTGACAAAGCAAGCAAGATACAGAACGCTGCTTGGCTTAAATCCATTTATAATTTCCAAAGCATGTGCATGTATGTGCAGATGCTTGCCTACACATACCTTGCTCCTCTGTGTTCTTATAAATGGTCTTATTTCTATTTTTAAGTGAAAGGGGAAGAAATAGTCAAGGCAGGATTGAGAGTAGGAAACTGTATCATTTAAATAATCAGAATGAATCACGATCTTGATACAGGAGGAAAAAGTCCTGCATTGAAAACCAGCCAGCCCTCTGCTCCCTGGCTTGGGGACCCCTTGCAGGGGATCTGATGGTGCTGCACCTCAGCTTTTCCTACTATGGATTGAACATTGGTGTCCCCACAAAGGGAAGCCTAATCCTCAATGTGATGGTATTTAGAGGTAGGGCTTGGGGGGAGGGGGGTGTGGTAATTAGGTCATGAGGACAGGGCGCTCATGGGTGAGATGAGTACCCTTGTTAGAAGAGAGGAGAGAAAGGGTCTCCCTCAGCCATATGAGGATACACACAGCAAGAAGGTGACTGTCTCCAAGCCAGGAAGCAAGGCCTCACCCGGCGTGTGTTCTACTGGCACCCTGATCTTGTACTTTCCAACCTTCAAAACTGGGAGAAATATAGTTTAAGCCACCCGGTCTGCACTAAGATAGTTATCCCCAATGCCTACTCAAACAATGAAACCCTCTGAGTCTGTTAATTTTCGGAAATTGCTAGAAAAAAAATGTTTTTATAATAATTACAACAGGGGTTTTAGAAGTGATTATATCTTGGAAGCCTGGTAAATCATTTCTGGAGTCACTTCCTTATGCTGCAGCCTCTGCCAAAAAAAAATGACAGACTATCAGCTCTCCAGCCAGAGTCATGCATTGAGCATATCAGCCAAATCTGAGAGGCAAAGAAATTGCCACTTCATTTAGCTAATTGGTTGGATTCAGAGTCATAAAGTGTCAGAGATGGAACTCCGGAGACACCATCAAGTCCAGCTCGGTCTCCTGATTCATGCTCAGCCTGGCTCCAAACTGACTCAGAAACCAGACGTGCAATAGAGCAAGAATCAGGACAAACAGGGTTGGACATCCGCAAAAACAGTGAAAGCTCAGTTCTTCCGTCTGCCCAGCTGTTTAGGAAACCACAACACAAACAGCTACAAACACAGGTTGTGACCTGGAGCCGTCAGTGCCTTCGATCCCACAGAACAAACAACGACGCAAGAGAACAGAGTCACCAGGATTAGATCACTGGACTCTGTGCTCCATGTGTCCCTCCTTGATGTCCAGAGAGATCTGTGGAGCCTGACCATAGGATGCACTCTCCGCCCTGCCCTAGGGATTCAAGCCAGCCTAGCCCAGGCCACTTGGATGGCCTCTAATATATGAATGGATTCACTGCACTCATTCAGCTCAAATGCCAGATTCTCAACTATTTCTCCAACTTGTTTTCCCTTTCCAAACCCGACCCTGATCTCCTTGGCTCTATAGCTTCTCTCTCTGTTCATGGAACCAAACTCAACCCTCAAGTTCTGTGCTTTGACACAGGTTCTTGTGAGGGGAAAATAAACTTTTCTCTACCCTCAAGTCTCTTTGGCTGGTCTAACATTCAAATAGACATGAGACAGATTAGCAAGAGGAAATAACCAAACTGAATACACACACATGAATGGGAACCCCACATATGTGAGGGAGTCAGAGACCCCACATGCACAAGAGGTTCGGAGACAGAAAGGGAACATGGGTAAAAAAGACATTCTGAGCGAGGGATGTCAAAGGGTCATCACAGAATGACAAGAAGAGCAGATGTTTAATAAATAGAAGTTTGCCCTGCCATATATAGGTGGGCAAAAAAAGAGATTATGGCTGATACTCTCTTATTATGGGCAAGGTCCCTAATTCAAGTTCTTCTAGGAAATTAAAGGCAGGGGCAGAAGTTCCTCTTGAGCCTGAAGCTAAAATTGCCACAGATGCACATCTTGGGGTGACAAGCTCTGAACACCCACATTCTCTGGAACTGGCCTCCAACTTCCCTCCATTCACCCACACCTGAATTAATGCCTGTTCCAAGGAACTTTCAATAAACGTCCCACTTAAATCCAAGATCATCCCATGGGACAAGTCCGTCCTGCTGCAGCAAGGAGAGGTTGTCCCTTAGACCTAGTTTAGAGTGGACTGGGACATTTGAGGGCGATTACTGCAGGATGTGCTAGGATATCAGAAAAGCCATTTGGGACCAACCTGTGAAGACCCTTGAAGGCTAAGATATTGAATTTTATCCTCAAGACAACTGAGAACTAAAGGTTTTTGAGAAGACAGAACTCTCCATCAGACCTGTCTATACTTTTAAAAGTCCACCCTGGAGACAGTGTGGAGAATGGATATGAGTGAGATGAGAGAAAAAGCAGTATCAATTCATGGGGGTGTAGTTAGACAGATGAATATTGCCATAAGTCTTGGCAGTGAGGATGGAGAAAAGTGAGCAAAATCCCAACAGAACAGGAGAAGTGAATTTGACAGATGCAAATTTTGAGATGTTTTGAAAAAGAGAGAAGCCTAGGCTGGTGGGTATAGTAGGTTTTATTGTCTTCTCCCACCTCCTCCCCCCCCCCAAAAAAAATCAGGTCCACTCTGAACCTCAGAATATGACTTTATTTGGAAATTGAGTCTTTGCAGATGTAATTAGTTAAGGATCTCAAGATGGTATCATGCTGGGTTTGGTGTGGGCCCTAAATCCAATAACCGGTGTCCTTACAAGAGCAGGAGAAACAGAGAGAGGAAGGCATGTGAAGACAGAGTAGGCAGAGATTGGAGTTATGTGGCCACAATCGAAGGAATGCCGGGAGCCACCAGAAGATGGGAGAGGCAAGAAAGGATTCTTTGCTAGAGCCCTCAGAAGGAGCATGGTCTTTCTGACACCCTGATTTCAAACTTCTGGCCTCAGGCATTGTGAGAGAATAAATTTCTGTTGTATGAAACCACCCAAACTGTGGTACTTTGCTATGGTAGCCCTGAGGAAATCATCACAGTAGGGAGGCAAGAACGAGGGGTAGGAGAGATTTGGCACCAGCAATAGCTGGGAGAAGGGAGGGGAAAATAAAAATAGCTAACAGAGCACTTACTACCTATGAAGTATTGCATTAAGCTCTTCACAGGTTACCCGGCCAGTGTGGCTCAGTGGTTGATTGTCGACCCTTGAACTAAGACACCCCTGGTGTGATTTGCAGTCAAGGCACATGCTGGGGTTGCAGGCTCAATCCCCAGTAGGGGGCATGCAGGAGGCAGCCAATCCATGTCTCTCTCTTATCCATGTTTCTATCTCTCTATTCCCTCTTCCTCTCTCTCTAAAAAAAAAAAAACCAATCAATTGGAAAAGAAAATATCACAGGTAAGTTTCATTTAATTTGTACAACAGCTCTATTAGATAGGTATGACCGTTTCCCCCTTTTTCTAGATGAAGTAACTGAGAATTCATTAATTTATCTAAAGTTACATTACTTGTAACTCGATTCAAGATTTGAGCCTGACTCCAAATCTCATTATACCTCCAGACATGCAGGAGACGGAGATTGGGTTAACGTGATTGCGTCAGTGACTCTCTGAAGAAGAATCATGAGATCTTAAATCTAAGATGTTTGAAAGATACATTATTACAGGGAAAAAAGCTTTGGAGCAAACATAGGCACTTGGGTTTGATTTAAAATACAGTCCAAAGTCATTGTCTTTTGCCACCTACTATTCTATGCTCACCAGGTAGGATTAACGGGCTGCCTCAGAGCACTCAGCCTCCCAGACAAGGGTGGGCAGTGGGGTTGTGGGGCAGAGTTTGTGACATCAACAGGGAACCCTGTCGTCTTACCACATGGGCCTCGGGACCTGGGTTCCAAGAAGAAAGGCCTCCACTAAACCAAGAGGAACTGCTCCCATCTGCAAACAATCCTCTTTGCCAAAAGTCTGGCCAGTTGTTTCTTTTTGTTTTGTTTGTTGAGTTTTTGTTTGGTTTGTTTTGGTTTGGATATTTTTATGTGTTTGTTTTTTTTTTGTCCATTTGTTTTTTGCTGTATACATACCCACAATGACACATAAAATAAAGCAAATGAAATAAATCATGAGGTTACCTTGTGGTAAGGAAAGGCACAGAGGAGAGGAAAGGGGATTAAAGGGCTCTGGTTGCGAACACACTGCTCACATGACAGCGATGCACACAGAAATCCATGTGTCCATTAAATCTCTCTATATAAAAGCCTAATATGCAAATATCCCCTCGGGAGTTCAACCAAGAGGCCGGGAGTTTGATCACTCGCTATGACGTGTGCTGACCACCAGGGGGCGGCATGGAATAAAGGAAGGCCCAGACCGGCAGCTGGAAGGCCCCAATTGGCCCCGATCGCTGGCCAGGCCTAGGGGCCCTACCTGTTCACAGATTTCATGCACCAGGCCTCTAGTGCACATATAAGAACCCAATGTGCATACATACACAAGAGCACGTGCACATGGGTATTCATGCACACACACACACATACACACACACACACACACAGGCATGCACACATCTGCCTGTTCCTTTCCTCCATGGCAATCCCAGGCTTGTCCCAGGGGAGGGGTGTTTCCTGAAGCAGTTACTTCTCTGAAGGAAGAAACAGCTCTGCCTGCAGAGCCCGACCTCGGGATAGGGGGAGGGCGGGCAGGGTGGAGCTCCAGCTGAGTCCTGCGAACCTGGCACAGTACGTCCTCCAGCTCAGCACTTCACGCCTGCTGGGCTGTGCCTGGGAACATGCCTGAGTCACTCTCTCTGGGTCAGCACGGGCACTTTCTAATCGGCACAGAGGGAAAAGGTCGGTATTTGGGGGAAGCAAGAAGGAAGAGGTTGCCTCTTTCCACCAGGGGCTGACCAACAGCTGTCATTTTAATGGCAGTAACTGACAGGAACAGCTTGGTGGCATCATATTTAATGGGAAGAGAACTGCGCACCTCATGCCCTGGTTGCTATGTACAGAGTTCCAGGGAGGCCATAACAGAGGCTCTGAGAGTCACTGCTCAGGGGAGAAGCAAAGGGGGCCTGTGCCCAGAGAAGGGGGGCTTGCTTTTGTCCTTGTAGGAATTTACGAGGTCTGCAGAGTGGGGTTTATGGAAGTGGCCCAGGAGGCAGGCAAAGGCCCTGTGAATTGCTCACATATCCTTTACTCCACAGAGCTTCTCTGAGTAATTACTGAATTTGGGCTAATCATGTAATTAAAGAACCCGGGTCTCCTGTGACCATATTTAGACATAGTGGGAGGTTTTCTGGCATTTTTTAAAAAATAGCCTCAGCCTCCATTGTATCCCCTCTGGGAGTTCACTGACCCAACAGCAATCAGCGGTCCCTCAGAGGAGGGTGAAAAATGAGCATCATTTCAGATGAAAATGAAAGCCTGGGCAGGTTTCATCAGCCCTGAGGGAGAAAAGAAGCCTATTCTGCAAGAATAAATAAGTGGGAGTTCAAGAAATCAACAGACATATTTTCATTGTTTCCCACCTCAGACCCGGCCTGGGAGAGATGAATTGAGGACACGTGCTGCTGAGGCCTCTCGGAAGGAGTAGCTACTACGATGTTGCCGGGCCCACTTCGGAGGTCAATGTTAATGACTGATGTGATGGCCAAGCACCCAAGTCAGGGGGCTAACGAATCAAGTGGCTTAAGGTCAAGAGATCAGCCCTCAGGAGCCCTTCAAGCAAAAAGGAGCCAACAGATATGTGTGGTCAGCAGGCACATGGAGTAATATCCACAAATGAGCATTCAGAACTAATACTGCAGCGTGAAGGTCCTGATTCTCCATCCGATAGAGGGTCGCAATGTCCTTTAACGTCAAATCATAACTTTTCTACCTCCTCTCCTGCTGCTTCAGGAAGCCCAGTCTTTTATCAGGTTCCTCACTCCAAGTAGTTCTGAGAATATCTGAGGCACAGGTTCATCCTGTTTGCTCCTCGTCCCCTCGGTCCACCATCTGAGACCAGATCTGCTTTTTTGTAGAAGACTCTTCAGAACATCACTTTATCTGCGTCTCAAAGACTCATCACTCCAAGAATGGACGCAAAGCAATCCCTTTATTACCAAGCACAAGCAAAAAGGCCGCTCTGTAATGTATAGTAACATCACTTCCCTAACCGTGAAGGCATTGGGCTCTGCCTGAAGGGAGTCCCAGCAGGCAAATAGGAAAGTAAATGCTAGATCGTGGATATGGCCCATCCCAGGATCCACAGCGGTCACCCATCCCCTCCCTTCTGGTTCTCTACCATGTTGCAGGGGGTCAATTACTTCCCCTCCATGAGACTTCCATGGGCCACAGCTCCCTTTCTTGTTTAAAAGACAGTCCATTTGAGTCATAGCTGGTTTGGCCTATGGATTGAAAGCTCCCGGGTTTGATTCTGGTGAAGGGCATGAACCTCAGTTGCAGGCTCCTCCCCCGCCAGGGCCCTGGTCGGGGCACATGCAGGAGGCAACCAATTAATGTGTTTCTCTCACATTGATATTTCTCTCTGACCCCTCTCTCTCCTACTCTCTCTAAAAGTCAATGGAAAAATATCCTCAAATGAGGATTAAAAAATAATAATAAGAGACAGTCCATTTGATGTAATTGTTAATAACTTGGATCTATTTTTACCAGCAAAGTTTTTATCTCAGTTTATCTCACTTTTTAATAATTCCTATCTCTCTCAATAAAAAAGGGGAAAATATACCAATACCAGGAGTGTAAAAGTGGACCTTGTTACAAATAACACAAATATTAAAGGCAATATAAAAAATATGATAACTAGCTTTATGCCAATACACTTGAAAATTTAGGTAAAATGAACAAATTCCTTAAAAATAATAAATATATTTATATTATGCCAAATAATACAGTTTCCAAACTAAATAAGAAGATATAGAAAATATAAATAGTCCTATATTCAATAAAGAAGTTGAATCTTAATTAGCAGATAAGACAAACTATAATTTGGGGAAATCACATTGGTTGGCTTTTGAATGAACCTATAGTTACGTAGCAGTCCGGAACCTTGAGGCAGGAGGCACTCATCTAAGACAGCGGTCGGCAAACTGCGGCTCGCGAGCCACATGCGGGTCTTTGGCCCCTTGAGTATGGCTCTTCCACAAAATACCGACTTCTGCGCATGGGCCACGGAGTTTCAATCGCACTGTACGTGCGCGCCCGCACATGGTATTTTGTTTGTGGAAGACACTCAAGGGGCCAAAGAGCCGCATGTGGCTCGCGAGCCGCAGTTTGCCGACCACTGCCCTAGGACAACAACCAGTTTGGCTGAAATCCCTTCTCATCTCTTTGGCTCATATCCCTGCAGAGAACTGGGGGTCCCTTTGATGGAAGGCCCAGTAGCCTATTCATCTTCGCGCCTACAAATGCCTTGCCTATACTTTGCACATAGTAGGCACAGTATAGTGTAATTCAGGGGACCATAGTCCCTAAAGCAGCACTAAAAAATTGTATTGTGCTTCCCCACCTCCTAACCATTGAAGTGGAATGTTTTCTGCAAACACTGAGGTGCCAAGAATGAAATCTCTCATCGGAACCACTGAGCGCTGACTTGACTCTCCCATGTGCCCGTGAAATTGGCGATAATTTCCTGCCTGGGGAAGTAATAGGAGAGCTGCTCTTCCCCAGGTCCCCTCCCACCCTTTTGGTGTTTAGTGTGTGTGCTCTGTTCTTTCCTTCTCCTCCTCTATCTGATTTGGCTGAGGATTATTTTTACTGTTTCCCATCATTCGCTTGCCTTTATCCCCTTGGGAATACCGGCGAATGAGAGTTTAAATGAATGCCAGGCTTTCTCCGTGATCTGAAATGGTCAGAGGCTGAAGTTCTGTGGCTGGCATTGGTATTAGTTTTAAAGAAAAACAACAAAGAGTTTTAAATTAAAAGAGAGAAGGTAATCCTCACTTCCCCATCCATTCTAACTCTGGCAAAACACACATCTTTTGTTTCTGATTCATAATAGGAGTTTCCTAGGCTCTCCCGGCTTCTCAGATGCACAGCTTCCTTGGGAAAATCCCCAGGGCTCTGGGAAGCCACTCTCTCCCACCTCAGGGAGGCGGCTCTCAGGGAGGCTGCAGAGAAAAATGGGAACAACAGAATATTCAAGGCCTGGTTTGTCCCTTATTTGCATAACTTAGAAATTATTTTACATATTTTATAGTTATATCTAATTATAGAAGACTAATTACACCACCTAATTATATTACAAACTTTACAAATTATTTTCCATAATGATGAATTCGGAGCAACTCTGAAGGGGCTAATCTACTTAGCCCTTAACTCTGCTCACATTGGATGTCAACTTACCCCAAGAGAGGGCCAGCCCATTGAAAACTCCCCGTGGGAATTTCCTTTTCCAGCGGGAAGCCAGAAGGATTTCTGGGTCATATGAAACGGTATCACCACTTCCGGTTCCCCTCTCAGGGGACAGTCGGATGAGGGGACTTTCCCCCAACTCCACTTACTGAAATGATAACCAGTAGGTGCTTTGAGTCCCCCAGCCTTCCAAATGCTATTAGGTCCTGAATTCATCTTTTTATTTTTGTGTTGATTTTAGAGAGAGGAAAAGAGGATGAGGGACAGAAATATTGATTTGTTGGTCCACTGATTTATGCATTCATTGGTTGATTCCAGTATGTGCCCTGACCAGGGATTGAACCCACAACCTTGGCGTATCAGGGCGATGCGCTAACCAACTGAGCCACTCAGCCAGGGCTCTGAATGCATCTTTGTTTGCACACCACTGGGAAAAGGAGAGTTTACAGTGACAGATGGTGACTGCATCTGTCCTCTGCTTTCTTTGAGCTCTGTCCAGTGGGGTCTGATTCCTTGAGGAGGAGAAGGAGAGGCCATGGGTAGACAGACCCAACTCAGATGGTAGGAAGACACGTTGTTACATAGGCTTCCTCAGCCCTCTTTTCATTTCTTCTTTGATAGAGAATTTTGCTACAACTTTCAATGGCCTCTCTCACAAATAGAAGCATAGTGTGAAATGTAGGTTTTTGGAGATATAAGTAGCTCTTTTTTTTTACTTTATACAAAATCAATCAGTCTCTATGCGGTCTCCACTTTCGGTCCTCGGACATCAGGGTTCTCTCCTGCAAGCTTTCCATTGATTATTCAGGGCTCTGAATGCATCTTTATGTTTTAGTTGTAATTCCACTTTATTCCTGGGAGCATGTCCTTGCAGCATCCACTTACTCTGCCGCCATTTTTAATCTCTCCATAAGTAGCTCTTTCTTCAGAGCTTGTCTTCTGGCCAAAGGCAGACTAATTCGGCCCGGCTGGTGGTCCCTGTTACCTCCTCAGGGATCTGGCCTTCCATCAGGGGTCTCAGGTTTGGGGGAAGGAGGGCGATTAACTCAGTGCAGAGGGGAGGGGACGCTGGGATTTCATGAAAGGCACAGAGGGAATGTGGAAGCCATGATCCTTTGTTCAGCTGCTTTGGAACAGATCATACACTGGCTTTGGAGCAAAGGGATTCGGAGCTTTCCAAAGGGCGGAGAGGTCTCAGAACGCGCCTCCAGCACAGGCTACAGAATCCTGTCCCCTAGAAACTTGAAAGAATACAAACAACTTACGGAACCCCTCGCCACTCTGCCACTGGGAAAAGGGATGTGGCCAGAAGCAAAGGAGATACTATCGGTGAAGCACTTAGCAAGTGACAGGGTTAAGGACCTGTAGCAGCAGTCATTGTCCCCCATTGTGCACATTTGTGTTTATTTTCCCAAGCTGTCCCTCATCAGGGGTAACAAGGTCTTGCTAATGTGTCAATACCAGCTCTCCCAAAGTCATCACAGTCCCTGCCCTCTGTTAGAACACCGGCCTCATTTCCTTGGGCCTGTTCATGCACTCATTCATTCAACACAAACTCTTGTCTACCTATTAGATGCCATGCTAAGGCCTACATGGGGGTCCAAAGAGGGGCAAGATAGGGTCCCTGCTCTTACAAGGCTTACAGTCTAGTTAGAGAAATAGACACATGAAAATGCACTCAAACGTCAAGCAGAGAGAGAACAGTAAACACAGTCGTGTCATGAAGCATAAGATTAGGAGTTCGTATAAAGCCGGGCAGTGGAGCTATGGAGGGGACAGCCAATGTGAACTGGGAAGGAGCAGGGAAGGGACTGAGAAAAGGCTTCCAGGAAAAGGGGGGAGGGAAGAAGGGGGAGCTTGTCCTGCCTTGAGAAGGGAAGGAGGACTCAGTGTCCACCAAGCCATAAAGGGGAAAGGGGAGCGGTCTATCCAGCAGCCAGAACAAAGTGCAACAAGCCACAGGGCCATGAGTCACCCAGAAGTGTCAGGACAGCCGCAAGCAGTGTGTGAGCCTGGAGCCAGGAAGGGGGGAGTCCAGGCAGGAGTGGGCGGAGAGGGCTGGAGCCCCAACACAAAGGCCCTTGCTTGCCGGGGTACTCCCACCCCTCCCCAGGCAGACAGTGAGGCTGCCGGCCAGCCAGATGCTAAGGAACAACATGAGGCATGAGCTAACCAGCCGTGAAGGACAGAAACCCCATTATCCAGGCCTCCAGCAGGGGACACCCCACAGCCGAGAGGCACTCTGGCGTACATGTCCAGTTTGACAACTCAGGGACCTGGACTTTTGGACTTTTGTTTTTGCCCCAGGATGGGGTTCGGGGTTTGGAGAGCACACGATGCTCGCTGTCGAAACTCCCTGTTTGGATGGAGGAACGCTGCACATCTGGGAAAGGTTAGGGTCAAACGTATAAACAGGAGCGAGCGAGGGGAGCGCAGCGGAGCGGAGCGCAGCCCTCTGACACTCTGCCTCTGACGTCAATCGCTGCCGGGCTGGGCCAGAGGCGGCTCTGGGCAGTAGTCAGGGACCCATTAACTCTGCCAGCGCCCGAGTGTTTATGTGGAAAATGTGAGGCCAGGAAGTTTCTCCTAATTATGATTTGGAGGTTGTCAAGTAACTGCGCGCTAGCAGTTGGTTTCTGTCTTTCCTACCTTCCTGCTCCACTTGTCCCCTACTAGTATTTGTAGAATTTCTTCTCTCTTTCTTTCTTCCTTCCTTTCTTTCTTTCTTTCTTTCTTTCTTTCTTTCTTTCTTTCTTTCTTTCTTTCTT
>NW_005364711.1:1887838-1911620 GCF_000412655.1 Myotis brandtii
CTTCCTTCCTTCCTTCCTTCCTTCTTTCTTTCTTTCTTTCTTTCTTTCTTTCTTTCTTTCTTTCTTTCTTTCTTTCTTTCTTTTTTCTCTCTCTCCCTTCTTCCCTCCCCATCCCTCTCTTTAATAAGAAAGAACTATATTTACCTCTATACCTTCTCTGAGTTGCTTCTTCCTTCTACATCAGCGATTTTCAACCTTTTTCATCTCATGACACACATAAACTAATTACTAAAATTCTGGAGCACTCCAAAAATATATATACCTTTTTTTGCCTATTTGACCACACACAAAAGAAGTTATAATTTTGATTCATTCACCCCAGCTGGCTATTGTTGTGTTGGCTGTTGTCATTTTTTTTTTATTTGACAATCTAAACAAAAAGAGGTCAGTGCCCATGACTGAATAGTCATGGTATTGCAAGTTTTAAAGAGTACTGTGACAGACCAGCCGGTGTGGCTCAGTGGTTGAGCATCAACCTATGAACCAGGAGATCATGGTTCGGTTCCCAGTCAGGTCACATGCCTGGGTGTGAGCTCAATCCCCAGTGCAGGGCATGCAGGAGGCAGCCAATCAATGATTCTCTCTCATCATTGATATTTATCTCTCTCTCTCCCTCTCTCTTCCTCTCTGAAATCAATAAAAATATATAAAAAATAAATAAGTAAAATAAGGAGTCCTGCGACACACTGGCTGAACATCGCTGCTCTGCATGACAGATCTTGCAGCTGATTCCTCTGCGCCTCCCCACCCGTGGCTGTGGGCCCACTGGGGAGTGAACTCTCAGAGCACGTGGTCACTTATAACACAGTGTTTTGACGATCGCCCTTCCTTTCTTTCAAACTTCAAGGAGCAGGCACCATCACAGCCCGTGCCCAAAGCCAAATCAGAAGGAGACAGGAAACTGGGCCAGCACCATCCCTTACCCCCTCAGGTGTCAATCAAATCGAAGGAAAAGTAGGACAAAGGCCAAAATTTATATATGGGAAAGTGCTCAAGGTCTGGAATTTCCCCCTCACTTCTTATCTTTGTCTCATTTCTAACACGTCCAAGGCCATTGTCATCCACCCAAAAGAGTAACTTGGTAGACACGCTTATAAGTACCATTATCCTATTTAGTTCTGGGCCACGGTGAGGCACCCCAGCGCTGTATTGCCAACACCAGTGGAAAAAAATCCTAACAGCTTCATAAAATGAGCAGTTACCCACATACAGATCATCCACTTTAACATATTGACATGTTAAGCCCAAGACTGTGTTTGTATCGGCTCCACTGCTTTCTCCCCATCCCCCTGCGGAGCATCCTCTTGCTCCAGAATTACTGCTGAGAAGCTTGAGGGAGGAAGAGAAAAACCAAGAATACACTTGGAAAACACAAGATCGTGTTAATTATAAACGGAAAGTAAATAGGCAAGTGAAAAGAAAAAATATATAGTTACATATTATAATTTACATTAAATGTCGCATATTAAGTTTAATATTACAACTTCAGTAAATAACTATATTTTTACATGTGTAAAATGTATCAAGATTCTGAGAAAGAGAGTCAGACAGACAGACACATAGGGCATTTCCACCACCTAGAAGTTTTCAAACCTGCTCCAATCAATACATACCCCCAGAGGTACCCACTGTTCTGACTTCTTTCGCCATAGGTAAGTTCTGTCTGCCTGTACACCATACAAATTGAATCATACACTATACATTCTTTTGTGTCTGGTTTCTCTTGCTCAACATAACATTTGTAAGATTTGCATTTACATTTAACAAACTGTAATTCGTTCTTTTTCCTTGCTATATAGTATTCCATTGTGTGGATCTACCACATTTATCCATGCTACTGTTCAATCACTTAATTTTAAAAATATTATTTTTCTATTTAGAATTATCCAGACTACCCTTTCCTTGCCATCAAATCCTAACTCCATGACAGGAGACCCTACACCAATGATTCTCAGTTGTATGTTGGAATTACTTGAATAACTTCTTTATCTTACTTATGGATTTTTACTATATGTAGCATGATCTCATTTGGATTAGGGATACCCCTGTGATTCCTAAGAATACTGAAGGATTTATTTATTTTGATTGAGACCAGAGGACTTAAAATGTAATTGAATTATTCTGTGTGTATGTAGCATAGTACAGATATGATGATGACGACCATGATACTGATAACAGATATTATAGATTGAAGTTTCCTGTATACCAGGCACTGTGCTAAACACCATATAAATGCAATATGTAGCTGGCTCACTTTTGGAATCCCAGTACCTACCATAATGACTGGCACATAGTAGGTGTTCACAATTTAGTGAATAGGTGAGTTTAATTGGATCCCCACAACAACCTTTTGAAGTAGATACCATTATCTCCATTTTAGAAAAGAGAAAGATAGAATGTCAGGAAATTTTAAATTTGCCCAAAGTTACCCAGCATACATGTGGGGAAAAAATAGAATTCAAGTCCAGGTTTTAAATACCCTAATAATCTATCTTTGGATGAGTCCTAAAGATATGGGTTTTCTGGTGAGGGGAAGAAGGTGGGAGGAGTATAGTGTTGATTCCAGATGGGAGTTTGGGTGACCTGGGGAGTAAAATCTTAAAGAAATTCAGAAACAAAGAAAGTGTTTGGTGCTTACTCTCATTGATCATCTACTATGGCTAGAACATCTTGATAACTGGTATCGAAGGGATGAGGACACGTATTCATCTTCATAAAAAGCTGTTTAAGTTGGTCTGACTGTAAGTGAGAAACAGACTTTGGGACATTGAGTGCCATAATGAGCCAGGAGTCACGCAGTCAGTTGTGTAACCACAGTTCCAAACCAGGTACCTCTAACTTCAAAGTGAATTCTCTGTCTTTGTTTGTGTTTGCTTTTTAAAAAGAGAGAGAGGGAGGAAGGGAGAGAGAGAGCAAGAGAGAGAGAAACATCGATGTGTGAGAGAAACATCCATCATTAATCAGTTGCCTCCTGTACATGTCCAACTGGGATCAAACCCACAACCTAGATATGTGCCCTGACTGGGAATCAAACCCACGACCTTTTGGTACATGGGACGATGCTCCAACCAACTGAGCCACACTGGCCAGGGCCATGCTCTTTTTACTGCATCCTGCTGAAAAGTGGTGAAGGTGTGGCAAGGAATGGAGATTTAGCAGGTTCTGCTATCAGCCCTACAAGAACATCATGAAAGGCAGAAGAAAACTAGACATTGAGATATATTAAAAAAATAACAGCTCATGTTCATTGAGAACAGATGTTGTGCTAAAGAATGTTCCATCCATCATCGAATTAAGCCTCACAACCACCTCTGAAGAAGGAACTATTTTAATTCACACATTATAGATGAGTCACTGAGGCCTGGAGGGGTCAAGGAGCTTATCCATGATCACACTGTTATTCAATGGCCACGCCAAGATTAGAGGTCAACCATTTGGCTTCTGACTGCATACTCTAAACCCCCATGCTGCCCTGACTCTTGAGGACAAGATAGAAGAACAGAAGCCAAGGAAGCAAAAGCAAAGCCAAGGAAAAGCCCTCGGATGATGTAAGATACACCAGAGCTAAGAAGATGCTGGTGGTCCAGGGCCAACCTACGGCCTGGATGTTAAATCTGTGCATCCAAGGTCATGACCTAAAGCTGAGATATGGACTGAGGAACCAAACAGAAAAAGCCCATTTTCCCAAGGATCAAGGTGGCTGAAATAGAACTGAGACCATATGAATACATATTCATACTTTAAAGGTTAATGTCCTTTAAAGTTAGAATTGGTTGAGGAACCAAGAGAAGGCCGGTAATAAACTAAAGAATATTGTTAAGTCTAAATCACTATATTGATTGCAGTGAGATTCCAAACTGAAGGTATTCAAGCCCTAGCCAGTCTGGCTCAGTGGATAGATTGTTGGTCCTGAGACTGAAGGGTCCCAGGTTGATTCCAGTCAAGGGCATGTACTCGGTTGCAGGCTCAATCCCCAGCCCTGGTTGGGGCAGGTGTGGAGGCAGCCAATTGATGTGTCTGTCTCACATTGATGTTTCTCTCTGTGTGTCTCTCCCCCTTCCTTCCACTCTCTCTAAAAATCAATGGGAAAATATTCTCAAGTGAGAATTAACAACAACAACAACAAAAAAACTGAAGGCATTCCCTTAGTAGAGGTGGGATGGTCTCCGTCACTACCTGTGCTCTCAGACTTATTCCCAAAAAAAGGAATATCCATCCTACCCCAGCCAGACTATCTGTTGAGACGTGGATTTGTAATGGGAAACCATGATAGCTACATTCCCAAACACTTCCTAGGGTTTGTCATCTTGGGGTAGACAACCTTGGGGAGGACATTGTTGCCAAATGTCTACCAAGAGCCTGCCTGAGTGAGACAACATTCGGGAATGATTTTTAGAAATAAAAATACATGTTTAATTAATCTGATTATAAAACTAATACATCCTTAGTGGAGAACATTCAACTACACAAAAGTATAAAGAAGAAAGGGCCCTGACTGGTTTGGCTCAGTGGACTGAAGAGTCCCGGGTTCAATTCCAGTCAAGGGCATGTACCTTGGTTGCGGGTACATCCCCAGTAGCGGGTGTGCAGAAGGCAGCTGATCGATGTTTCTCTCTCATCGATGTTTCTAACTCTCTATCCCTCTCCCTTCCTCTTTGTAAAAAATCAATAAAATATTTTTAAAAAGAAGAAAGGAGAGGCCACTTGAGAGTCCAGCATGGGGGCTTGCAACAGACTGACATACCTCGATGTGGCGGGGGTGGGGGGGGGAGGGATGAGAAGAAATAAAGCAAAGCACTTACATACTTATACACATAGCCCATGGGCTCAGGCAATAGGGTGGTGAAGACCTGGGGGGTGGGTAGGGGCTGGGAGGAAGGAGGTAACAAGGGGGAAATGAGAGCTATCTGTAATACTATCAACAATAAAAAATATATATTAAAAAATAAAATAAATAAAATGTATACACTACCTGCCCTTTGCTTCCATAGTGAAGCAGAGAGTGCCTTGAGGGGCAGGAGCATGGCTATACACCTGTTATACCGGGGTCTAGCCCTACCCCTGGCCTAGAGTATGTACTTTTAAAGTGGCCTAAATGAAATTGAAATTATTGGTATTAATAATTATCTAGTTAAGTGGAAACAGAGAAATTACTTGTACAATAAGTAAAATTTTAAAACCTTTAGTGGTCTAGAAATGTCTACATCTTTTTAGTTTCCCCTAAAATTTCAATAAGCTTTTTCAAGGAATTAAAAAATTCAGCAAGTAGCTTACAGACAACAAGATAAACCGAACAGTCCAAGTGGAAATAAAAATAATGAACTTTCAAACTATGAGCTGAAGGAAGTTTAGCGACAGATCAAGTAAAAACAAGGACAAGCGAGAGAAACTGGAAATGCCAAATTGCACAATTTTTCATTATTTCAACGGTTAACTTCATTAAATGCACATAAACGCCATAAGGTATACATTTAGTAAACTAGTAGAAGTTGCACAGACATATTGAGAAAAAGATTAATAATTTACACAGAACACACATGACCAATAGTGTATATATTTTTAGTTGAGAGAAAATAAATGTTATACTTCCAGAAAATATTTAGATTATACCAACCAAAATATTTAAGACTAAAAGGAACATTACGAAACAATGATGAAAAGAATAAATGAATGGAGGGATAAGCTTACAAGAAGGATTTCTCATAAAAATTGTATCAGTCATATACCAGAAATCAAATATAAGCCCCAAATCATTAAATGCCCACATTAAAAAGAAAAAAAAGGAAAGACCCGTACGATTCACACACACACACACACACACACACACACACACACACACACACAGCAAAGAAGATAACTTACTTAAAATATATGGGAAAATTTCAGCTCTCCATACTTAGTGGAGATGCAAATAAAATTTGTAAAAATACACCACTCATATGCAGCCAGAACTTTCAAAATGGATGGGTGGGACCGTGAAACTGCAGTAAGTGGTTTCATGTGGCTGCTGCACAGGGGCAGAGGGGCAGGAAGTGGGACTAATGCTTTCTGTTTTCCTCTCTTCCAAAGCTTCCTGGCTGACATCGTATCTGCGCATGGTGTTCTGCAGATTATGTAGATGAAACCAGATTGTGAATGTCCTCAAATGCCACTGGAAGGCGTTTAGATGTCATTCCCTAAGTAGGCAATGGAAATGCATTTAGCAGTTGTTAAGTAGAAAAATAGCATGATCGAATCTGTATGGTTGGTGGGTTGAAGCAAAGCAAATATGCCAGAGGGTATATTAATGAGATTCAATAAATGTTCATTCTGTGGTTACTGATTGGGTGTTTAATATGAGCAAGGCTTCACCCTCCATGCTGAGGAATAAAGGTAAAGAAAATGGGTGATATGAATAATATTGTCCAGTGGAAATATTTCTGTAGTCCATAGAGAGCTTAGTTAAATGAAATGAGAAACCCAAGAATCTGAGAATATCTGACTAATCTGAGCATCAGCGATGGTTTGGTGCAATCCTCTCATATTTACAGAAAACGAAGATGAGGCTAAGAAAGGACCAGACTACCACCTTGAGTTTGCCAGCCATATATTCTGATGTGGACAACAATCCTCACCCAAGGATATGTGTATTGATTTGAGAGAGAGAGAAAAAGAGAGAGAGAGAGAGAGAGAGAGAGGTGATTGATGTAATAGACCACCTTAACTGAATGAAGGGGGG
The DNA here is from genome assembly GCF_000412655.1 of Myotis brandtii. Classification (NCBI taxonomy): domain Eukaryota; kingdom Metazoa; phylum Chordata; class Mammalia; order Chiroptera; family Vespertilionidae; genus Myotis; species Myotis brandtii. The sequence continues at coordinate 1,894,557 of NW_005364711.1, forward strand.
AACACATGATCATCTCAGTATGCAGAAAAATCATATGACAAAATTCAACATCCTTTCATGATGAAAGCACTAAAAAAACTACTAATAGGAGGACATTAGCTCAACATAATTTAAGTCATATATGAAAACCCCACTGCAAACATCCCATCAATGGTAAAAGACGATGTTTTCCTCTAAGATCAGGAGCAAAGCAAGGATGCCCACTCTCACTGCTTCTATTTAACATAGTACTGGAAATTCTAGCCAGAGCAATCAGGCAAGAAAAAGAAATAAAACATATCCAAATTGGAAAGGATATAATTTTATGTGTAGAAAACCCTTTGGATTACACACACACACACACACACACACACACACACACACACACACCTGTCAGAACTGATAAATGAGTTCAGCAAAGTAGCAGGATACAAAATCAACACACAAAAATCAGCTGCATTTCTACACACTAAGGAACAACCTGAAAGAGAAATTAAGAAAACAATTTCATTTACAATAGCATCAAAAGGAACAAAGTACTGCCCTGGCTTGGTGGCTCAGTTGGTTTGTGTCATCCCATACACCAAAAGGTTGTGGGTTCAATTCCCAGTCAGGGCACATACCTTAGTTGTGGGCTTAATCCCTGGTCAGAGTACACATGGGAGCCAAGGCAGTTATCAGTTAACATTGCCAGTTCTCTTCTCATAATATGCCAGGGAGGCATTTTTAGTCCTGTGTTAAAGATGCGGACATGGAACCCTACAGGGGTTAATCAGCTGGTCCAGGAATCCTAAATAATAAAAGCCTAATATGCAAATTGTCCCCTCAACTGGGAGTTTGACCGGGAGTTCAACCAGGAGTTCGACCAGGGGATGGTGGTGGCAGTGGTGGCAGAGGTAGGGAGGCCCTTCCAGGGGAAGGGAGGTGCCCCTGGCCAGCAGCCACTAGGGACTCTACCCATGCATGAATTTTGTGCACTGAGCCTCTAGTAGGTACATAAAGCTATGAGGTGAAACCAAAACCACGTCTCTAAGGCCTGGAGTTGTATCCCACTAGATGGGGCCCTTCCAGTTCACAGACTCAAAGCAGCAAATCAGAACTCAGGAGGTAACAGTAGATGAACTCAGGAGGTTACAGTAGATGCCCAAAGAATAAGAAAACATTAAAACCACAACTTACTCTTGAAGGAGAATACAGGAAAACAATGTGAATTAAAGAGAAGAACTCAAAACACTCTGAGGCCATTTAGCAGAGGGCAGATAGGAGCAAACAGACACACATTTTAACCATGTCTGACGAGAGCTACCCATTCTTATAACAGGGTAATTAGGTTGGAATTGGGCCCTGAGTCACCGAGGAAAGTTTAAATTAAATGTGGTCTTTTATCTCTAGGGTAGGAGTAAAAATTATAAGGAATTTAGGAAGTGTTTCTAACAGGTACTTTATATAAAAGAAGATTTGGTGCTGGAATAAAATGCATCCAACAGAATTTTACTAAATAATATGTGCAGTCTGCCTGGGCAACATTCTTGGCATTAGGGATACAATTCTTGGCTCAGTGGATAGAGCGTTAGCCTGAGGACAGAAGGGTCCCAGGTTTGATTCTGGTCAAGGGCATCTACCTCGGTTGCAGGCTCCTGGCCCTGGTCAGGGACATGTGGGAGGCAACTAATTGATGTGTCTCTCTCACATTGGTGTTTCTCTCTGTCTCCCTCTCCCTTCCATTCTCTCTAAAAATCAATGGAAAAAAATATCCTTGGGTAAGGATTTATAAAAAAGAAGAAAAAGGAGAGGTTGTGTTCCACCAAGCTGCGTCCAGGACTAGGAAACCCAGAGCCCATTCGGATCAAGAAGGAAAGACTGTGGAGGGACCAGTGCCCAGACTCAGTCTCCAGCTAACGTGGGAAAGTTACATAATTGCCCTTTCTTTCTTTCTTTCTTTCTTTCTTTCTTTCTTTCTTTTCTTTGTTTCTTTCTTTTTTTTAAATATATTTGTATTGATTTCAGAGAAGAAGGAAGAGGGACTGCTCTGTGTTGTTGGTGGGACTCTAGGAAGGGTTTCTAACAGGTACTTTATATAAAAGAAGATTTGGTGCTGGAATAAAATGCACCCAACAGAATTTTACTAAATAATATGTGCAGTCTGCCTGGGCAACATTCTTGGCATTAGGGATACAATTCTTGGCTCAGTGGATAGAGCGTTAGCCTGAGGACAGAAGGGTCCCAGGTTCGATTCTGGTCAAGGGCATCTACCTCGGTTGCAGGCTCCTGGCCCTGGTCAGGGACATGTGGGAGGCAACTAATCGATGTGTCTCTCTCACATTGGTGTTTCTCTCTGTCTCCCTCTCCCTTCCATTCTCTCTAAAAATCAATGGAAAAAAATATCCTTGGGTAAGGATTTATAAAAAAGAAAAAAAAAGGAGAGGTTGTGTTCCACCAAGCTGCGTCCAGGACTAGGAAACCCAGAGCCCATTCGGATCAAGAAGGAAAGACTGTGGAGGGACCAGTGCCCAGACTCAGTCTCCAGCTAACGTGGGAAAGTTACATAATTGCCCTTTCTTTCTTTCTTTCTTTCTTTCTTTCTTTCTTTCTTTCTTTTTTTAAAATATATTTGTATTGATTTCAGAGAAGAAGGAAGAGGGGGAGAGAGAGAGAGAAACATCAATGATGAGAGAGTATCAGAGTATCATTCATTGGCTGCCTCCTGCCTGCCCCCTACTGGGGATCGAGCCTGTAACCCGGGCATGTGCCCTTGACCGGAATAGAACCAAGGACCCTTCAGTCTGAAGGCCAACGCTCTATCCACTGAGCCAAACCGGCCAGGGTAATAATTGCCCTTTCTTATTCTTTTCACCTCCCCAACTCGGGCTTGGCTTTAGCTGACCTGTGAGATGTTCACCGTTGCCTTTGCATCGCCACCTCTGCTTTGGAACTGCCCCGCTGCTGTTCGCAGGCGCAAAGGACGCTTCTGGGATGACATGGGGCCAAGTCCTCCAGGTCCACTGACATCTCAGCCTGGAATCAAGGTCCTGCTTTCTTCTCAGAGACCCGCCCCCCTCTTTTCCAGCTGCCAAAGAAACAGACTGCCCCTGCCAGTGTTCAGACACTGTGGTCTTTTGACGGTGCAAGAAGTCAAACTGTGTTTTGGTACAAGCTTCAGAAAGCTCTGGGGATCCTCTTAGGAGGGCCACCAAAAGGAAGGGTTAGGAGGGAGTGTGTGTGGGGGGGAGGGGGGGTAAGCTGTTGGATCCAATGTCAAATCCCACCACGGACTCCTTGAAACAAGGGCTATCGGCTGAAGGCCTCTCGGCGTGAGCTGTGTGAAACTGGAGACCCCACTCGCGTTCTGATCCCACTCCGCACAGCGAGGGAATAAATGGCAAGCGTGGGACAGGTCCTCTGAGCCGGATGATTTAGTGAAGCCGGGAATGAGGGGGATTGGGAAGGGGGAGTGGGCTGAGCAGAACTTCTGCCCCTCTGGTCTGCAAGGGACAATGCTGGCAGGGAGGTGGAAGGCTCTGTTTGCAGGGTTTTGCACTCTTTGCTGTAGAGTCAGTGGGAGCCTTTGAAGAAAAGTTCCCCCTCCTCACCGCCCCCTCCCCCAGGGCCTGGGGAGCGGTCAAAATGCAGTTGCTGTTTGGCTCTCCACTTTCAGGGAAATGTGAGCTGTCTGGGTTCTTTGCTTTGTTTTGTTTTTAATATATTTTTATCGACTCCAGAGAGGAAGAGGAAGAGGGAGATAGAAACAGCAATGTTGAGAGAGAATCACTGATCAGCTGCCTCCTGCTCATCCTCTACTAGGAACCTGGGGATTGAGCCCACAACCTGGGCATGTGCCCTGAAGGGAATCGAACGGTGACCTCCTGGTTCATAGGTCGACGCTCAACCACTGAGCCACGCCATCCAGGCTGAGCTGTCTGTTTTTTATTACTCTGCTCTCGTCACATCAGCCTGTTCTTTATTGGAAGCAATTCCATTTCCAAGAAACCCATTTCATTCCTCCTCCTTTACAGTCTTCCCCAGGGCCTTCCTCCTCCCTCTCCCACCCCCATCCTCACCATCTCACCCCTAAGCCCACCTACTAGGGCATCACTCCTTCCCAGGTGAGGAAATCAGCTGCTCCATGAAGCTAGGCTAGTTAACACCAGACATAGCTGATGAAAAGACCAATGCTGGGCCAGTGACTGCAGCAGATGGCAAAATAGTACTCCCTGCCTTTGCCTCGTCCAGATTACTACCTTCTTGCCTGTGCTGTTAAAGGGACCAGGGATCTCACCTCTTTTGTGATCATACGTCAGATTGGAAGCAATTCCATTTCCAAGAAACCCATTTCATTCCTCCTCCTTTGCAGTCTTCCCCAGGGCCTTCCTCCTCCCTCTCCCACCCCCCGTCCTCACCATCTCACCCCTAACCCCACCTACTAGGGCATCACTCCTTCCCAGGCGAGGAAATCAGCTGCTCCATGAAGCTAGGCTGGCTAACACCAGACATGGCTGATGAAAAGACCAATGCTGGGCCAGTGACTGCAGCAGATGGCAAAATAGTACTCCCTGCCTTTGCCTCGTCCAGATTACTACCTTCTTGCCTGTGCTGTTAAAGGGACCAGGGATCTCACCTCTTTTGTGATCATACGTCAGCAATGTGGCCGAAGTGCCCAGTGTGTTTGCAGGGGGGACTCCTGGTGAGATTCCTGGAGGACCACAGTTTGAAAGGGAGGATAAAGCAAGAATCTGGATGAATCCTGCTGCCGCCTCCCTGAGAAGCGATGGATGTGCACCAGACGCTGAGCAGCCTCTACTTCAGCGGGTCTCAATCTGTGGGTCGAGACCCCTTTGGCGGTCGAACGGCCCTTTCACAGGGGTCGCCTAAGACCATCCTGCATATCAGATATTTATATTATGATTCATAACAGTAGCAACATTACAGTTATGAAGTAGCAATGAAAATAATTTTATGGTTGGGTCACAACATGAGGAACTGTATTTAAAGGGCCAGAAGGTTGAGAACCACTGCTCTACTTGCTCCACGGTTCCCTGAGGACCTGGGATGTTCTCAGCCAATGAGTGGCCTGCTTCTCACTCAGGTGCTACTTAATGAGACCTCGGGGGCCTCACACACCTCCCCTCCGTTCCCATGAATGAACTTTTTTCCTATTTTTATTTCTTCTTCTCTCTCCCTCACATTTCCTCCACACCACCCCCCAGACTTTTTCAATTTCACCCATCTTTTCCTAGAGTCTCATTCATAATGACTGTGATTAAAGGCTTTCTAACCCGCCTGCCAGACGTTTTCAATTTCACCCATCTTTTCCTAGTCTCATTCATAATGACTGTGATTAAAGGCTTTCTAAATCCCCCTCCCCAGTGTGAGCAATCATTCTACCCAGGGTCCTCTGAAGTCTCCCTGATCCTAAGCTTTAGAGAAGATCCTCTCAATCTCTCTCTTTCTCTCTCTCTCTCTCTCGAGAGAGAGAGAGAGAGAGAGAGGAAGGGAAAAGGAGAGAGAGATAGAAACACTGACATGAGAGTGATACCCCCATCAGCTGCCTCCTGCACACCCCGCACCAGGGATTGAGCCTGCAACCCAGGCATGTGCCCTGACGGGGAATCGAACTGGCAACGTTTCATTGCATGGGATGACCCCCACCCAACTGAGCCACACCGGCCAGGGCTCCACTCTCACTTACCAGCTGCCCTGTGAAATCTCAAAGTCCTCCTCCAATTGTCTGTGGATTGCTCAAGAGACTAAAAGAGATCCTTCTAGTCAACTTTTGCTCTCAACTCCTGATTTCACTGTGTCAATTGTGTGGGCTGTCAACCTTGAACTTCGCTCCACTCTCACTTCCAGCTGCCCTGTGAAATCCCAAAGTCCTCCTCCAATTGTCTGTGAATTGCTCAAGAGACTAAATGAAATCCTTCTAGTCAACTTTTGCTCTCAACTTCTGATTCCACTGTGTCAATTGTGTGGGCTGTCAACCTTGAACTTCCTGTGCTGTCTTTCTATACCAGAGTCATCCAGGTAAGAACCTGGAAGCCCCTCACTTTAAAAAACAACAGCTCTCACCAGGCCATGTGTGTGAGTTAGATGGAGAGGTTAGAGACATCTCTTTTCGTAAAATAGTCAACCCATACTTGGAGATTTTCCCATAGACTTTGTCACACACACACACACCCAAGGCCCCAGCCTCATCCCCTTCCACTGTCCCAGGTCCTCCTTCCATCTCTCCTCTTCCTTACCAACTTGTCTAATGGGTCTTTGTCATTTCAGAAGGGCCATCCATTTTAATAGAGCCCACCTTCCTCAGACAGCGGTTGTAGGATTTTTTGTGTTTAACTACAAAATATGTTAAACATTTAGAAAAGTACAGAAAATAATAACACTGATAACATTTGTAGATTAAGATGTTGAAATGTTGCCATTTTTGTTTCAGCGCCACCACCACCCACCCCACGCCCACCACAGAATAAAATGCTTCCCATACAGCAAGCCCAGCCCAGCCCTTTCCTTCCCTCCCACCCTCCCTAAGGTTAAGCGGTATTCAAGAGTGATTGCATCATTCCCATGCATGTTTTTTACCTTCGTTACATATGAACATTTCCACAAACAATATACAGTATTGTTTAGGGTGTTTAAAAATATTTGCTTAAGTGGTGCATTGTACTGGATGGTGAGGGTGAACTTTATGAGCAAGAACAACATTCATTACCTCACTCTGGCTTCTCTTTCTCCCAGCCTCAGCCCTGAGTCCAGTGGCCCAGCATCTCCTGAATGAATTGCATGAAAAAATAATATCCTCCAAATCAAAGTATGCCACATTCTGAGGTAACCCAAGATAGCTAATATTTTATATACTTTCTTATTTTTTAAGCCATGGCCAGGTAGCTCAGTTGGTTAGAGCATTGTCCCAATACTCCAAGGTTGTGCGCCTAACCCCTGGTCAGGGCACATACAAGAATGAACCAATGAATGCATAAATAAGTGGAACAAGAAACAAATCAGTATTTCTCTCTCCTCCTTCCTCTCTCTAAAATCAATCAATACATTTTTAAATAAATAATATATTTTTTAAATGGATTTCAGAGAGGAAAGGAGAAGGAGAGATAGAAACATCAATGATGAGAGAGAATGATTGATCAGTTGCCTTCTGCTCGCCCCTACTGGGGATCGAGCCCCCAGCCTGGGTCTGTGCCCTGACCGATAATCAAACTGGTGACCTCTTGGTTCCTGAGTCAATGCTCAACTGCTGACCCACACCTGCTGGGCTACTTTTTCATTTCTAGAAACTTCAGTGGGTATAGATAACTCTTCCAACAGGGGTAGATTTTTTCCTGGGGTGGGGGAGGGGGGTCATAAATGCCTCATTAAGGAGTCTTCCAACCCAGATAACTCTTCCAACAGGGGTACTTTTTTTCCTGGGGCGGGGGGGTCATAAATGCCTCATTAAGGAGTCTTCCAACCTCAAGACATAATTTGTATTACCCTTCGTGCAACTTGTGATGACTACGATTTCAATGGGATCTCCTGAGACTAAAATTCTCAGCTCATATCCTTCCACTCCCCAAACTGCTGACTTCATGGATGAGGACAGCCTCTCCTCTCCCACCTCCCTGGGCCCATTCCTCCAATACCTCATCGTCTCTGGAGCAGGCGAGGACACCAGCAGTGATGGGGTTTCATGGGTAGGGTCCACATCCCTACGGCATTTTTTACTCTGTCAGGTTGTAAAGGAAGAGAATTCAAAAAACCATAGGGTCTGGACTTCCGGTCACAACTTCCTGTAGTGCAGAAACCTCACCCTAAGTGATGGTGCTGGGAACTGTTCCAACCTCCTTGGCTGCTCAAACTTCAGTAAGTGGTCATCTAACTCATCATCCAAACTCTGACAATGTCAGAGTAAACGATGGCACCATCAATCACGATGCCAGTTACCAGGCATAGAGAAAGGCCACACTTGGCCCACCAGGATGTCTCGTCACCCTAAATCAGTAACCCTGTGTCAAAGCCAACACGGTGTCTCCCTCCTCTTAGAAGGTGACTCAAGTGATACATGATCCAGAGCCTCCGGGAATGATCCCCTTGCTCCTTCTCCCCGTGTGAGTCTAAGGATGGATGGGTCCCTTCACTTACAAAGAATGCGAAGATCTAACCTTCGCACAGTTGGGGGAGAAGAGACAATTCTTCAGTGGAGAGTAACTCGACCCACTTTTTATTTCTCTTTTTCTTTCTCCACTGGAATGAAATTAGGGTCAAATCTTCCCCCAGAGTCCTCTAAAAGTTTACAGGGAAATGACATCATACAACAGACCAGTACGAATCAGGGGAGAAAGAAGATGTCACCAGTGGTTTAAAACTGTGGCTGTGATGCAGAGCCCACTGGGTGTCAAATGCAGTGCTTGCTGGGTGACTTTATAGTTCCATGAAGAAGAAACATGAGCTTTAATATTAGACGGATGTGGGTTTGAGTCCCAGCTTTATCACCACTCTCCATGTGACCTTAGACAAATTACTTGTCTAAGTCTCACTTTATCCATCTCTAAAAATGGGGAGTAGGGATAATATCAATCCCACAGGTGAGTTCGAAGTTTTCAGTGAGGTAATGATGTTTAATGACACATATTAAGTGCCTGGCAAATGTTAGCTGTAATGATTACTCACACCATTTAAATCTTCACTGTATATTGCGGCAGCATCTCTCTCTACTTCCACACCTATACTCACTGTCCAGTCAAACTGGCTATCTAACTTCCCCCCAAATGCCTTGCCTTTGCCACCTCTATAGTTTTGCTCCCGCTCTGCCTGCCAACTGGAATACTTGCCTCTTTCCTCTCTATTCTTATCCTCTTGGCTCAGCATGGCCACACTTACCCCTTTCCCGTGGCTGACTTCTCCTGCTACACCTACCTCCAGGGCGTCTTCTAAAAGCTAAGTTCTCCACCGCTCCGCCATTGTCTACCATGCATTATAGGGATTAGTATTTTCCTAGTAAACTATAATATCATCAAGGCCATATAGTATGTCTATTAACATTTCTCTTCCCCACAGTGTTTAGCCTAATCCCTTGCAAATGTGCTCAAGAAATAGTTCTCAACCGTAGTGAAGCTTAGAACACAGTGGCTAACAGCTGGAGTCACACAGACCTGGGGTTCCACTATAACTCATTAACTCTGTGATCTAAAGCAAATGATTTACTTTCTTCAAATCTTGATGTTCTCCTTTGCAAGGTGGGCATAATGCTGCACAGACAGGTTGCAGATCCTTGCTGCAGACCTGTGCTACTGGTGCACATTCAGGAGAGCAGCCTTACGCTGGATTTATACTTTAGTCACTGCTCCAATCAAGTTATCTTCAGTAATATGCTTCCAGAATGAGGCCTATCTAGTCCCGTGGTGCTTTTACGTCTTCTATTTTATATTATTCAAATAAATGCCAGCGATCTATGTAAAAAGACCTATGCTATATACTCCACTCAGGGTCAAGTCTAACGTCTAACTTCCCACAAGCTCTCCGCACAAGCTATCCACAGGCTCTCCCCTTAGTACACCGGCACTTCCTAAGATGTAGGCCCTTCTTGCTCTTCTCAGAAACTGAAGCAGAGAAAGGCTTTGCTTTCACTGCAACTAGGGAGGGAAGTGACTCCAGGCAGGCTTTTTGGATGTATTCTCTGTACACACATCTGGCTATTCAGGTTCGATACCAAGCAAGTCCATCCCTTGCTATTGTGTCCACACAAGCAGGAAGATTAATTTCACTCAAGACAACAGACCCCAAATCTCCAATAGACTCTCTCAACACTGTCCAACTCTCCTGTAACATTCATAGCTGCCCTCAAATGTCATTGCTGAGCCATTCCCTGCACACCCTCAATTGCCATAGCAGCTCTAAGATCCCATCACTCTTAGCCCAGAACCCCATCTCCAACTTCACAGAAAGTTCCCATCCCATGGGAGCCCCCTCATAGTCCCATTAGCAAATCTACAGATCTAACTGCATCCTTCATCTCCTTCTGCCAGTTACCACCCACGTATCCATTCTCATCTCAAAGGCCAATTTCTCAGTAAGTGCACTGGGTCTCATCGCCTCAACGACTTTGACCATTTGGTCTTTCCTCCCTCTTCTGGATCATAAGTCACTGTTTATATTGGAGTATTTCTGTCAACTCATGCAAAACAAGCTCTAGCATCTCCCATTAAAATAAACAAAAAACACTCCCTTGAACTCTTATAACCCTCCAGCTGCTGATTCAGTTTTCTGTACTTTTTCATTTGTTTTAGAGTTGCCTACAAATATTGTGTCCACTGATTTGTTTTTAATTTACTGTTTACTTGCTACATTCTGATTTTCATCTCTACCCTTACACAGAAATTACTCTTGTCCAGGTCACCAGCAATCTCCATGTTGCCAAATCCAACAAACACACTTCTGTCCTCATCTCAGTTGATTTCAGAGTAGCATTTAATTCAGTCAGCCATTCCTACTTTATTGGAACTCCCTTCTTTTTTAAAAAATATATTTTTATTGATTTCAGAGAGGAAGGGAGAGGGAGAGAGAGATAGAAACATCAATGATTAGAGAGAATCATCAATCAGCTGCCTTCTGCACACCCCACACTGGGGATAAAGCTCACAACCTACTCATGTGCCCTCCTTGGAATTGAACCTTGACCTTCCAGTTCATAAGTTGATGCTCAACCACTGAGCCATGCTGGCCAGCTGGAACTCCCCTCTTTATTGGCTTCTATGACACTCGGCAATTCTGGTTTTCATTGTATCCCATTGGCTAGTGAGTCCATTTCAGCCATATAGAGAAGAAGATCATTCAAGAGGATGACAAATCAATAAGGTAAAGTGAATCCCAAAATGACCTTGTGGAGTGGAGCTGTCAACCTAACCTAGAGCCACCCACCTACCTCTAAGCCATCATATGAATGAAAAAATAAGCCTGTATCTTGTTTGATCCTTGGTATTTGGGAGCCTCCTTTTTTAAATTTTGGTTGGTATCCAATTTACATGCCCCATCTATACACTGAGGGAATTGTAATTTGTCATCATAGCCTTGAGCTTCCCTCTAAATTCTGGATTTAGAAAATTATTTGATTTGTACTCTTGGATTTCTCTAACAAATCAAATTGAACATTTTCAAAACTGAGCTCTTGGTTTAACTTGGTTTAACTACCAAACCACTCCTCTCCCATACCTTCCTCTTCTCAATAAGCGGCTAGAAATTGAAAGCCATCTTGATCACTCTCTCACAACCCCAAATCCATTGCTTCACTTACGCTTCCCACATCAACGAGATACACACCCACTTTTTTGATATCTATTGCTGCCACCCTGGTTCACCCCACTATCATTTCTTTCCTGTGAGAGCCTTCATACTGGGCTTCCAGCATTCTCCCTTGATCCTCCAATCTATACCCACAGATAAACCGAAATAACTCTTTCTGGAATAAAAATAAAATAACCTCATGCCCTTCCACTAAACCTTTCAGTGTCTTCCCAATGCACTCAAGATAGAACTCATACTTCTTACCCCCAGAGGCCTCCGTGATCTAATCTCTGGTCCCCATTCACCTCTGTAACTCCACTTTGGGCCACTCTTTGTCTTTATGCTTCATTTCCAAGCCACGCTGGTCATGTTTCAGTTTTTCACACATACAAAGTTCTTTTCTGTCTCAGAAATTTCAGTCATGCTGTTCCTCCTGTCTTTTTTTTCCTAATTTGTTGTTTTTTTGTTTTGTTTTGTTTTAGTTTTTCAACTAGAGTTGACGTTCAATATTATTTTATACTAGAGGCCCGGTGCACGAGATTCGTGCATAGGGGTTGGAGGAGTTCCTCAGCCCGGCCTGTGCTTTCTTGCAGTCCAGGACCCCTCGGGGGATGTCTTCCTGCCAGCTTAGGACGGGGTGATTGGGCCTAAGCTGGCAGTCAGACATCCCTCTCACAGTCCAGGGCTCTTGCAGTCCAGGACCCCTCGCTCCTTACGGCCCGCCTAAGGTGGAGGTGGGAGAGACTCCTGCCACCACCGCTGTGCTCATGCATTGTTTATCTATAGTTAATTGAATGAAAGAATGTATCAACCAGACAGGGTTTACCCTGGATATCTCCCCATTAATTCTAACCAGCTGGAAGTAGGTTACAATGAACATTAAGGAGAGCTTCAAAGGGGAAAGAGATTACACTCCGACAATGTGAATATTAATGAGAGATGATTGGACACAGTGGAGAGTGTGTCTGAGAGGAAAGAACATGATACCCACTCAGGAACATGGATCACTGCTCAAACCTTCATTTAGTTCCAGTAATAGGAAAAGTAGAACAAGCCCAACGCTTAGAGACTAACTGTTTGAGATGTAAGTTGAGAAGAAAGGAAAGGAGGAAGGAAGAAAAGGAAGAAGGAAGTTAGGAGGGAGGGAGGGAAAAAGAAAGGAAGGCAGAGAGGGATGGAGTAAGGAAGGGAGGCAGGGAAGAGAAGGAAAAACAGGGTACACAATGTTCTTAATGTTGTTATTCCTATGCAATGCTTCACCAGGGAAGAGAGAAGTCTAATGAAACACTTGGAAAACTTTATTGCTGGAACTAAAGTGATTTGTGCTGGTCTTTGAGAACGATCTTATTGAATAGTTGGCCTCCAGTCCCAGTCCCTGAGGACAAAGACTATGTGTGTGTAAATTATTCATGTCTTTTCCAGCAAGAACTGGTCACACCACTTTCTTCTCCTTTTCCTGGCACTGCCCTAGGAGTCCTTGCCCACCACAGTCTCCCCCAACATTGCACAGGACATCCCAAACCTGTGACTGGCTTCACAACTGGCCACCATTGCCCTGGGTATGCCATGTCTGATGTGTTTCCCTGATTTTCTTCTAAAGGGCAGAAGAATCTTGAGAATGAAGGTCATGAGAAACAAAGGTCTTATTCACCACGCATTTTACATGAATTAGAAAGCCAATCCTCCAGAAAACCCAATAAGCAAAGTATTACTATCCCCATTTTACATGAGAGGCAAATAAGGCTAAGAAAAGTTATAGCCTGCCTGGCGTGGCTCAGGGGTTGAGCGTTGACCTATGAACCAGGAGGTCACAGGTTTGATTCCCTGTCAGGGCACATGGCTGGGCTGTGGGCATATGGACAAGAGAACAAGAAAAGAAAACATGTAGATATAGCCTATATTGCTTCCAAATCAGACATTCTGGGCTTCCATGTTTTGGGCTCTAGAAAATTCTGAGCCTGGAAAGCAATTGTTTCCATGGTGATCCAGAAGAAAGCTACTATTTAGAACAAGAGCAGACTGGTCTCTTCTGCACACTTGCAGAGAGCGTCAGATTAGAGGACAAGCTATTTATTTAGAAAAAAACAATAATCACTATATTGAACCTCATTGTGAATGCCCACCCCACCTTTGCTATAATCTGGAAGCATATGTAAAATTAGAAGTGGATTGCACTACACAATTAAGTGAGAAGAACTTTAAATCTCAGCAGACAACCGAGGGAAGATGATAGGAAGGGATTACAGATAACCCAAAGATAGATAAACTACAAGAAGGGAGGCCAGCCCTCTATATAACCTTCATGTAACCAACCAGTAGCCAGGAATTTTGGGACAATGATATCTCCTGTTCAGTTTTGTAGAGTTTTTTTTTAAATATATATTTATTGATTTCAGAGAGGAAGGGACAGGGAGAGAGAGATAGAAACATCAGTGATGGCAGAGAATCATTGATTGGCTGGGGGATCAAGCCCGCAACCCAGAATTGAATGTGCCCTTGAGCGGAATTGAACCAGAGACCTTCAGTCCGCAGGCCGATGCTCTATCCACCAAACCAAATCTGCTAGGATCCTGTTCAGTTTTACGTTGCTGTCTATGTGGTGCTAGGCTATACTCCTTTCAGTCCTGCAGAGCTTCAGTGAAAGAGGAAAAGAAAAACAGCAGGAACCAAGGTTGAGGAAGCACACTGCAGCATGGACAGACACGGAAAGTCCACAAAAAATCCCCAGGTGGGATTCTCCCACAACCCACTCTCTTATATTTGGAATTGAAAATCAAGGTTGACTCCAGAAGGCGAGGGGACTGGGTCATCCGCACAGCTGACCCTTGGGCTACCCGTGAATGATCTACTTCCACACAATGGAGAAATAGGTCTTCCACGTGATGGTAAATATCCCTGAATGTTATCTCGTCGTCTTTAACTTTATCTTACCATTGTCTGGTTTGTTTAGCTTTTGCTTGGGTCCCATGCAGGACTATTGTGTTCTCTTAGTGCATTATGATGGTGGCATTCCACTTCTTAAACAATTGTGTCTACGGCAGGCCCATGTTTATGAAACACGGAGACAGAGTACCAATGATGTGCCATCAGAATAAAAGTTCATACAAAAGGGAGCTGGATCTCAAAGGAAAAGATCACTTAAGTGTTTTTCCCTTTGGCATTAATTTTTCCCAGTATGGAGCCAATATGAAATAACATTCCCACTTTATCAAGACCAAAAGTTAAGTACCAAGAAATACATTTATTCCACAAATATTTCTTTCCCATCTGTTACATGACTGACCTGGCTAGGAGGCAGGGTCACAAAGATAAATACCAACTGGTCATTATTTAGTGAACGGAAGAGAAATAAAAACAAGAATGGAGGCCTGTGTGTACACAATAGGAAGACAATATGAAGAGTAGCAAAGGACTCTGGCTTGGGAAGATGCAAAAAATTCAAAAGAAGGTGACAACCAGAGCAAGTTTGGAAGGGTAAATGGGGGTTCACCAAGGCAACAGGAGGCAGGGAAGGGGCATTCTGGGAAGGCAAGGGCATGAACCCATGAGCAATTGTCAACTGCCCAGGAAACAACGGGACGCTTGATGTGTGGGGAAATCAATAGGAGAAAGTAAAAAAACAGGCATCGTGGGGATTCAGAAGGTCCTCGCATGACTGAGATGTTCTGCCTTTAACCTGAAGGATAGAGATCCAGCAAAAGTTGATGAAAATCAGAGTGATTAAAAAGATATGTTGCTTTAGACAGATGGGGTGGGAGGAGATAGAAATGAAATATTGCCCGGCTGGCGTGGCTCAGTGTTTGACTTATGAACCAGGAGGTCAGGGTTCAATTCCCGCTCAGGGCACATGCTTGGGTTGCAGGCTCCCAACCCCAGTGTGGGGCAAGAAGGAGGCAGCCAATCACAGCCAATCAATGATTCTCTCTCATCAATGATGTTTCTATCTCTCTCTCTCCCTCCCCCTTGCTCTCTGAAATCAATAAAAATATTTTTTTAATGAAATGAAATCTTGAAGTCAGAAAATCTGAACTACAATAATGACTGTGGGGGGAGCAACAAAATTACAGCATTATTATTGGCTAGACCTGAAAAGGATGCTCTGCTTTATTCCCTAGTCTGGATGCCTAAATCTACTACTAAACTTGCCCAAGAGAAGAAAGGGGTGGAGGGGGGAAATTCCCTCCCCGCCCCCCACGCTTTTTTAATATATTTTTATTGATTTCAGAGAGGAAGGGAGAGGGAGAAATAGAAGCATCAATGATGACAGGAAATCACTGATTGGCTGCCTCCTGCACGCCCCCTACTGGAGACTGAACCTGCATCCCAGGCATGTGCCCTTGACCAGAATGGAACCTGGGACCCTTCAGTCCACAGGCCTACGCTCTATGCACTGAGCCAAACCAGCTAGGGCCCCCCTCCCCGCTTTTTATTTTGTTTTGGTCCTAAACAATTTCCAAATGAGGGGTTCTATATCCAAGCAATTCTTTCTGCTTTCCTGGAGATGTCTACATTAATTACCTCTGCAACCTCTTAGATTCCCATCTCAATACGAAGCAGAAAACCTTCAGCCTCCACTGCACAAGATTTCCACTGACCAAGGAGGCCCCCAGGGCTGGGTCTGTAAATGACAGTGAAGGGATGAAGTGGACTCTGAGGTTCTCGGTTTGGAAAGCAACACTGTTTTCAAATCCCTGTGTTGAATTGATTTACAGGCCTCACCCCGACCTCCCTCATCACCACCCCCCACCATCACTGACCTTCCTGCCCCGGGCGGTCTCTGGAAAAGCCAAGCTGTATTCCTATCATCTTTACATGCAAACAGTCCAAGTGATCTTCTGCCAGGTCCCAGTGGGGCTTAGAGATTCTCGTGGGGGGATTTGCAACACTTTGTTGTTTTTAGATCAAATGTTCTGGTTTTGTTCCTCTTTCTTCACTCTGGCCTTGGGAGAGAGCTCAGCTTTCAGTTAGATGCTGAGTTATCAGTTAAACACCTTGTCCCCCAAGGGCTGTCTTGGAGTCTTTTTGAATGACCTTGGAAACAGTCTCTGTTGACTCAATCAGATGGCCAATGATGAACTCAGTGAACATCTGCTACAGCTGGGCTGTATGGACAGATGCTAACTTATTTAGGAGGAAAAGTTAGGTTTCAATATTGTATACAATATCTTAAACAGAAAATGAGTCATGATTTGTTGGATGAAATTCAGCTGATTATTTTCTAAATTAACTAGCTTTTTAAAAAATTAAGCATATTCTGCTTTTTAGTGTCTGTGCACATTTATCTCTTGTGTACTGCAATTAGAGGAAGCCTGAAAAGGACGACTCTTATCAATACTTCCCTTTTTTTCTCAGAATAAACATTAATGTCTGTGAGTCCTCCTTCATGCAATTTCAAATAGTGCTAGAAAGACCCAGAGCAAACATGGAAAGAATCCCCAAAAGGTACAAATGAGGCCACTGAAACCCAGAGAGCCTTGGCTGGTCTGGCTCAGTGGAGTGTTGGCCTGTGGAGTGAAGGGTCCCCAGTTTGATTCCAATCAAGGGCACATGCCTGGGTTTGCAGGCTCAATCCCCAGTAGGGGAGGAGGCAGCTGATTGATGATTCTCTTTTATCATTGATGTTTCTATCTCTGTCTCTCTCCCTCTCCCGGTGATTCTCTCTAATCGTTGATGTTTCTATTTCTCTCTCCCTCTCCCTTCCTCTCTGAAATCAATAAAAATATTTTTAAAAAACAAAGAGGGGTTAAGTAACACCCAAGGTCACACAGGAAGTATGTAGCAGAGCTTGAATGTTACCTACATGAGGAGGAGGAGGAGGAG
>NW_005364711.1:1911654-1915965 GCF_000412655.1 Myotis brandtii
TATTTAGAGCAATCTTAGGTTTACAACAATGGTACAGAGATTTCCTATATACTCCCTGCTCTCACATGTGTATAGCCTCTACTATTATCAACATCACTCACCAGAATGTCAGTTCTTTATTTTTTAATGAACCGATACTGATACATCATCATCACCCAAAGTCCATAGTTCACCTCAGGGTTCACTCTTGGTGCTGTACATTCTATGGGTTAAGACAAATGTATAATGGCAATATCATAGAATGTTCTGCCTGTTCACCTTTCCTCCCCCACCCCATGTCTTTTCATGGCTTGATAACTCTTTGTTTGTTTGTTTGTTTGTTTTTTGAACTGAATCTCCAGTTCTCTGGCCAGACAGCACCACCAACTTGGGTCTGCAGATGAGCAAGTCATAGTTGGGACTATGACTGGCTCTGCAGGTAGGAACTCTGTTGGCCAAGACCTCCGTGCCAGCTGTTGGAGGTCTCTCCCTCTTCTCCAACACAGACTCCTAGTGGCCCAGCACACAGACTCCCCTGCAATCCCCATGGGGTGAGACCAGCATGGGGGCTCCCAACAAGTGATCCATGGTGCTGGGAAGGGGGGTGCTAGATGCTCCTGTGTCCCCTCCGCTTTTCCCCTGGAGAACCTTGTGGTGCTGTGCCAGCCTGGGGGAGGGGCAGTGTGGTCAGCCTGTTCTCACGTGGACTGTCTCATCTCTATGGGACAAGGGGTGCTTCAGCCTCACCCCAGGTTCCAGGGTTCTCTCAGTGGTGTCTCATCAAAGGAATAGTTGTCAGTTGTGCTTCCTGTGAGAAGAGTGAAGTCAGGAACAATCTATGTTGCCATCTTGGTGACGTCACTCCCAAATACTCTTCTATTGTCTGAATGGATCCGTTATTGAAGTACCACTTCATTGCTTCCAAGCTTTGGCAACTATAAATAAAGCTGCTATAAATATCTGTGTGGAGGGTTTTTGTGTTGATGTAAGTTTTCAACTCCTATGGGTACATGCCAAGGAGCACAATTACTGGGTCATATGGAAAGAGGATGTTTTCTAAGAAACGGCCAAACCATCTCCCAAAGTGGCTGTGCCAGGTTGTGTTCCCACCAGCAAGGAATGAGTTTCTGTTGTCCCATCCTCACCAGCAGTCGGTGTTGTCAGTGCTCCAGATGTGGGCTATTCTATTGGATTGGAAGTGTTATCTCCTTGTTGCTTAGGTGTGCATTTCCTTGGTGGAGCAGCTTTTCATAGGCCTATCTGCCACCTGTGTATCTTCTTTGGTAAGGTGTGTCCGTTAAGATCTTTGACCCATTTTTTAACCAGGTTGTTTGTTTTCTTCATGTTGAGTTTTAAGAGTTCTTTGTATATCTTGGATAATGGTCATTTTTTTTCTTTTGCTTCCATTTTCTATACATGCAAAGTACAGGTTTTAGAGTACATTGGCAGAAAAAGCAAGAACAATTAGGCTATTGGTTTAAGACTTCTTCAAATAATCCCTCCCATCTATGATGATAGTTTAGTTAGTATAAAAAATTTGTAATTGGATGAATTTGTGTGTTCATATGTGCAACCAACACTTGTCGGGCATTTATTATGTGCTTCCCATGGGGCAAGACACTGAGACTAACAGATAATACCATCCAAGTTCTTACAGATGTCACAGTTTAGACACCGAGATACACGAAAACAATGGATAATATGTGCTCTCATCCCGGGATGTGAGGAGTTCTGGAATGCAGAGGAAGGGAGGTTAAAAAGTGAAGAGGACAATTTAGGACTCTGACGTATGGTCAGGGGTTTTGTAAAGGAGGAAAGGAAAGGGTACTTCAGGCAGAGGCCAGCATGAGTACACAGACTCGGGAGGAAATGGGTCTTAGTCTTCTGGGGCAAAGTAGACAGAGCCTGGTTTCTGCCACCCCTAAGTGAAATGCCACCTGAGGGTACATACAAGGTTGTCAATCCGACGTTGGTAGCTCCCATCTCCGGTGATCTGTTTAAGGTCGGCCTACTTTTTCTGACTGTAAACTGGTCTAGAAGGAACAATTCCTGCTGAGAGGGTGCCCTCTCTTGGTTAGAGGTCACACGAGGCATTTCTCTGCAAGAAAGAAATACTGTATATTTCGGATTAGAATTACCTACCTTCAGCCTCAGGCTAACCTATGAAAATACAATGTCCCGGACTGGTGACTTTAGCTAGCAATAAGAGCAGAGGTGGGGAAAACCTCAGACTGAGGGAAATGAAGATCCCACAGGCTGAGTGACCTTTGGCCTCTGGGCCTCTGTTCATAAAATTAGTGGATCGCACTAGGTGATCTTCGTTCCTTCTTTTTCTAACATTCCATGCCTTCTAAAAAGTATGAACATCAATGTGGTGATTGCCAGGGGGTGGGGGTGGGGAGATAGAGGGAGGTGGAAGGGGGTATAGGGGGGATAAATGGTGATGGACAGAGACTTGAGGTGTTGAACACACAATACACTGTGGAGATGATGTGTTGTAGAATTTTGCACCTGAAACATGTATCGTTTGGTTAACCCATGTTATCCCAATAAATTCAATACAAATAAAAGTATGGCTCATGGTTCTTGGCTGGATGTAAAATGTGTGGTACTTAGACCATATCCGCAGGAGTTCATGGCTCTGTGTGGACTGGAGAATCCCCACCAGGAAAAAAGGAAACTGTTGTTTCTGGCTGTGGCAGCTTTGGGCTCTGGATTTTCCATAGCAGCCAGAGATAACCGGCCCAAACCATTTCCCCTTTCTCTTCTTCTCACATGTTTGGCGGTGCAACGCCTACAGGAGACGGCAGATAATGTAAATACAGCAGAACCACAATTCATCCCGGCAACCCACTCCCACCGCCATTTAAATTATGCATCTGTCAAACTGCACCTCAAACGAACACAGGACACTTTTTGAGTACATCGTGGAATCCAGAGGCTATCTTCCTCCCAGATGATTTCATTTCTCAGGCTTTCGATAAAATGAGCTTAAGGTGAGGAGAGAGCAGACCCCCGAATGGAACCCGGGACTGGTTCGGCACAGCTTGTTTGGCTCAGTGGATAGAGCATCGGCCTACGGACTAAAGAGTCCCGGGTTCGATTCTGGTCATGTGAACAGTTCCTGGAAACGGACAAGGAGACAGAGTATGAAGAGGGGAGAGAAGTGAGATTGAGGCAAATCGGGAGTGGTCATGTGGGAGAAAAAAAAATTGGTTTATTTTTTCAGTTGTTGCCAAAGAATGTCACTGGTGATACAAAGAAATGGAAAATGAGGAAACTCCCATTATCATCCAAAAGCCACTTGTCCATTTCCTGTTCCGCGTGGGAAGGAAAACTGGACCATAACCCTCAGACTTGTCAGGGTGTGGTCTTCTGGTGCCCTCTACTGTCGGGGACGGGCACTGCAGCTGCCTGCGCTGAGGAAATGAAGGCAACCCAGAGTCTGGCCTTAGGCCTGACACTCAATAAGTAAGTGTTAAAGGATTAGAAGAAAGGAAAGACCAAGAGACCATAAAAGGGAGCAAGGAGACAGGAAATTCTTAAATTCTTTCCAAATGTGGAACCAGGGGCTGAGACCATGCTCTCTTGAACAGTCCCACA
Source organism: Myotis brandtii (assembly GCF_000412655.1). Taxonomy (NCBI): domain Eukaryota; kingdom Metazoa; phylum Chordata; class Mammalia; order Chiroptera; family Vespertilionidae; genus Myotis; species Myotis brandtii. The sequence continues at coordinate 1,915,237 of NW_005364711.1, forward strand.
GAGCTGAAAGATTACATGGATGAAATGCCTGATGGAGGGCTGCTCTTTTTATTTCATTTTTAAAAATATATTCTTAATGATTTCGGAGAGGGAGAGATAGAAATATCAATAATGAGAAAGAATCATTGATCTGCTGCCTCCTGCACGCCGCCCATTGGGGATTGAGCCGACAACCCGGGCATGTGCCCTTGATCTGAATCGAACCCAGGACCCTTCAGTCCTAGACCTCAGGCTGACACTCTATTCACTGAGCCAAACCAGCCAGGGTAAGGGCAGCTCTTGAAATCAAATAGGTTCTCAAAGAATGTTTGATGAATGAAAGAGGGGAAAAAATGAGAGAGAGACGAGAAAAAGAGACCTTAATTAGCCAAACAGTGTTTCCTTCTAGCGGCTAGCCTGTCACCTTAACAGAAGTGTCTAATTCTGTTCCTCATCTAAAAGTTTTTCATAAGTTGTATCAATCCTTCAGATATTTTTAAAAGCCTTTATGTTTGAACTATTACTAACTAAGGTGACAAGGAGTGCTGTATTTTGAGTTTTTATGGAGTCTTAGAAATTCTAAGTTGTTTGATAAAGTGTTAGTTGTGGCATGGGCCATTTAAATTCAGAGACCTTACAGGGTTCAATTCCTAGTCAGGGCACATGCCTGGGTTGCGGGCTCAATCCCCAGTGTGGGACAATGATTCGCTCTCATCATTGATGTTTCTATCTCTCTCTCCCTTCCTCTCT
>NW_005364711.1:1916178-1932145 GCF_000412655.1 Myotis brandtii
CTAGTGCACGAAATTTGTGCACTGGTAGGGTCCCTAGTGGCTGCAGGCTGCCAGCTGCTGGCCGAGTACTCCCTCCCTTCCCCCGGCTGGCTCCGCCCCCTGGTTGAACTCCTGGACAACTCCCAGTGGAGGGGACAATTTGCATACTATGCTCTTATTATATAGGATTTTCTGTAATCCCTTGTTGAGGAGGTTCTTTTTCATCACCATTATCTCACAAGAAACAGTTTGAGACTTTATGAAGAAAGGCAAGAGGCGTCTTCATGAATGGTTCATTTGTCCCTCTATATTCAGTACATCCAGATGCTTATTCAGTACATACAACCTGCCATGTCCTGGGCAGCTGCCAGCTGCAGCAGTGAATGAAACAAACTCCATGCCAGCTCGAAGGTGACAATCTCATGGGGTGTCATACATCTCACAAAAGGCGTGACCGTGCTTAGCATGTGTCAGAGGAGAGCCAGTGATGGAGAATATGAAGCAGAATAAGGAGGAAAGGAGCGCCCTGGGCAGGGAGCCTGACTGTTTCACAAGGGTGATCATGGGAAGCCTCTCTCACAGGGTCACGTTTTAGCGATGACCCGAGGAAGTCAAAGACCAAGCTGTGCAGATAAATGGGAGGAAGAACATGTCAGGCAGACAGAAAGCAGGGGCTCAGATCCTGAGTGGTTTGCAGGGTCCCCGGGACACCAACGCGGCTGGAATAGACCAGGTGAGGGGGAAGCGCTTGGAAACGAGAGGACAGAGGTGGCTTAGGGCACCTGTGAGGTGCCTACCTGCTGGGGTAAGGATGCCAGCTATTCCTGGAGGGAAATGGGACATCACTGGAAGGTTCTGAGCAAAGGAATGACACAGTCTGACTGCTGTTTTAAAATGTGCACTCGGGCCCTAGCTGGTGTGGCTCAGTGGATAGAGCATCGGCCTGCGGACTAAAGAGTCCCGAGTTCGATTCCGGTCAAGGACACATGCCTGGGCTGGGGCTCTCAATCCCCAGTAGGGGGCGTGCAGGAGGCAGCCAATCAATGATTCCCTCTCATCATTGATGTTTCTATCTCTCTCTCCTTCTCCCTTCCTCCCTGAAATCAATAAAAATATATATTTTTAAAACGGTTCACTCGGGGTGTGTAGAGAATAGCGTAGGCCAGTGATGGCGAACCTATGACACGTGTGTCAGAGGTGACACGTGAACTCATTTTTTTGGTTGATTTTTCTTTGTTAAATGGCATTTAAATATATAAAATAAATATCAAAAATATAAGTCTTTGTTTTACTATGGTTGCAAATATCAAAAAATTTCTATATGTGACACGGCACCAGAGTTAAGTTAGGGTTTTTCAAAATGCTGACACGCCGAGCTCAAAAGGTTCACCATCACTGGCCTAGGCGGAGAGCCATGGGAAAGATGGAGTGACAGACCAGATGAAATAGCCAAGACAGGAGGCAACAGAGGCTTGACGCAAAGTGGATGATGTGAAGATGGTGTAGGGAAGGTTTCCATTCTTGATATCTGTTGAATGTAGAGCCACCAGGGTTTTTTGTTATTCCATCTGGTGCTCATATCTCCCTCTGGGTTGCTTTGGGCATCCCGGAAGTTAGCACCATCAAAGTTTCAGTTGCCTCTGAACATCCTCTATATAGAGCCATGGGAAATATGGAGTGACAGACCAGATGAAATAGCCAAGACAGAAGGCAATAGAGGCTTGACGCAAAGTGGACGATGTGAAGATGGTGTAGGGAAGGTTTCCATTCTCGATATCTGTTGAATGTAGAGCCACCGGGGTTTTCTGTTATTCCATCTGGTGCTCATATCCCTCTGGGTTGCTTTGGGCATCCCGAAAGTTAGCACCATCAAAGTTTCAGTTGCCTCTGAACATCCTCTATATCTTGGCACCAAAGATGCATCTTAAATTCATGCATGTCCTCCCAAGTCCAAGCCACATAACAAAACAAGTGAACGCACTCGTTACATAAATCCTACATAGGAAATTGGGAAAAGTCGGCATCTTTAGCTGCCTAGACTCTAATTACAGGTTCTAAAGAGTCCAAAGCCAGAAAGAATACAGAATGCCTCCAGATGGTCTGATATGCAGATAAGAAAATACAGAATGTCATCACGGGTCTGAACGTTTCTAACTAGAAAGGGGAAAGAAACTGGAGAAAGGAAAGCAGCCAAGGGGGGTGATGAAATCTGCTCTCCTTAAACGGGTGACTAGCATGGTGCAGTTATTTTTTTTTTTTTTGTAACATTTCATTGTCGGTACTTTCAAAAGCAAGCTAAAAAATTGCTTTCTCGCTAATTGCTAAGTTAAGAAGTGGCATCTTTTGAGTTTTTCTTATTTAAGATGAACTCAGCAGAGCTCTACTCATCTTTTCCTTCCCTGATTTTTGTTCATATAGTCTGAGACTCTAAGTCAAGAATTTTTATTAGGTAAAAAATTAGTATTACTGTTGTTGTTACTAGCATTATTTTTATTGAAAACTGACCATCCCTGAAGACAGTGGTTCCCCATCAGCCTTCTCAAACAAAAGCTGATTTTTTTTTCTTAATAGTTTACTGATTTTTAGAGAGACAGAGGAAGTGAGAGGGAGGGAGAGAGAAACATCCATGTGAGAACATTACATCAATTGCCTGCCTCCTCCACGTCCCTTATCAGGTATCGAGCCTGAAACCTGGGCATGTGCCCTTGACTGGAATCGAACCAGCAACCTCCTGGTGCATAGGACAATGTCCAACCACCTGAGCCATAACATCCAGGGCAAAAAAAAAAAAGCTGATTTTTTTCTCCCAGACTCCATGTGGTCCACTGAAAAATGGCCTTTCACGAAGGCCACACCCAATCCCTGGAACCTGTGACTGTTACCATATATGGCAATTTTCACAGATGTGATTAATTCAGGATCCTGAGATGGAGAGACTATCCCGGATTATCTGGGTGAGCTCAAAAGGTAATCGCATCCGTCCTTATCCGACTGAGGCAAAGAGATTTTACACGCACAGAGAAGGCCACACGAAGAGAGAGCAGAGACGTGTGAAGATGCAGGCTTTGAAGATGAGAGTGATGCGACCACAAGCCAAGGAATCTCAGGCCGGCTCCAAAAGGTGAGAGACCAGGAAGAGACGCTCCCCTGGAATCTCTGGGCAGAGGAAGCCTTGCCAACGCCTTTACGTGGGCCTTCTGGCCTCTGCAACGGTGAGAGAATAAACCTGCACTGCTCCCAGCACAAAGTTTCTGTTAACTTGTTACAGCAGCCACAGGAAACGAACATGCGTCCTCATATAATAAACTTCCATAACCAACTTCAGGGCCTGCAGTGTAGATGGGTGATTGCTTACCCCAGGCTGTTGCTTCTAAATATACTGCTTTCTCTCCTTTCTCCATCAAAAGCCTGAGCTGGTGTGTCTACCCTTGGGAAGGACATGTATGCCATCAGACTTGACCACCAGACACCACTTCACTTACAGTCACCTAGCAACCCCCTGACCACCCCACTCGCACCCAGGGCCTTAGCGTTCGGCTCACTTCATTTTCTCCGTGTGCAATTTCATGCTTCTTGGCAATGTCAACAATACTCTGCCCCTGCGGACTTTTCACGGCCCTTCGCCCCTCGTCAGCCATACACACTCTCATGGTCCTCCCTAAATCATGTCAGTCCTGCCCCGCTCCACACCCCCCAATCCCCCCAGGACAGCTCTCTAATTCTCTACTCCAGCTCTCTTTGACCACACAAGGCCCACCATTGCATGGTGTCCACCCTTTATAACTATCTACACACATACACCCCAAATGTCCTCATTCTCCTCCTCACACAGCTTCCAAGCTTTGCACTGCTCCCTCACACCCCTGACTTCTACACCTGACTATGCCTCCAGTTTGCTTAACCAGACTCTCTGTCTGTTTGGAACCCAACATCTCACTTTAAGTTCACAACAAACTCCGGTAGGGACGTATCACTACCCAGCAATCCTGCCCTACTTCCCCAGGACATTTTTTTCTCTTTCCCCAAAAGAAATATTTCAAAACACCTTCTCATTTCTAACATACCACACATTTCTGTCCCTTGGTCACTGCTAATGATTTTGACTCATTCCTGAATGGGGGGGGGGGGGGGGGGGGGGGGAGGAGGGGGGGGGGGGGGGGGTGTTGGCTACCACCAAAGCCGCTCTATGCCCACTCACTTTCTGTTCTCTCCTGACACAAGGGAAGACACGTCCCTGCTCCTGCCTGGGACCCATCCTCCCATGTTTCTCCTGGATCTCATCCTTGCTCAAGGAACTTGCTCCTACAATTTTTCTTTTTCTCGTCTATTATCAATCGCCCTTTCTTAACTGGAGTGTTCCCTTTGGCTGATGTACTTGTTTCAGTATCACTCATATAAATAGAGAAAAACAAAAAAACTATCTTTCCCTCCCACGCTGCCCTCCAGCTACTTTGCATTTCTCTGCCGTCTGTCACAGCCAAACTCCTCCAAGTTGCCTATGCTCACATCTCTACCTTTTTTACCCTCCATTCTTTTCTCAGTCTAATTTCTGAGTTGCTACTTCATAACTGTAATGTTGCTACTGTTATGAATCGTAATGCACCCGACAAGTTGCATTTCCCCCCACCCCTCCATGAAACACTCCAGTTTTCATCAAGGTCTCACAACTACTGGCCAGTTCTCTATTCCCATGTGACCCCATCACCTCGCAGCTTTTAACCCAGTCGGCCACTTCCTTTTTTAAACTCTCTTTCTCCCTCGATGTCCCCGATACCATGTACCCGTTTTCCCTCTTACCTCCCTGGCCACTCTTTCTCTGTCTCATTTGTTGGCTCCTTCTTCTCTGTTCAGCCTCTAAATATTGGAGAACCCTGGGCCTGTTCTCAGCCCTCTTCTCCTCCCTATCCACACTTTCTCCCCATGTCATCGCGCCCAGGTCCATGACTGTGAATAATACCTGTACGGTGGTAACTTCAAAATCTGCAGCTGCAACGCTGATCTTCCTACTAGGAGCCAGACCCAGAATCCACTGTCTCCACAGCATCTCAAATTTAACTAAACAGAGAGAGAGAGAGAGAGAGAGAGAGAGAGAGAGAGAGAGAGAAATCGATGTGAGAGGGACACATCTATTGGTTGTCTCCCGCACTCATCCCAACCGGGGCAGGGATGAACCTGCAACCCAGGTATGTGCCCTTTGACCGGGACCCAAGTCCGCAGGCGGATGCTCTACCCCAGCGTTTCTCAACCTGTGGGTCGCGACCCCTTTGGCGGTCGAACGACCCTTTCACAGGGGTCGCCTAAGACCATCCTGCAGATCAGATATTTACATGACGATTCATAACAGCAGCAACATTACAGTTATGAAGTAGCAACGAAAATAATTTTATGGTTGGGTCACAACATGAGGAACTATATTTAAAGGGCCAGAAGTTTGAGAACCACTGCTCTAACCAATGAGCCAAACAGGCCAGGGCCTGATTGGGTTTTGAATGCCCGAGAGCACATAGCACAGGGTAATCTCTGTAGATGTTTAATTTATATTTCAGTCAGTAGAAAAGAGAGATGGACAGGTGAGAGGGAAGAAGGGAGTGAGAACAAGCAAATTAGAATTCCATCCCCTCTCTGAGCGTCACTTTTCTCACTCCTGCGCTGGGGTGATCATTCCTCTTCGTTGGTGCTAACACTGGGCACATAGCACAGTTTCGGTATTGATCCCATCAAGCTCCAACGCACCTCGCTCCCGCCAGCACATGGTGTGTGCGCAATACAAGTGTGTGAATGAATGAAGGCGTGACTATGCCCTGACCACCTCGAGGGGCTGTTGGGAAATGTGGCTTGTTGTTCTTACCCGTGTCACCCTCTCCCGCTGATTAGAAATGACTGCCCCAATTTGTTTACAAGGTTTTGTTCTTTTTTAGCAGTCTCTGCTTTGGCCACTAGATGGCACAAGAGGAAAGTTCCTGAAAAAAGGCAAGCAATGTGAACAAAGCAGCCACCCTGGGGGTAATGAAGCAAAACAAATAGCCAGCATTTCACCAAACACATTGAAAGGAAGCAAAACCTCCACAAAGCTCAACTTAAATGAACCTTTGAGCACTGGTAGATACAAAGACCAAACAACAACAACAACCACCACCAACAAACAAACAAAAAACCGCTCTGCAGATAGTAATAAGATACGGATCCAAACAACAATGGCCTGGAACAAGATATCCTGGGGCACCATGGAGGGAATCAGCAGACCCAAGATGATGCGATGCAAGACGAGAGGAGGCCAGACCGGACCAACCACCACGAGGGAGGGTTCTGGCTGTTGCACAGAGAAACCTGGAACCAACGTGAAACTCCCCCTGATAGAGCAGAGCTGCTGCACGCGTACTCCAGTTCAATTTCAAGTGTATGTAGTTCTCATTTCAGAGTCAATTTTAGCAAATCCTTGTGGCATCTATTTATAGCCGTCAGAGAACTTTCCTAAAACACTGTTACACAGAAGAGCCTGTGCCGTACAGCCATCAGCTGATAGTAGGAGTCGAGAAGCTAGAGTTCAGAGTGGGCAACAGGAAGTAGTGAACTGGTTCACCACGCTGCCTCTAAAGGCCTTGCTGGGACCCGGGAGCTCTGTTCGAAAAGCACCCGACAAGTCCACTCGCTGAGATCCCATGTTCACCAAGAAGCCGGCTGATTATAAACAGACTGGACAGATCTGCCTCCAGGGAGAAAAAGCTGTGATCATTCCAGCCCAGGCCCTCCTGACCTGTGATGGCTGTATTTTTCACTGTAATTTAATGCACTGGCATTCTGTGCTAAACATCAGTCTCCTAGGAGTTTGGTAAATGTGAATTGCCACCAGGAAAAGGATTATCTTGACAAAGTGAACCAATGAACCACTGGACTCAGAACACAGACTGAGTTGAATTCTGTGTTGAACGCCTTCCAGGACATCTCTTGGCAGCCAACCAAGGCTCTGGTGGTCCGTTTTCTATACATCCTTACACATCTTTCTTACCCACTTCTACAGCCATGGTTCTCCATCCTGGCTGCCTATCAGAATGATCCAATGCAGCTTCCCAGACCCTAGTCCCCCAAATTCTAATTCAATGATCTTGGGTTGATTTGGGAATCTGTCTTCCTAAGAAGTCCAATGGATTCCAATGAGGTTGGCCCTCATCCTGGGGTGTTTGGGAACCATTCATCTTCTTGAGTGTAATTCCACAGGTCAGTCTGGAACCACAGAATCATGGAATATATTATTTGAAAAGGGCCTCCAGATCAATAAGAACTCCTTTCTACAGCATCCCCGCACACTAGGCTCCCAAGGAAGCTGGCCTTACACTGCTCCGCTTAATGAGGACAAGAAACTGGCAGACTTCTGGGAGTGTTGGCCTTTAATCAAAAGAGTCCCATTAGCTCTTGGAGAAACAGCCCTATCTGGCCAAGAATGCATAGATGAGACCAAGGCCAGATACGTAATTTGTGAGGCCAGTGCAAAATAAAAAATTCTGAAAATTTTCAGGATGGTGAGAGCAGAGCATTCACCCAAGCGTGGGGCCCTTCTGAGCACCGAGTCCTGCCATGACCTTGGCTGCATCCAGGACTATTGGGCCGGGACTACAACTGAGGGGGATGATGATTTATAAATCAAGGAACATCTGTGTTTTTATCTTCTATCAGCTTATTTTCCTGCCTTTACACAGTGGCCAAGGCGATCTCTTTAAAATGCAAATCCGCCCTCAGGTGTGGCTCAGTGGTTGAGTGTCCACCCATGAACCAAAAGGTCAAGATTTGATTCCCGGTCAGGGCACATGCCCAGGTTGTGGGCTCGATCCCCAGTAGGGGGCATGCAGGAGGCAGCCGATCCATGATGTTTCTCTCTCATCATTGTTTCTACTTCTATCCCTCTCCCTTCCTCTTTCTCTAAAAATCAATCGGAACATATTTTTTTAAAAACAAGCTCGGCTAAGATTTAAAAAAAATAAATGAATAGAATGCAAATCTGATCGCATCACTCCCCTGCATCACATGATGCAATGGCCTCCCATTGCTCCAGGATCAAGGGCAAAGTCCTTGGTAGGACCCACCAGCTCCTTTGCGATCTGACCCTGCCTACCTCTCTCCCCGCAGGCTCCTCATTCTTTATACTCCCGTCACGCTGCCCTTGTCTCAGTTCCCCCAATTCTCCAGGCTTCTTTCTTCTGGGATCGTTCACAAATGCTGCTCCTGTGGCTAGAAGACTCTTCCCTGCCTGTCCTCACCTGCTACCTTCTGCCTGTCCTTCAGGTCAGAGGTTACACGTCTCTTCCTCATGGAAGCTTTCTCTGACCTGCCTTGGGCCCCACTGTCCCGTTCCCCTCTCCTTGTCCTTTATACATATATGTTCACTGTTCTTAAACGGTGTGATTATTTGTTTAATGTCCATCTTCCCTGATGGACTAAATGCTTCTCTTATTATCGCTTAGCAAGGTGCCTGGAACATAGAAAGAGCTCAAAAAAAGTATTTTGAATTAATGAATTTAAATATTTTGCTGTTGTGTTCATTCTCACCCAAGGATATTTTCCCATTAATTTTTAAAAAGAGAGGGAGGGGTGGAGGAGAGAGAAAGAAACATCAGTGTGAGAGAAACACATCGATTGGTTGCCTCTCGTACATGCCCTGACCCAGGCCGAGGATTGAGCCTGCAACCAAGGTGCCCTTGACCGGAATCAAACCCAGGACCCTCCAGTCTACAGGCTGACGCTCTATCCATCCACTGAGCCAAACCAGGTAGTGCTGAATTAATGAATTTTAAAAACCAACAAATAATGAATGAGTGAAAACGCCAGACCCTAGGTGTGCTCCTCCTATTAAAGAAACTCATTTTTTTTCCAAAGCCCATGGTCCTGATTGCCCAGTCACTCCATGTATAGATAAAAGGTGGCATTTAAACCTCCATCGTATAAAAGGTGACCACACTTCACAGTTCTTCCAACCTTTTAATAACGTGCTTATTAACAGCACTCACCCTTGCCCACCACACTGCCTGCTTGGAGGGTGGACCGTATGGACACCAGGCTCTGGTAACCCTTCGATCCCCTCTTTTCCTCTCTCTTTCTCGGCACAGCTGAACTGGTGAGCGACAGCATCTGTGTCTCCGTGGCCATCGTATTAACAGTAAGAGCTTAAGTTATTAAACCGAGCAGCTTTTATCTGGGAGGTCTCCCGGAGCCCGGGGGATTAATGTATTTTTACCCCAGAGCCAACGGAGCTATTCCAATGAACTAGGGTTTGTTTCCTGCAAAGAGACTGTCCCTGCGGCCTTTCTCTAACCCCGCTTCCCAACCGCAAGAGACGCCATGGCGTTTTACTTGGAGGTGGACCCCGTCACCCTGAACCTGATCATCCTGGTCGTGAGCTACGTCATCTTGCTCCTGGTATTCCTCATCTCCTGCGCGCTGTACGACTGCCGAGGCAAGGACCCCAGCACGCAGTCCACGCCCGAGGCCACGCTCGATGCCCAGCCCTCCATCCGCTTGGTGGTGATGCAGCAAAGCGCGCCAGGGGGCCCCTGGGCCAGGGGACCCGACCTTCATTTTGGAAATCCCGCTCCCCTAGGGAAGAAAAGCACGGTGGTGTGAGGCTGGCTGCGGGGTCCTGGGGAGAGGGCACAGGACATTCTGGACAAGCCATTCCCCCAGGGGCTCCGGCCCTGGCGGCGCACAGGTCCTGCTGGGCCACCTGAGTGGGAGCCCCATCTCAGTGTCTGCTTCCTCGGCACCCTCTGTGGAGAAAGCAACCCTTAAGGTAAGACACCCAACGCGGCATTTGGGCACGTTCCCCAGATGCTGTTGTACAGGGAAGCTGCTTATTGGTACCTTCCCGATGATGCAACTTCTAGGAGAAACTGGCATTTGAGTAGGGGGTTGAGAAGAGACTGCAATAGTGTGTGTGTGTGTGTGTGTGTGTGTGTGTGTGTGTGTGTGTGTGATGAAGAATGAAACGAGTTCGAATCTATCCTACCTAGCGAATCCTTCCTTTGCCCATCAACCACAGAACCTTTGCAGACTTTAGGTTATTATTATTTCTATACATATAGGCTCCTCACCTGTTTCCCAATGCGAGTCACTATGGGAACACAGTAACTGCAGAGCATTGTGGGTAATCGGCAAAGCTTAGAGCCTGGGTTCAAGCTCTGCCTCCTCCCCTTACTGGCTGTGTGACCGGCCAGAAAACAGGCTGTGTGGCCAGGGCTATCACAGGTGGCTCCAGGCTAGTGGTAGGGCCTTCGGGCTGTTTGGGGTATTTAAGTGAGCTAATTCACCAAAAGCACTTGAGAGGGTGTTAGCACAGGCTTAGCTGTTATGATGATTGTGATATTATTCCCCTTCATTCTTCTCATCAAGAAGGTTAAGCTCCATTGCCAGGCTGTCGTGGCTCAGTGGTTGAGCATTGACTCATGAACCAGGAGGTCATGGTTCAATTCCTGATCGGGTTGCAGGCTCAATCCCCACTGTGGGGCGTGCAGGAAGCCTCCGAGTGACTCGGCCTCTACTTATTCTCATTGTATCTGCCAGTAGAACAACAGTGGCTTTCATTTTGTTGAAATCCTTCCATATGCAAGATACTTTATGTATATTATTGGAAACCTTCACCAATGTTAACATTATACTCATTTTTATTTATTCTTATTGATTTCAGAGAGGAAGAGAGAGGAAGAGAGAGATAGAAACATCAATGATGAGAGAGAACCATTGATTTGCTGCCTCCTGCATGCCCCACACTGGGGACTGAGCCTGCAACCCAGACATGAAATCGAACCGTGAACTCTTGGTTCATAGGTTGACGCTCAATCACTGAGCCATGCCAGTTGAGCAACATTATACTCATTTTAAAGTGAAGAAAAAGACTTCGGAAGCTAAGTGAGACATAAAAGCCTCAATAGCAGGCAGTGATAGAAGGAGATTCAAGCTTGGCATTTCTGGGGCAAAGCCCTGCCTTGATCCACTCTACCCCACTCTCCTGGCCAAATTATAATGATTTATTTTGCTTCTGCTGGAACTCATGGTCATTTTATTCAGAGGAGAAAATCAGAAAGACCGCTTGATTATTTAACAGAAATTATTGGGCAGTTGCCCGGATACACAATTCTAGCCGGGGAGAGAGATGGTGGGGAATAAACATGAGTTTGCGACTGTTCTTGAACAGCTGTGAAAAGCCAAGAGCAGGAGGCTCACATCTTGAACTGAGTTCAAATCCTGCCTCCCACGTGGACCAGCTGTGTGGTCTACGCTTCCCTGAGCCTCCATTTCCTTATCGCCAAACTAGCTTAAAGTGTGTCTATCGCATAGGCGAGCAGAGAGTTCAATGATACAAGAATAAAAAGCATCAGGCGGGTAGCAGACTCCTGGTAAATCTCCATTCTCTCCCTACCTTCCCTCGATTCAAAAGTATTTTGTTTGTGTCCTTCTCACAGCTATCATCCAAATTAGGCCAAACATGGCATTTGCTTTCATAAAAACTGTGCCCGATGGGAGAATAATGAGTTAAAAGTAGGCAAAACAGAGTATCCTAAGCCCATAAAGAAGCAGAAATAAGGCAGTGTTTGAATGCGAAAAGTAACTTCTTGGTTCTAGCTGGAAATTTGCTCCACCAGGTTTGAAGACATTAGCTTGAATGTCACAGCTGTGCAACTAGTAATTCCATTGGGAGTCAGAGCTTTATTTCCAAAATAAGAAATAAATCACAACATTTTCGAACACAGGCAGGTAAGAGATAGGGCTCTAGAAAGAGCCCTAGGCAGGCAAAAAGGGGAAATATTGACCAGTCAGACACATATGCAAAAAGAACGCCACGTGAAGATCGGAGTTATGTGACCACTTTCCAAGGAACTACCAGAAGGCGGGAGAGAGGCCTGGAACAGATCCCTGCCCACACCTTCATCTCAGACTTCCGGCCTCCAGAACTCTGAGACAATATATCCTCGTTGTTTAAGCCACTCCGTTTGTTTGTTGAACTTTGTTAGGCCAATCCTAGCAAACAAATACAGTGACTAAAGGGCATGTTTAGAGCACTGGTGGGAGGTTTAACATTTCCAGGCCCTTTGGGGGCAGTGACGGGATTCTTTTGGATGTGATGGATGGTGTGCTGACTTGGGCCCTGGGCAGAAGCTACAAGGGCCAGCTTTATCAGGGTTGCCTCCTATACAGATCCTGCAAAGCAGAGCAACCCTTTGTTGTGTTTCCAAAGAAGATGGAATAGAGTGGAAACATCTTTAGGAGGAAAACTGCTTGTTTTTCTAGATAATAGGTCAAAGATCATTGTGAGGAACAGGAGTGAGAAACTCTGTTCTATAAAGAGGCACAAGGCGTAAGTCACAAGGCAAAGATGTTATAGGGTCCAATGCAAACCTATGGGGTTGAAGCAAAAAAACAAACACACACACACAAAGTCAGAATTAGCCCTAAAATATCCAAGTCCCTCCAGATAGCCCACAGATACTTCAAAACCCACTCAGCGAGTGCCGCCGCGTCATTCCATCTGCCTGAAATGTGTAGGGGGAGTTTCGGCTTGTCTTGCATAAAACCTTTAGGTGGACAGCATGTGATTAGCAGAACCCAGGGATTCTGACTTAGTCCCGAGTTTACCCTTTAGTTCCATAGCTGCCCAGAATCCGGACAATCCCAGAGTGACTCAGCATGCTGGAGGCCGAAAGCCCACACGACTGTGCTTTGTCTCTCACTGCTTTAACTTTAGGGGAGCATTGAATAACACATCCCCTCAATTAGGGGAAACTTCTCCGAGAACCTGAGGGCAGACACAGTCCAGTATCCCACGAGAGTATCAAGGACCGCCCAATCGGGGCACGTGCCCGGATTGCAAGCTCAATCCCCAGGAGGGGGCGTGCTGGAGGCAGCTGATCAATGATTCTCTCTCATCACTGATGTTTCTGTCTCTCCCTCTCCCTCTTCCTCTCCCTTCCTCTCTGAAATCAATAAACACATTTTCGTAAAGAGTATCAAGGACAGAAAAATAAAAAATAAAATACAAAGAGTATCAAGGACAGCCTTCTTCCCGTTACTTCATCTTCCCTGAGAACAGTAGTGGTTGAAATGGAAAAAGGAAGAGAACATTTATTATCTCCCCCTTTTTTAACAGCGAATTTGGACTTTGACCTTCCAGATAAGGTCTTCGTGACACGGGGATTAAGAAAGATCCTAGCACCAAGCTGGTGTGTCTCTGTGGTTGAACAGCAACCCAAACACCAGGAGGTTGCTGGTTCGATTCCCGGGGTTGTGAGCTCGATCCCAAGTAAGGAACCTGCAGGAGGCAGCTCTCTCATCGATGTTTCTCTCTCTCTCTCTCTCTCTCTCTCTCTCTCTCAAAATCAATAAAAATGTATTTTTTGAGAGAAAAAAAAGAAGAAGAAAGATCTATTTCACATGCTCCCAAGAGAGTGGAAGTTGTGGGCCCATATTTATTTTTTGTTCAAGGCTTCTCTATATCCAACTGTGATGGAATTAAACACCAGCCATCTGCTGGGATCTGCTGGCTCTCGGTTGGCACAGCTACAGCCTGGTGGCCTCAGCTGCAGGCCTGCAAAGCCGCGAAGACACCAGAAAGATGAGGACTTGGTTTGGAAGGATGAAGGGGACCAAGAGAGAGAAAGCATGCTCCTCCTCCGAGGGCTTAAAATTGCCCAAGAGCGGCTCCATGGGAGAAACGTGGCCGTGGAATTTGGAATCTGGACTGTTTGTCAGAATCGATAAAGCCATTCTTATCGTAGAAATTTATCAGGGAAAAGTTGCTTGCCGTGTGTGTGTGTAGGGGAGGGAGGGAGAAAAGCTAATATTATGATAGAATTTTGGAGAAGAGTTTGTGTATTTAACAGTCTTTATAACCATGCTCAGGAGAAAAACCAGATCCACACAAGGAAACAAATGGCTTCTTTAACAGCAGCAACACTAAACACCTCTCGTCATCAAGAAAGTCTCCCTTGCCCTAGCTGGTTTTGCTCAGTGGATAGCGCGTCGGCCTGTGGACTGAAGGGTCCTGGGTTCAATTCCGGTCAAGGGCACATGCCCGGATTTCGGGCTCGATCCCCAGTAGGGGGAGTGCACAGGCAGTCGACCAGTGATTCTCTCTCATCATTGATGTTTCTATTTCTCTCCCTCTCCCTTCCTCTCTGAAATCAATAATAAAAACATTTTTAAAAAAAGGAAAAAAAGAAAGTCTCCCTTTATTGAAGTTAGGTCTCTTCTCTTAAACTTTACATTCATTTCTCTCCTTTTCCCCTTTTGGGTTTTATAAAGAAAAAGGAAAAAAGAAAGTCTCCCTTTATTGAAGTCAGGTCGTCCCTTCTCTTAAACTTTACGTTCATTTCTCTCCTTTTCCCCTTTTGGGTTTTATAAAGAAGCAGTGTTTATATAATAGTGACTAGAGGCCTGGTGCATGAGTGGAGTCCCTCAGCCTGGCCTGTGCCCTCTTGCAATCCGGGACCCCTTGGGGGATGACGGACTGCTGGTTTCAGACCAATCCCCACAGACCAGGCTGAAACCGGCAGTCCGACATCCCCCAAGGGATGTAATAGTGCGTGAAGCGGCAGGCGGCCGGGGAAGAGCCCATGCCATTCCGCTCATCCCGGCCCCGCTGCGCCTGAGGAATGTAATAGTGCGTGAAGCGGCAGCCAGCCGGCCGGGAGGGGCCCATGCCATTCCGCTCATCCCGGCCCCGCTGCGCCTGCCACCACCGCCGCCCAGTAAGCTCGCTGAACGGCGCTCCCACTGTGGGAGCACACTGACCACCAGGGGGCAGCTCCTGCATTGAGCATCTGCTCCCTGGTGGTCAGTGCACATCATAGCGGCCAGAGGACTGGTCGTTTGGTCATTCGATCACTTAGGCTTTTACATATATAGATGTGCAAACATGCCCCCCCAATCAGATTAGATCACAAGGTGGAATTAAGTCTGGTGATAGCAGTTGGTTCAGACTCATGGAAGCATATGGGTCGTCATGCCCGTGCTCAGTGGATAGCGCATTGGTGAGTCACCATCAGTTGGGAGGAGTGCTGCCAGTCATCTGTTACTAAAAATAAATTGCCTACATTTGTGAATGATTTGCTTGGTTTTCTACAGGGCGTGAATCAATCATGACGCCATTATCATGCTTGTACTTCACTGTTGTTGCCCGTGCAGCACAGATGCAGGTGGAGTTACGTCAGTGTGGAAGCCACCACATGGACCTACCGACCGCCATCCATCCATTCAACAGGTATTTATAAAGCACCTACTTTGTGCAGATCTTGCCCAGGCCCGGGGAATACAGGACAGATGTGAGGTCTGTGCTCAGGAAGGTGGCCAAATAGCAGGAAAAACTACCAAGCACTTTGCCTAATATTTTCTGAATCCTCACTACTAGGAGGTACTATCATTTTCTCTATTTTATATGTTTTTGGCAGCTCAGACACTAAAGCCCATTCTTTGAACCAGTGAACTCCAAATACCTCTGAGCCTGCATGCCTTTCAGTGAGGAAACTTTCAGTACTCACCTGTGTGTGTACTTAAAGAAGTGTACATATATATTGAAATAAGCTTACATTTATATATATTTAAATAATACATGCATTTAAGTAAGTGTAGATTCATGCATTATATATAAACATGGGCAAATCTTTATAAACTACATGTACGTGATGTGGGGCTCCCTGCGCCTCACCTTGGAGACCGCTGCTCTCACACTCCACTGTGCTGCCTCCTGGTTTTGTCTTTGTGTAACAGGAACCATCAGCCGCCGATCTCCTGACCCCAGGTTTTGCTCTGGATGAGTGGGGATGGGAACCTCGTCTAGGAAATATTTTTTTATATAAAGTGAAAAGTAATAACTTTCCAGTTTGGACTAGATCTCTGTACTGCCAAGGATGTTTTGGCAGAATTCCTTGATCCATATTTTTCTTTTTAGATTCCAAGGTAAGTTGTTCTGTTAATTTGGAAATCCTACTTGTTTCCTTTTAAAAAAAAA
>NW_005364711.1:1932156-1934337 GCF_000412655.1 Myotis brandtii
TTTTCTTTTTTTTAATATATTGATTTCAGAGAGGAAGAGAGAGATAGAAACATCAATGATGAGAGAGAATCATTGATAAGCTGCCTCCTGCATGCCCCCTTCTGGAGATGGAGCCCGCAACCGAGGCATGTGCCAAACCTGGAATCAAACCATGACCTCCTGGTTCAGAGGTTGACACTCAACCACTGAGCCACCCTGCCCGGGCTCCTACTCATTTCTTTTGAGTCCTTTTCTGGCTGGATCTTGAGTGAGTGTCTTGTATGTCCGTTTCAGCTCCCCACAGTCCCAGTAGGAGACTGAACATAGTAGAAAATCTCCATCCTTTGGTGATGACTTTGTTGGGAAAAGGAAGACGTTTTGCTTCAGTTGTGAAATGGGAATTACTCTCCTGTGGCGACCAACTGTCCCAGACACAGCAGGGAGGAGGCTGGGCTGCTCTGATGTCCCTTTCGCATGAGGACTAGCAAAATGCAGCCGGTTCATGGTCATGTATGAAGCAGCCGAAATGATGTCACAGATGTCACTCAGCCGTCTCCACAGGCACAGCAAGGGGAGGGCTGAGAAACTGGATCAGCAGATATGAGTCTTCTGCCTCTCTGCCCATCCTGGCCCCCTGTTGGGTGCCCAGGTCCTTCTCTGCCAGGAACTGGACCATCATGGACGCCGGGGATTAGATGGAGAAGACATGAGAAGTCATAGGCAATAGGAGAGTCTTCATTGCAGACCAAGTAGCCATTGCTAACAAGGAGCCATTAGAAAAAACGGTTCTTCAAAGTAGTTTACAAAGCAGTTACAGTAAACATAGGAGCCTACAAACATAGGAGCCAGTATTAGCCCTTGCTATTACAGTCGCAAACACAGGAGCCATACCAAGCAGCCACGCACGCACGCACCTGCTGGTCAACAACACAACACATCTTTTTTTTTCTTTTAATGTATTTTTATTGATTTCAGGGAGGAAGGGAGAGGGAGAGAGAGATAGAAACGTCAATGATGAGAAAGAATCATTGATCGACTGCCTCCTGCACGCCCCCTACTGGGGATGGAGCCTGCAACCCAGGCATGTGCCCTTGACTGGAATCGAACCCAGGACCCTTCAGTCCCTAGGCCGATGCTCTATCCACTGAGCCAAACCAGCCAGGGCAACAACACAGCTTCATACCAACTTAGACAAAAGAGGCTTCATTCCAAACAGTGACGTCAGTACTTGGGGTACAGAAAGGCACGCCTGCGCAGTGCACACAGTAAGATTGCCGTGTCCTTGCTTTTGTGCCTGCATATGGCAGATTGGCCTTGAACGTCCGGCATACTCTGATTATGGTTCCCACACCCCCGTGCCACTCAAATCACCCCAACTTCTTCTTCTGCTCTTTACTCTTTCCTCTATGGAGACATCTCTACTGAACCTCCAGGAAGATGCCTGCAAGTCGCTCCTTGACTGCCGATGTCTATGAGGACTCTGCGCTTGGGTGCATCCACATTCCTCATTCTCCGTTCGCCTTGGCACAGAACCAGGGGGCTGCTGCTCCAGGTTCCAATGGTGGCCCAGTCGCTAACTTCCTGGGAGGCATGACCCTCTCTTGCTCCTCTACGAAAAGAAAGCCTTGAAGTTAATGGACAGCCCTCCAAGGTCCTTCTGGCTCTGGCCTTCTGGCCTTGCACCCTTCCTCTTTCCTGGCCTTTCCTCTCTCTCCCCACCTGGGCCCTGTGGAACGAAGCAGTGAGTGACAGGGGGGCTTGTTCTGAAAAGCTGCTGTGGCTGTGGCATCGCTGCTGCTCAGGGAGCAGCAAAGGGAAGCTGAGCAGAGGGGTGAGTCTTTTTCCTGCACAGGAGGCATGCACATTCCCCATTTCCTGACATGTTTTCCGTCTGACATTTCCAATAACAGTCCCCACGTGGGTGCTTCTTCAAGGCAGGTCTGTTTTGCACCCTTTGGGAGGAGCATCTTCCGTGACAAATGATCTCAGTTCAGGCATATGGCGATGCGCTGATTTCCTGGTTGCCAGGATGTATGAACACACTTATTGTCCCCAAATGTAAAAATAATGAACTTACCACTGTGCCTGGAACGTCGACAATGTGAAACAGATTTGATTTATTGGAGCCTCGGAGACCATCCTTAATGTGTAGCAGAACATTGCCTTTTATTTCCATCCAAAGTGAATTTCAATTGACTTAAC
>NW_005364711.1:1934356-1960875 GCF_000412655.1 Myotis brandtii
CACACCCAGAAACCTTGTTTTGAGTTGGTTGCAGTGATTAGGAATTCAAAAGTTCTTTCTTTGTTTTTAAGTGGACATATTAGTTAGAAATTGGCTCAGCTATGACCAACAAAAAACACTAACCACAGTGGCTAAAACATGATGGGGACTTTGTTCTCTCTCCCGCAGCCTGAAGTTGGGAGGGGGATGGTTCAGCCTGGTAGTGACTCCCAAATGTCCCCAGTGTCCCGGCACCTTTATTCTGCTCTGCCAGCTTTACTTCATGATCTCTATCCTGGCGGATGTCTTCTTCTTACAAAACGGCTGCTGCAGCTCCAAACCTTACGTCTAAGTTCCAGCAGGGAGAGGAATAGGAGGGCACATGCCAATCAAGTCAGCTGAGAGACCCACAGAACTCCTACTTAAGTATCATTGGCAAGAACTTAATCAAATGTCTATTCTACCCCCATCTGTAAGGAAGCCTGGAAGATACAAAATTTTGCTGGTATATTGACATTCCCCCCGCCCCACCACCACCACCACCAAAAAAAAAAAAAAAAAAAAAAAAAAATTCAGGTTCCATTAGAAAGAAAAAAGGAGAGAATGAATTTGTGGTGGGCAAATTTGGGACTGTTTTTCCTTCTAATATTAATACATGTTTGTTCTTTTGTTTGTTTTTAAATCAAGTACTTCTTTTTGTAAAAAGTATTTTTTATTGATTTCAGAGAGGAAGAGAGTGGGAGAGAGAGATAGGAACATCAATGATGAGAGAGAATCAATTGGCTGCCTCCTGCACGCCCCCTACTGGGGATCAAGCCCGCAACCCAGGCATGTGTCCTTGACCAGAATCGAACCCAGGACCCTTCAGTCCACAGGCCGATGCTCTATCTGCTGAGCCAAACCAGCCAGGGCTAAATTAATACATGTTTGTAAGGGTAAACTTGAAAACTATGAAAAAGAAAAGAAAGAAATGGTGATTTTAACTACCCCAATAGCATTGAGTGTAATTACATGCTTGTTTTGTCTTAATATTCATAAATATTTTTCTGATTACAAAAGGATTTCCTACTCATTGGAGGAAACTTTGAGCAAAGTATAGAGAAGAAAATAGGAATCACCCACAATAGCATTACCCAGAGATGGTCACTGTGCTATTTTGTTGCATTTTTGCCAACTGTACGTGTATTTTACATATGAATAACCATAGTGTATGTACTAGTATACGTTGGTTCCTTTTTTTCACTTTCTAAATAAAATAAGTGTATTGACATATGACCCTACCTAGTGTATCCCTGCACCCTCATAACACAGCATTCCAAATCACGGCTGCAGCACTGTTTTCGGGGGTGCTTAAAGTAGCAGAGAATGAATAGCACGAACTGGTTTTCTCTTGCTCTGCTTCTGGGAGACCAGATGGCAGATCTGGCTCACTTCTCACTCTCACTCGAAGACTGTATCATAGGCTCTCCTTTCCGTATTTTTCCATCTTGAAAAATGTCAAGTGTTCGTGCCAAGAGTTACAATGATTCTTCAGGGAACAGAAGCTGGCCTGCCCGTTCTGACCTCGTGGCTCACAGGGGTGGCTTTTGCTCTGACTTCTAAATTCAGAAGCTCTCCTAAGGCAACAGCAAAGAGAAGCAGGAAGGCATAGCACCTGCTCAGGGTCACGGTCAGTACCAGAACCCAGGCTTTCCAAGTCCCTTTCCCAGGCCTTCCCGCTCTACTTGAGATGCTGCGGATGATGCAACTCACTGGTAAACCCCAGCGGAGTAATGACTCCAAAAAATACACACAACCAACTGTAGGCCGTTGCTAAAGGCAATAACGGAAGCCTAGAGATTTAGAAAGTAAAATGTTTCATCTGAAAAGCCAGGATAATCACACTGTCCTATCTGCCATTACATTGAGTTGTGACAGCCAAAAGAAATGGCTGTCCATTAAAGCACTTCCCAAGCTCCGCATGTCGCACAAATAGAAGGTGTTGCTCGATGGCTTTTTGTTAAGAACCGGTAAAGCAGCTACAGCCATAAATGCACGGTCACGTTGCGATGTTTAAGGGCTTCTTTCTCTTCATTTCAGAGAGGCCACCATGCTTAGGCCCCACATTTTAAGAAGAGGGAAAACTGTTACTGTCCTCAGGGAAGAGGAGTCAGAGTGCTAATTTTCCACATGAACGCTTCCATCAATAAAGTCATGTTCCCCCCGAATCCCCAATTCTCTGTGTCAACACCGAAGCCTTGGCAAATGCTAAGGGCAAATAACTGGCTGATTGCATTCATTCATGTAGCCATTCAGTAAGCGTTTATCGAACACCCTTTCTGTGTAAGATACTATGCCAGGTGCTAATGGATCAAATCCAGATTCTGCCCTCAAGCAATTTATAGGTTATGGAGAAAAGGAAGCCACAATTTAAAGGGGAAAAAGAAACACCAAAAATAACTCACTGTAATACAGGATAGAAATTGAAACGTACGAGAGGGAGAGAGAGAGAGATCAGTAACATCCCTTGGAAGGTTAGAGGAGAGATCAGTTTCAACTAAAGGTTCCATAAGGCTGGCTCCATGGAAGAGGTGGCACTGAGCCAGACTGAAGAACAGGAACAGCCTTGGACCCATGAGGTGGGACAGGATGGAGCAGATAGAGTAGGGAGGGAACGTTGTAGGTATGGTGGGAAATACAGGGACTTGCTTGAAGGGGAGAAGTCGGAAGAATGTTTGGACATGGGATCATTGTAGCAACGGATAAATTCTCTTCTTTACCTCTAACTTCCTTCTTTATATTTTTGGAAAGAATAATAAGATCCATCTAACACTGAGATGGCAAAAAGACTTCCTCTGTCTAGCTCACCAACTTCAATTCATGGGGAGCGAGGCCACATCGAGCTGGTCAGCTCAATGGAGACAGTTGCTGTCAAATGCCTACTCCATAAATTGTAATTTTATTATGATTACAGTGTTTTCCAACTCCACGATTCTCGGGAGCCAAGTCTTTTTTGAAAGTTTTTAACATTTTAGACATAACTCTTCCTTAGCTAGAGTGCCCATGTCCATGCTTTCTAAACAGAAGCGACAGAACTTAATTTAGCCTTCCGGATGATTCATCCTCCAAAACAGAAGGGATCAGACCTCGCTGCGTCACTACAAGCCGGGATCCATGGAGGCCCAACAATTATTAGCCCTAAACTCAGTGGCCCCTGATTGCTCTGCTCAAATTGATTTCTTTTTTTGTCTGCCTCATGGCTGGGCATTCAGCACTCAGACGTTCATGCTCTCCACATATCCACCTTCTTTATCCCATATTTGTTCTGTCTGTTTGCTGCTTCTATTCTACATGGAAGTTAGATAAACAAGTTCTGTTAGAATTACACATAAAATAAGAGTGTAAGCTCTGAGTAAGGATCTAAGAGGGTTGCCTACATGTAAAGTATCTTGAGAAGTAGTTCCATCTGGTCTGGCTGTTTAGCTGTTTAATTAAAGGTGAGAAAGAGAGAGAGAGAGAGAGAGAGAGAGAGAGAGAGAGAGAGAGAGAATGTATGTCTGTACACGTGTGCACATGTAAATCACCATGTGCTTTTCCCTTCTGGTTTTTTACTGTGTGCAAGGTAAGTAAAATGTGACCATCTACAATTTGCCTAGAGAAATGAGGAAGCATAGAAAAAGCAAAGATAAGAAGAAATGTTGTAACTTCTTATATAAGAGGTCACTGTGGTTGCCCCTGCTGCCATGCAGACCGTGTGCTGATTATAAGGTAGTTTAAAGAGCAGCCACTATCTCTGAGAAACAGTGGTTACAAGATTAGTCCAAATTCCCATGGGGCAACTGAAAGAAAATGATGGCTAGGCTTGGGGTCCCCTGATCCCAAACCAGAGTTCCTTCAACTACAATGAAGTGCTACCCACACCCGGCCGGCATAGCTCAGTGGTTGAGTGGGGACCTAGGATTCAGGAGGTCACGGTTGGATTCCTGGTCAGAGCACATGCCCACACTGCAGGCTCAATGGATTGATCATGCAGGAGGCAGCCGATGAATGATTCTCTCAAATCATTGATGTTTCTGTCTTTCTCCCCCTCTCCCTTCCTCTCTGAAATCAATTATATATGAAAACAGAAATCAAAGGAATCCTGCACCTCTATGATTCTACCCCCCAATGGAAGGACATTTAACCGAGGGAGGTGGCTTTGGAGAAAGTCAGTGCATCCCAAAATTCAACCAATGAGTGTGCTGAACAGAACCACTGGAGAGCTCACCAATATCATTGCTTGGGTCGTGTTAGCAAGAATCTGTTGTAGCAGATCTGGCCCTGGGACTAGAAGTCTGGGAGAGATTTTCACCATTAAATGCTTAAGCACCTTAACTCCACCTTAACTGCAATACTATAATCACACCAGGTTTGATTTTAGAACAGTGGTTCTCAACCTTCCTAATGCCGCGACCCTTTAATACAGTTCCTCATGTTGTGGTAACCCCCAATCTCATTGTTACAAACTGAGTATAATTAAAGCATAGTGATTAATCACAAAAACAATATGTAATTATATATGTGTTTTCTGATGGTCTTAGGCGACCCCTGTGAAAGGGTCGTTCAACCCCCAAAGGGGTCCCGGACCGCTGTTTTAGAACAAACTCCAATTGTCTTTGTGTTCCCAACCATTTAGTATTCACGCCTGGGGCTTTGGGTATTGGAAGGTCATTGTTCTTTTTTCAGAGCACACCTTTCTTCCTGCCCCGGCCTTTCCTGTTCAGTTCACTGTGTACCTCTGCCCCTCCACCCAGGCCTGTGCCAGAACACTTCGGCATGCATGAGGTCCCACCTGCTGGCTTTCTGCACTGCCTCTGCTTGGGGTGCCTGGTTCCAAAGTGGTGACAAGGTGACTACAGGGCATTCTCACTAGCCAGGCCCTTTCTCGTGAGAAGCTTGAGGATTTTCAGCAATGATCATGTTTCTGAAAGAAGAGTCAAATGGTGAGTGGTAATGTTAATAGCAAAAAATGGTGCCGGTGATCCAGCTAGGAATTCCAACTCCTCTACAGGTTGAAGGCACACTTACCAGATTGTACACCAGGAGCAACAGGGGTGCTTACTGAGAGGACAGCCCCCCGCTCCCCGCTCCAAAAAAGGATATGTGGAGGTCCTAATCCCCTCAGAATGGGATCTTATCTGGATATTGGGTCTCTAGGAGGTCATCAAGTTAAAATCAGGTCCTTAGGATGGGCCTTGATCCAACATGACTTATAAAAAGGGAAAAGTTGGCCCTACCTGGTTTGACTCAGTGGATAGAGCATCGGCCTATGGACTGAAGGGTCCCGTGTTCAATTCTGGTCAAGGGCATATGCCCAGATTGCGAGCTCAATCCCCAGTAGGGGGCATGCAAGAGGAAACCAACCAATGATTCTCTCTCATCATTGATGTTTCTATCTCTCTCTCCCTCTCCCTTCCTCTCTGAAATCAATTTTTTAAAAAATTTTTTTTAAAGGGGGGGAATTTGGACACAGAAATACACATGCTCAGAGGGAAGATGCCATGGAGATACACATGGAGAAGACAGCCAGGGGACTGGAGTAAAGCATCCAGAAGCCAGAGAATGTCAAGGATTGAGGGCAAGCAACAGAAGTCAGAAGAGACAAAGAAGGACTCTTCCCTCGAGCCATCCAAGAGACCATGGCCCTGCTGACACCTTGCCTGCAGACATCTAGCTTCCAGAACTACAAGACAGTGACTTTCTAGTATTTGCAGCCACCCAGGTTTAGGCACTTTGTATTCCTAGCAACCCTAGGAAGCCAATCCAACTCCCAAACTCTTCAGCATATCATTATAGTGCCTCCACGAAAAGATGCAAATGTAGATAGGTTTGCCTGGGAATGTTGCTCATATAGGATAGACAGTTCTAGAAAATAGTGGTTGTCAAGGAGGGAGGTAAAAGAAAGTAAAGGGGGGACAAATGGTGATGGAAGGAGACTAGACTTGGGGTGATAAACACACAATACAATAGGCAGATGATGGGTTGTAGGATTATCTACCTGAAACCTGTATAATTTTATTAACCAATATCATCCCAAACTCAAAAAAAGTCTATAAATTTTTTTTCCAAATACATATCCTATATAATCCTATATAATCAAGAGCTAATATGCAAATGGTTGTCATGCCCTCACGCCCTCATGCCGGGGCTGGGGGACCTGAGGCAGTGCCCCCCACCCGGCAGGGCTTGACGGGGTTGGGGCCGGCTGGGTCTGGGTCTCACACAATTTTGAGGTGCACATGAGTGGGTGGGGACTTGACTCTGGGTCCTGCAGCGCGCCCCAGACTCTGACAGGAAGGAGATTTTCATATACATTTTACTAATTTTCTTTCACCTCTTACACTTTTATAGAGAAAGGGCAAATACCAATATTAAAATATTTCCTCTAATTAATTTCCTTTTAATGTGCATGAATTTCATGCACTGGGCTACTCGTATATATATAAACAAAGAGAAAAGAAAAGAATATAGTGGTTGTCTTCATGAAGGCACAAAAGTAGGACCAAGCAAATCATGTGTTAGCCCAGCTCTAGAGCCAGGTTGCAGGGGAGACCATCACGAACTCATCTAAAAGAATGGTCCTAGGATCTTCACACAGGCTCCCAACACCCTGCAAGGCTGGTGTCTCTACTCTCATTCCACAGGACTGGCCCCAATCCCACTGCTCAGAAAGAAAAGCAAGCCTTGAAACCTACAGCTTCTGCCAACCCCACAGTTTTTTCTGCCTCCCGTCATTGATTCAGCTTAAATTGGTCCTGGTCCGTGTGACCAGTTTGGTCCCTGGCTCTGTCTGCTGTCTCAGAACACCGAGCTGCTTCTCCCTGGTGGCCTCATTTCCCCCTCCTGCGACTGTGCATTCTACTCAGCTGAGCTAATAGCTGCAACTCATTAATTTAAGAATTGCCTTGAGATAAGAACAAGAGCGCTGACGTTAAGGAATTCAGTGGATTGGACTTAGGGGATGAACTTGTCCCTGAAGGTGAAAACTCTGAACTTGGCACCTCTGATGCCATCGAGACTGTGATCTTGAAACTGTTGCTCTGCAGTTGAGCAGACCCATGGATGCTGCCTCTACTACTTGGAAGAACTATGCAAGTGAAAGCCCTTCTTTGTTCTCCACACGCTGGAGGTGGAAAAGAAAATCAGTGTTATGGTTCAATCCATCACTACACATCGTCTATGCATAGCTCTGGAATGAAGCAAACAGAAGGTGACGATTAATTGCACAGGTTCCAAGGTGGTGAACTCCAAGAGGGGGAGAATATTGTGTCTGCAATTGCCTTTATTCATCACTTAGCTCACCCTTCCAGAATGAAAAATGTCTGTGGCTAGCTTTGCATTATGTTTGTCATGGAACCTTGCTTGGTAACCTCCAAACTCCCCTAGCATCTAAAGCTCTCCACCAACTGGCCCTACTTTCTTTCTGACTACACTCCCATCCATTCTTCTACTTAACACCCCCCATCTGTTGAACAAACAAAATTCAATCAAGTAAATCTGAAGATCTAATTGGATTTGTTAAGCTATTAATGAATCAGGCAGCCTCCCACCTAGTAATTACAAAGGTGCTCTGATGGGTTGTACAAATGGAGGGTTTTTATAGGAAGAGGGTGGGACAAGGGAGCTATTAGCAAAAGAAAAGAAGGGATTATATTTGGTGCTGTGGGGGGGGGGGGGGGGGAAGCAGATTGCCTCTTCTTTCTTTGGGGGATGAAAAGGGCCCATGTTACAGATTACCTTACTGATGCTTGACAGACCAGAAAATTCCAGACCGGTTGATTAAGATCACATTTTTGGGAGAGGTTCAAACAGCAAATAGGTCAGGTATTAAATCTATGTTTGGGCCCTAGCTGGTTTGGCTCAGTGGATAGAGCGTTGGCCTGTGGACCAAAGAATCCCAGGTTGGATTCTAGTCAAGGGCAGGTACCTTCGTTGTAGGCTCCTACCTGGCCGGGGCCCTGGATGGGGCTCGGGTAGGAGGCCACTAATTGATGTGTTTCTCTCACATGGATGTTTCTCTCTGTGTTTCCCTCTCTCTTCCACTCTCCCTAAATACCAATGGAAAAATATCCTCTGGTAAGGATTAACATGTGTGTGTGTGTGTGTGTGTGTGTGTGTGTGTGTGTATTGTATATATGTTTGATATCATAAGATTTTAGCACACGTGATGCCATTTGGGGGCTGTGGTTTTTCTCTTTAACAATTCTAACCAAATGCATCCAAAATATGTTTGGCACTTTCTTATCTTCGTGTCTCCTTGTTTGAAGCACCTTCCTGCCAGAATCCCATCAGAGCCTAATACAGGTGAAAGGGGACCGATCCTCTAGTGCAGTGGGTCTACGTTGCCTACGCCAGCCAGGTTTATCAGAACCACCTCAGGTGCTTATTAGAGATCCCTGAGCTCTACTTCCAGATTCTGAGGTGCAGTCAAGTTTTCGAATCCCTGAGAGCCCAAACTCACTCGCCCAGTGTAGGACTCTCCTCTGTACCTTCCTAAGACATGGACCTCGGCATCTGCGTGAACACTGTCTGTGGTCTTGGATTTCATTTTTAAGCAATGCTGTCAAAATTTCTGCCACATGTTGAGGCAATATTATCTTCTTGGCAAATCCTACTTTGTCACCTAATTCTAATTATATGAATCTACCCAAAATAAGCCCAGTACCTCTTCCCAATAACAGTTGTTCAAGTATCTAAAGATAGACATCACCTCC
This sequence comes from Myotis brandtii, assembly GCF_000412655.1. Taxonomy (NCBI): domain Eukaryota; kingdom Metazoa; phylum Chordata; class Mammalia; order Chiroptera; family Vespertilionidae; genus Myotis; species Myotis brandtii. Next base: position 1,943,068 of record NW_005364711.1, read on the forward strand.
CATTCACTTCCGTCACAGCGCCCCCTCCTAAGCCTTCAACTAAACAACTCTAATTCCTTCCAATGTAAATCATAATTTACCATCTTCCTCATCATCCTTGCCATAATTCCATGAGGTAGGTACTGTGCATTATTTCCACTGTATAGATGAGAAAACTGAGAGTGTGGGAGGTTAAGTATCAGGGCTTGGACCTGAGTCCATCTAACTTTATTTTTTTTTAAGTATATTTTTATTGATTTCAGAGAGGAAGGGAAAGGGAGAAAGAGATAGAAACATCAATGATGAGAGAGAATCACTGATAGGCTGCCTCCTGCACGCCCCACACTGGGGATCAAGCCCCAAACCTGGGCATGTGGCCTGACCGGGAATCGAACCATGACATCCTGGTTCACAGGTTGATGCTCAACCACTGAGCCATGCTGTCTGGGGAAGTCCATCTAACTTTAAAGTAGACGGCCTTAACCACTTTGCTCTACTGCCCTCCATGTGTTCACTCTTCTTTGGACAGTCTCCGATTTTGATATCTCTCATTAAATGTGATAGCCAGAATGGGACACAATGTTTGTTGAACGTGTCTGCCCAGCACAGAGTACAGAGTTCTCTTAAAGGTAACACAGCCCAAGACAATCTTGGTATTCCTGGCAGCTCCATCACATGGCTAACTAATACCAATGAAAACTCCTGGCTTATTTTCACCTGGACTGCTGTAAAGTCAGGTATTATTTATATTTTATTAATTGTCTATCATGTGTAAATCAAAGAACTATGGACTATGGGTAGAGGACTGGGTTCATCATTAGATAAGGCACACCCTGCTCTCAAAGGAGAGAGTGAAAGGAAAGGGAGGGGAGAGTGGGGAGCGTGAGAGATGATGTCACTGGCATTAAGGCACTGTCCGGTGGAGAGATCTTAGGGAGACTCAGTCCTTTTCCAACTGTGTGACTGTTGTTAGTTTGTGACTATGCAATCCCTGTTGACTGAGCAGAAGGGCAAGGCAGATGGTTATAAACCCTGTATGTCTTCTCGTGTACCTGTAAATTTAATTTATTTTAAACTTGAGTTAAGGACTTTCCTTCTATTTGTACTTTTTGTATCTCATATATTTCTTCCTAAACTTTAAAAGTATTTTATTTTGGCCCTGGCCAGGTAGCTCAGTTGGTTGTAGTATCGTTCCAATAGGCCAAGATTGCAGGCTCAGTCCATGGTTAGGGCACATGCAAGAATTATGTGTAGCTTAATATTCCATGAATATAATCTCTCTCTTTCTCCTTCTCTAAGTCAAAAAACAAATTTTTTAAGTATTTTATTTTGTTGCTTAACCTGACTCTGCAAGAATCAAACTCCACAATGCCAACACTGCCAGCTTTGACCCTCCCACAAATGGAATTAACATGCCGTCTATGTCACTGAAAAAGTGTTAAGTGGGAATTGACCTCAGACAGATAGTATTGCCATAGAGATACAAGCTCAGGCTGGGAAAGGCCAATGCCTGGCTTGTTCATCACTGACTTCCAGACCATAGCACCAGGCTCAACACAGAGTGAAGGCTACATCAAGCCTTGTATAAATCAATCGATTCATTAAAATCCTTGTACAGTTTCAAACCATAGCCTATTAGAATATCCTAGCTGGAAAGGACCTTAAAAGTCATTTAACTCAACATCCTCCCTTCATAGCATCAGAAAATGAGACCCAAAAGGAACAATTCTTTACTTCAAATCACCTACTTGGAGGGGGCGGGCAGGAGGGACACAGATCAATGGCTCAGGCTATTTCCTAACACAGAGCACTTTCCACCACACCAAGCAATGGACTTACTAATCAACACTCTCCATTATGTTATCCACACCATAATTGTGCTACTGTTATCTACCCTGGGGGATCCTGTGGAAACCCCAATTAAGGCAGAAGAAATACCTTTTCTTTCTGACTCCGAGGCCAAATACTCTTGGGTGAATGAAGATAAATCCCCAGCTCCTTAGGTACTCAATTTGTCATAATAAGGGAAGTAATTTTAACAGCAAGTTTCAGAAAGCAGCTCTAGGGTCTTACAGGGCGGGGGGGCAAAAAGTCTTCCATCATCCCTTAGACATAGCAAGTGGCCCCCAAAGTAGCTCTCAGCGTCCTATCAGAGTCCTTGGCCCCATAGGCCTGAGCATCCTGAATATTAAATGCTACAGATTGCTGAGTACCTACCAAGTGCCAGCTCCCCACACTGGGGTTTTACATTCCTTATTTCAAATCCTCGTGACAACCCTGCATGCTAGCCTTTAGTAGCCCATTTTCAGAAGAGGAAATAAAAATCCACAGTGATCAAATAATTTTCCCACGGTAATATATGGAGAAGCCAATATTGAAACCTATGTCTAGCCATCAAGTCCATACATTTTCCACATCACCAGACTGCTGGCCCCCAAATCTTCCCTAAATTATTTCAAGTTTAACCTCAACTGGCCCCCAAACAGGTTGCCCAGAAAACTATGAACTTGGCTACCACTCCTACCTGCAGCCTTTCCCATCGGCTATTCCAGACCAAACTCCCCGTGGAGTCCTAATGCAGCCTACATTTGCAGCTCTCTTCTGCAAGAACTGCCTGCCCCGAATTGTTCTATTTATTTAACCATATTACAGACTCAAAAACAAGGCGACTTCAAGGATACATTTAACTCATTCAGTACTACCCCAGCCAGGGCGGTGTCTCTGGTTTCTTTTTTTCCTCCTTAAAGAAATGAGGATTAAACAACAAACAAGTTATATTGTCCTGGATACCCATAGAAACGTATTGGTGTCTGTTTTTAAATGCACAGTACCATTTTACCAGCACCATGCTTTCTGACCAACTGAGCAAACCAGCCACTGCGCTGTACACTATAATTTGTACATAAATAATTCATTTATTTTTTGTTTATTGTGGTATAATTATTATCAAGTAAAAGTCACCCTTCTAAAGTACACAACTCTATGAATTTTTATTAGGCACTTGTTATTACGGTCTAAATTGTGCACACCCAAACTCCTAACCCTCAATATGACTGTATTTGGAGATAGGGCTACTCAGGAGGTTATTACAGTTAAATGAGTTTATTAAGGGTGGGACTCTAATCTAATAGGAAGAAGAAAAGATACCAGGAGTGAGCGTGCACAGAGGAAAGGCCATGTAAGGATGCAGCAAGAAGGGGGCCATCTGCAAGCCTGGAGAAGCAGCCTCAGAGGCAATCAACCCGCCAGCACCTTCATCTCGGGCTTCTAGTCTGAGAGAAAATTACATTTCTGTTGTTCAAACCATACTGACTGTGGTATTTTGTCATGGCAGCCCTAGCCTACAATTACAATTGTGTAACCACCATCAAAGTCAAGATACAGAAATTCCCATCATTCCAAAATGTTCTCTCTTTGTAGTCAATCCTCTTCCCCCACTCCAGTCTATGGCAACCACTGATCAGAATTCTGTTCCTATGGCTTTACCTTTCCAGGATGTCAGACAAACAGAATCATATAGTATCTAGCCTTTTGAGTCTGGCTTTTTTCACTCAGCATTATTATGCTTTGAGATTCACCTATGTTGCTATATGGGTAATATTTTTTTTTTAATTTTATTGATTGGTTTCAGAGAGAGAAAGAAACATTGATTTGTTCCATTTATTTATGCGTTCATTGGATTGTATGTGCCCTGACCAGGGATCAAACCTGCAACCTTGGAGTATTGAAACAGTGCTCTAACCAACTGAGGTACCCAGCCAGGGCCAATCATTTTTATAAAGATGTTTTGGGAATGTATGAGCTAAAGAAAGGATAAAGGAGGAGAGAAAGGGGCGGGGAGAAAAAAGATGAGAGGAATAGGACAATGATTTTAGAGGAGTACGGTGACGTTGAGTCAAGAATCAGGTATTTGAGAAATTAAATGCACTCAAAATATGGCACAAATAATTACTTTAAATTTCCCCAAAATTTAGCCTAGAAAATTGTTCCCTTCTCTCTCTTTGTGGCCTTAGATCAGGGTTGAGATCATCATATTTCTCTGTTCCCAGTGTCTGAATACCCTTAGTCTGTTGAGGCCTCACTCCCGTCTAATTTTATTAAGTTTCTCAATTTATTCTTTACACCATGGCTCTCCTCCCCCTGGGCTCTCTCATATGTTCATTATATGTGCTTAGATGTGGATGGATCCTTAAAGTCTGTAGAGAGCTGATCTGTGTGTTCAGCGGCTTTAAATATATGCAAATGGTATTGTGGTATAGACCTTGTACTGTTTCTTTGGCACTCAGCACCATGTTTTTAAGACCTATCCATAATGAGTTCTTGTGCAGTGCTTTGAAAACTGTCAAAGCTCTACAAATATTTACTACGAGTAGTAATATTCATGGTATATTATTAGTAATAATAGTAATTATTCAAGAAATCTTTTTGAGCACCTACTGTACTCTAGGCACTTTTTAAAACCCTGTGTATAGCAAAATAATTTCTAAAAAAGATGCAGTTCTTCAGATTGATGGTTGCCAGAGGGGCAGGGGGGGAGGGGGTAAGAAGCTGTGTGAAAAAGGCAGGGGATTAAGAAGTACAGATTGGTAGTTGCAAACAGTCATGGGGATGTAAAGTACAGCTCAGGGAATATAGTCAATAATATTGTAGTAACTGCGTATGGGGCCAGGTGGGTACTGGAGATCGGGGGGAACACTTTGTAAAGTATATGATTGTCTAACCACTATGGTGCACACTGGAAACTAATAGAAAATAGTATTGAATGGAAACTGTAAAAAAAAAAAATATGAATGAAATACGTTCAGATAATTAAACGACTTATTTGAGGTTTTAAATAAAGAGTTATTTGTGAAGAAGTATAGTAAACAAGTAATTGCATAATTAACTCCATAAATATGATTGTAATTATCCTAAAATTGTAAAGAACTAAGTGGGCCCGGCCAGCATGGCTCAGTGGTTGAGTGTCGACCTATGAACCAAGAGATCACGATCTGAGTCCTGGTCAGGGCACATGCTTGGACTGTGGGCCCCAGTGCAGGGCGTGCAGGAGGCAGCCGATCAATGATTCTCTCTCATCATTGATGTTTCTATCTCTCTCTCCCTCTCCCTTCCTCTCTGAAATCAATAAAAATATATTTAAAAGAAAAAGAACTAAGTGGGATGAGAGTTTCTAACAGGAAGACCTCACCTCATCTTGAGACTCAGGGACAGCTTCTCTGAAGGGGGCACACTTAAGCCAACTTTTCATCCCTTGAGCTGACTCATAAAAGACCCCTGTAAACCACGTATACTGAGCATATACCAGATGGGTTTGCAATTTCTTCAGAAGGGTAAGTTTGAACATAAGGAATCCAGGACTGAGCTGTAGAAAATTGGGTCCAGTGACTGCTTCAGAGAGATGAGTCAAACCCAGATGACGTGCAGATGAGTTAGAGCTACGCGGAATCATCGACCAGTGAGTCAGCTTCTGATCGCATGCGAGTGGACGTCATCAGGGGCACATCAGCATCATCAGAAGAAAGACTAATTAAACGCCTATGACCATGCGTTGTGACTGTTTGCTCGCTTGGATGGAGGAGCAGTTAGAGACAGTCCGTAATAGAACATCCAGATGCCAGATCGAGTCATTACTCTCAGCTTTAGTACTGATTTGAGCCCAGAGAAAAGAAGTCCAAGTTGAAAACATAAGATTAAGCAGTTCACTCTGCATTAATTTCAATTTCATATGAAGTAAGAAGGAGGAACAAAAACACACACAAGCTGAAAACAGGGAGCACATGCCCAGCCTGGCCAGTGTGGTTCAGCTGGGTAAGGGTTGTCCCAGGTACCAAGAGGTCGCCAGTTCCCTTCCCAGTCAGGGCACATGCCCAGGGTTGGGGCTGGATCCCCAGTAGAGGGTATGTAGGAGGCAGCTTCTCTCTCTCTCTCTCTCTCTCTCTCTTTCTCTCTCTCAATCAATAAAAGCATATTTAACAATGAATAAATAAAAATAAAAACAGGGAGCACATACCCAAGTGTGGATGTCGAGAGAGCAGGCAAATCCAGCTCTCCTCCTGTTCATTTCAAGAGCAAGCGCCGCCCTGTGGGTTAGTGCATATACAAACGGTTTTCCCTTCAGTGAGGAGCCAGATAAAGATCTTGGAACTGTCAACAAGATTTTGTTTTCAACGCAAGCCTCCATAAACACTGTTCTTCGCGTATGCCTTTTGTAATGATCTGGACTTATTTGAAAACTGCCTGGCTTACCCTCTCCTCACCTACTCCTACCCCATGAACTAATGTCTTAAGAGTCTGTGTCCCTATGTTGGAGGTGTTAACGTAAAAACCACTGAAACCTGTAAAGAATTTTTGTGAGTTTATTTGAGCCAAACTGTCGACATATGCCGGGAAGCAGAACCTCAATGAATTGAGATAATGCTCCGGAGAATGGCGGGGGTACATCTGTATTTATACATTTGCAATCAAAGGTGGGACATAGGTGGGTTACATGAAATTCATTGGTGATAGATTAAGGAGGAGGGATAAAGCAAAGCAGGGGAAACCCCTGGGATTGGATAAAAAGTAAAATGATGGACTCATACTTAGGTGGGTACAGGATCAATTAACATGATAATGAAGGAATTTGTGGTATCTGTCCTGGGGCCCAGCACATTTGGTTGTGCCCCAGGGGCTCCAAAAAAGGGGAAGTTACAAGCTACCCAGACATTTCAAGGGTATGTTATCATAGATGCAAAAAGACAGATAGGCTCAGTTAAGGTAAAGCTTGACCTTGTCAGTGAAGATAATGGCCTAGGACGTAACTGCCCACCATAACTGCTTTTAGTTAAAGTTTAATTTCAGACCATCCTTTGTGGTTACTTTAGGTCTCTGAGTTTGCAAGACTGCCATGCAGGCCTCCCCTGAGCTTGTCGGGTCAGCATGTGGCCCCTTTCATCCACAGAGGAAAAACAGGACCCTACAATTGCTTACTGATCTGCAATCCTCTAACTGAGTAAATCTGAAGTCACAGACCGCTATGTGGAATTCACCAAAATGCGTGATATCCAATGGTGCCTACAAGACTAAAGGTCACAGTTTACTCAAGTATATTCCAAAAGCTTCACAGTTTGACATTTTGATATATGGACATGCATGGAGATGTAATACCAAAGGTGGCTAGAAAGTAATGGCATTTATCGTTAAGCCCCATAGAGTGAACTTAATTATTTTTTAATCTTACCACCTTACTGTTGGAATACGATTCACAGGAACAAATATTTAATGAGCCTTCCTGGTACATTCAAGAAGGAAATGAAAATCAACACAATGCAGACTTTAGTAAGCTTTTTGAACATGAATATTCCAAAGACTCCTACCAAACCCATATTCAAAACCTACTTCCTTGGAACGTTTCCTCTGGTGTTAAAGTTTCCACTGAGTGACCAGCTGGTAATGACCCTTCTACTGGAGAGAAGAAGAAGGAGGCTTGGTTCTAACTTGTCCTTCTGTCTTTCCAGCCTGACTCCTCTTTGCAGGGGAACTGACTGGGTCAAACCAGAAGGCAAATTCCCGTGATGCCACGCAAGTAGATCATATATAAACTGTAGGTTGTTCCAGATAGCACCCGGGGAAGAGCCTTCCCACTGCCATGCTTAAATAGTCTTGACCAACTGCTCTGAACACCTGTGGTGTTTACTGTGAACACCTGGAAACCTGCTATTATTGGTAGACTGGGTAAACACGCTGCTGTAAGTCATTCCTGCAGGAAGAGCGGGGAGTGATGGGATTCTCGAGGAGCTGGGGATGTTCTGTTTCCTGTTCTCAGTGCTGGTTACAAGGGTGTGCCCAGTTCCTAAAAATCCATTCAGTGTACATATATGCGCTGTTTGCTATATACTTCAATACAATGTTTAAAAGATAAACCAAACTGGGGACCACTGCTGCCATTCTCGGAGCAAAACTCCTTAGTTGGGCCAGTACTGAACTTGCCAAGGGACCTGTAGGAGCGGCTGTGGGAGAGAATCCCTTCCTTGTCTCTTCCAGCTTCTGTTGGCTCCGGGAGTCCTTGGCTCGTGGCCCATCGCTCTAATCCAGCCGTGGGCAAACTACGGCCCGCGGGCCGGATCCGGCCTGTTTGAAATGAATAAAACTAAAAAAAAAAAAAAAAAAGACCGTACCCTTTTATGTAATGATGTTTACTTTGAATTTATATTAGTTCACACAAACACTCCATCCATGCTTTTGTTCTGGCCCTCCGGTCCAGTTTAAGAACCCATTGTGGCCCTCGAGTCAAAAAGTTTGCCCACCCCTGCTAATCTCTGCCTCTGTGGTCGCATTGTCTCCTCCTCTCATCTCAAAATCCCCTCTGCTTCTTTCTTTTAAAGATATACCATTTACGTTACACAGGAAGAATTTGCTAAGGAAGAAAAAAATGATTTTCCTCTATTGATCTTAGGTTCATTGGTTGGGGCCATGACCATAAGATTAAAAAAAGACAGATTAACAAGAGAAAAACAAACAGATGTTTGTTAACACGTGCATCGTGCATACACACGGGAGTATTCAGTGATAAGGAGCTCAAATCATGGTTAGACTCTGAGCTTATATACTTCACAAAAGAACAATAAATCTGTAGAGAAGTGACAAGACCAAGGCAAAGGACTGAGTTTTTAGGGGCAGCAAAGTGTGGGGAGGGGAATTTATGGGGGAAACTATGGAAAATGAGGGCTAATTAGATAGGTACCTCTGGTGTCAGCTAAGAGCTGGTAGGAGTCTGAAGTTGTCTCTGTTGATTAAGAATCGTCCTGACTGTCCTGGTAGCGGGGGAAGGGCAGAGAGTTTTTCTTGGGTCTGCTTTTCCTCAATTGCTGTTAGCTTAAAACAATCCTTACGTCAGAGGGACGTACTACGGGGTGGCGTACTCTGAACCCTGCAGATCCAAGATTCAATACGTTCTTTTCTCGGGATCCTTTGGAATACATATTTCTTCTAAGTTACAGAAGGAAAATACAGCCTTTGCCCTTTCCTACTGCAACGTGGGTGGGTGTGGGCAGGGGAGCATCTGCCCTAGAAAGAAAAGGATTCAAGGGAGATTAATCTTCATCTCCCAGACCGGGTGGCCCAGATCTGAACACTTGAGGCTTTTGCAATAAGCAGGGTCAGGTTTCAAAGATCACTATCTCCATGAAGCTCCACTGCTGTTTTGGAAAAAGTTAGAAAATCCTTCAGCTAACAAATGTTCTTAGGCCTAGCAACATATAACCAACTGAATTCGTGTTTCTGTTTAACCCTTATCCTGTCCACCTCTGCACCCTCTTCCTACACCCCAGCGTATCCTCAGGGTACTTCCTCCCCTAAATAATTTAAAGAGCCAAGCTATTAATTAAAGAAATTGTGCCTGGCCGGCGTGGCTCAGTGGTTGAGCATCCACCTATGAACCAGGAGGTCACGGTTCAATTCCCGGTCAAGCCACATGCCCGGGTTGCAGGGCTTGATCCCCAGTGTGGGGCGTGCAGGAAGCAGCCGATCAATGACTCTCATCATTGATGTTTCTATCTCTCTCTCCCTCTCCCTTCCTCTCTGAAATCAATAAAAATATGGTTTTAAAAAAGAGAAATTGTAATAGAGGACCCAAAAAGGCACAGGAAAAGGAAAAGAATGATTATCTCCTCTTCATCACAGACCCTTACTTAAGTTCTAATCAATAAAAATATGGTTTTAAAAAAGAGAAATTATAATAGAGGGTCCAAAAAGGCACAGGAAAAGGAAAAGAATGGTTATCTCCTCTTCATCACAGACCCTTACTTAAGTTCTAAGGGAAATACATGAACTTTTGCACTAGGGAGAAAGGAAGAAAATAACATTAAGCAAGCACCTTCTATGCTCCAGGCCTTTTTCTAGTTCTCTTCACAACCACCCTGTGAACTAGATGTATTGGCCCCTTTAAAAGATATGGACACAAAAGCCAACAGGTACAAACAAATGTCCACCGCCAGATGAATGGATAAACAAAACACAGCACCTACATACACTGAAATATTACTCAGCCTTAAAAAGGAATGCAGTGCTGATACATGCTCCAACATGGATGAGACATTCAGGCATTATGCTAAATGAAATGAGTCAAACACAAAGGGATAAATATATGATTCCACTGTCAACATCAGAAACGCCCAAACCTGTAGAGAATTTTTATGAGAGTTTATTTGCGCCAAACTGACAACATGTGCCAGGGAGCAAGATCTCTAATGCTCTGGAGAATGACAGTTTCACGCTTCTTTTACGCTGCATTTGAGACGAAGTAAGGAAGATTACATGGAGATGGGAAAAAGCAAGGCAGGGGTTGGATTACAGGAGAGTTAACAAGATTATATGCTCTCCGGAGGGTATGTCAAAGGTGTGTTCACCTAGATGCACAAGAAAAATGGACAGGGCTGGCTTAAAACCTTTCACGAAAGAAGTCGCAGGCCTCGGGTGTGACTACTCGCCATGACCTACCTCCCCAATTAGAAATTTATGGTCAAGTCACCCTGTAAGGTTCCTTTCCATGGACACATCCCGTTCTTTTGTCCACAACACTTACATGAAGTCCCTAGACGAGGCAAATCCATAGAGACAGAACATAGAATAGAGGTCGCCAGAGGTTGAAGGGAAGGGGGAAGGGGGGGTGATCCTTTAATGCAGCGGTTCTCAACCTGTGGGTCGCGACCCCTTTGGGGGTTGCACCACCCTTTCACAGGGGTCGCCTAAGACCATCACAAAACACATATATAATTACATATTGTTTTTGTGATTCATCACTATGCTTTAATTATGTTCAACTTGTAACAATGAAAATACATCCTGCATATCAGATATTTACATGACGATTCATAACAGTAGCAAAATTACAGTTATGAAGTGACAACGAAAATGATTTTATGGTTGGGGGTCACCACAACATGAGGAACTGTATTAAAGGGTCGAGGCATTAGGAAGGTTGAGAACCACTGCTTTAAAGGGTACAAATTTTCTGTTTGGAATGATGAAAAAGACCTGAAAATAGTGGTGATAGTTTCACAATGTTGTGAATAAGCTTAATGCCACTAAATTGTACAGTTAAAAATGGTTAAAATGGTAAAATTTATGTTATGTGTATCTTACTACAATTTTTTTAAAGGCCATAGAAACTGTGAAATTAATTGTCCAAAGCACACAGCTATTATGAGGTGAAGCCAGGGTTTGACCCCATCTGTGTGACATGTGGAAAAAAAAAATCAGTAGATAGTAATAATACTGATCTTCAGACAAAGCAGAAACTGTTGAATAAACATTAGCTTCTCATGTCTACTCCAAGCTAATTTCCTGACCTGAGGTGGTTTCTCAGATGCCAAGTGGGTGAGTGGAAAAAATGCAAACACATCACTCATTGAATTTATGTAACCACATCCTCATAAGCGTCTTCTGTAGATGGCCTTGTCCCTGGTTCCACCTCTGTTTGCACTTAGACAATAATTAAAGAACAAAATTAAGTAAATCAATATGGATCCTACAGCCTACAAACAATAGCCTTGATGAGAGTAAATAGCTGACCACTGAACAACATAGGAGTTACTGGCACCAACCCCCCACTCTGTGCATTTGAAATTTAACTTTTGACTCCCCAAAAACTTAGTTGCCCCTCAGCATCCCGGAGGGATTGGTTCCAAGATCCCCAGCAGACACCAAAGTTTGTGGATGTTCAAGTCCCCTACATAAATTGATGCATTTAATTGGCCTTTCACATTCATGATCTCCCAGTCATGGATCAAAAACAGTACAGGCATTTATTTTTTTAATTCCACAGGTAGTTGGACCCACACAGTTCAAACTCACGTTATTCACGGGTCAACTATAGAGCGATTCCCTTTAGCCAGTGTTAGAGAACTTTGAGAAGTCACTAGATTGTAACACTCAAGTTCATCTTTGTCTCCCACTCTAGTGTCTGGCATGATATCTAGCCAATAGCAAGACTTGGAAATTTTTTTACTTAATTGAAATAAATTTTGAAATTTTGACTCCAAACTTGACAGGAGACACTCAATATAACCAGCCTAGATACTGAATTATCCAAAATCTCTCATGGAAATCAGCGATCTACGGGTTTTTTGGTTGGTTGGTTTGTCTTGTCCCCATGCCCCCTTTACCACCATCACCACCACTGCACACAGAGATTAACTCTCCTTTTTGGTACCATGTCCTGGGCATGTTTATTAAAAGACCACTGAAGAGAGTTTAAGTACTGTATTATTTCTTGGTAATAATAATACCTAATGTTGACAGCCTGACATGATGTTCCTCCCCAAAGAACAGTAATGCGATATGAAGTATTCTGCTTGAACTAGGAAGCATTGTATTTTTGCTCAGAGTAATTATCCTAAATATAATGAAGCCTTTAAGTCTAGTTTCCATTTTATAGGAAATATGCCAGACAGAGGAATAAGTTAAATAACAGCACAAACAAACAATGAGAGAATGTAAGATATTCCTCAAGATGATTGGCCTTCTTACTCCAAAACATCAATGCCCCGGGGAAGTAAGGGACAAGGTGGGCTACTGTTCTAGATTAGAGGAGACTAAAGAGATATCAAACCCCTTATGTGAACGTTCAGTGGATTCTGTTTCAAAAAATACTAGAAAATGGGCAATTAAGAACATCTGATTATGGACCAGAAATTAGTTATTAGGAAATTATTATTCCTTTTCTTATTATGATAATGATACAGTTATGAAGGAGACCATCCTTTTTACAGCATGAAACCTGAGGTATGTAGGGCTGAAGTGTCACGATGTCTCACACTTATTTTCAAAAAGTCTAGCAAAAAAAAAAAAAAATGAAAAGAAAAGGTTCACATATCCACATACACTTGCCCTGTATGTAGATAAAGCAAATACTGCAAAATGTTAACAGTTGTAATTTCTGGATGTTGAGCATTTGGGTGATCATTGTGCTATTCTCTCAACTTTTCCATATATTTAGACATTTTCTAAATTGAAATTTATTAAAAAAAACAAAAACCAACGAAAAGACAGTAAAATAATAATAATAATAATAATAATAATAAAAGAAAAATAACAACAACAAAATAGCTGAAGTCTCCTGAGTGTGTGCTAAGTGCCAGGCCATGTTCTAAGCCTGGATATGAGCAGCTCATGTGATCTCTCCAGCAACTCTATGAGATGGGCACTGATATTCTTCCCACTTCAGTGAAGAGGAAAATATTCCATTATAGAGCACAGATCTTCCCAAGAGAGAATATGGGGTCACTCTAAGGCCAATTCCTGACAGGCCTAACATGAATTCTTCCACTTCCCATACCTGCCCAAAACCAGCATGATGCAAGCGCTGATGGAAACCCCCACCTGCATTCCAGGTTGTTTAGTGCTCTCTGCTCCTTAAACATTTACTCATGCGGCTACTGATAGCGCAAAAGCTCCATCTCTTAGGAAGTTGTGCAATAAAGTGACCTCAATCCTGCCAGAATACTGTTTGATCTCTAAGTTAGTGATCAACTCATTCAGTTTTGGAAGCAGGAACGGGAAGCAGTCAAGTGGACTCCGCAGCTAACAGCTAGGGGACCGAGAGGCTGTAATTGTACCTCGCTGGCCCTTGTCTTGCGAAATGAAAAGTTTGGCCACCAAAAAAATAGTCAGATTCTTTCCAACTTCGCCTTGCTGTAACCAGAGCTTCCAATAATCAGTTGCACAACCAGTCTCTCTTCTAGATTATTGAATTGTGAAATTTTGTAAAGAAAGTTTCTCACAACTGGAAAAATCTCTTCTAAAGTTTGATGGCTCTATTTTAAAAGTGTCTTCCATGTCCGGCTGGTGTGGCTCAGTGGTTGAGCATCAACCTATGAACCAGGAGGTCATGGTTCGATATCTGGTCAGGCCACATGCCCGGGTTGGAGGCTCCATCCCCAGTAGGGGGCGTGCAGGAGGCAGCTGATTAATGATTTTCTCTCATCATTGATGTTTCTATCTCTCTCCCCCACCCTTCCTCTCTGAAATCAATTTAATATATATACATATATATGTATATATATATACTGTATATGCATATATTTTAAAAATAAATGAATAAATAAATAAAAGTGTCCTCCGTGGCCATCCCCTAGCATATCTTTCACCCATATCAATCTGGTTATTTAATAACCAAGGGCAGAGACCCCTTGGGACCTGAAGCAAGAAATTCAAGGTTTAAACACTGGGATGTGTTGGGGGGATTTTTAAGTTGCAAGTCAGCCCCTCAAGTCAGAAATGGTCTGGCATGCTAAGCTCAAGTCTCAGCCTTCTTCACTTCCTCATGTCATATTCCACCAATGGGAGCAAATGCACATGTAAACCTTCAACTACACAAGTTAGGAACAGTCAGATTGCTGAGCGAGCTGCACAAGAATTCTGCTAAAATCTGTCCAGTCTCCCACCGTGTACCAGCCAAAGAGCCTTTCCATCTTAAGTTCAGTGAGAGTTCAAGGCCAACTCCTTCGAGACGTTAGAGATAACACGAATTCTAATCCTGTAACTGAATTGAGGAAAATGAATCCTGAGTTTGATCTCTTTTTTAAAAAATATATTTTTATTGATTTCAGAGAGGAGGGGAGAGGGCAAGAGAGATAGAAACATCAATGATGAGGGAAAATCATTAATCAGCTGCCTCCTGCACATCCCCTACTGGGGATGGAGCCCGCAACCTGGGCATGTGCCCTTGACTGGACTCGAACCCCGGACCCTTCAGTCCACAGGCCGATGCTCTACCCACTGAGCAAAACCAGCTAGGGTCTGATTCTTCAGCATTTTCTTAACTTAGGAAATGGTTTTTAGCAAAAGTAACTTTGCACTGAGATTGATTTTATTTTTACCTTTATTTTACACAAACACTAAAAAGTTTTTAAGCGGAGGCATTCTGAGCTTCTTTTGGGAGGGATTTAAGGTTGTCAGTGTTGTTTATTGGCACTAGAGTTTTAAATATACAGGGTGTCCCCCCAAAATGTACACACACACTTTGACTCATTACAAAGGCAGCGTTTATTAAAATACATTTCATTTTCAAAATTGAGCTATCAGCTGTTATAGTGTGTCTACTTTATTTTGGGACACCCCACCCTGTATATCAAATGCAAGATGTGGCATGAAACCCCAAGAGCCCCGCGGAGAGTGGAGAGTCCCTTCACCCTCACCGCCCGGCCGCCCTGGGAAACAGACCTGGCTCATGGCCAGACTTGATGGGTCTTGTCTCACTTTGATTGTGCCATCCTTGCTCAGAGACGGACCTCGTCCCTCCGCCCAGGACATCTGGCACCAGTATTTCTAAATCAGGACTAAAGGCAACAAAGTATAAACTCTGCATTCCATTCCTTCTGCAAGAAAGCCCTGTGCAAGTTCCCTTCTTGGCAGAAGTGAAGGAGTGCGGGGGAGCTGCCCTGGGTCTGCTTCCAAGGAGACTGGTTAGGGTAATGCATCATGTCCTCAACTGTGGTCCATGAAATTTCTGCTACAAAACAGTTCCACTCTTTTTTATTATTATTATTGAGAGGAAGGGAGAGAAAGAGAGAGATAGAAACATCAATGATGAGAGAGAATCATTGATTGGCTGCCTCCTGCACACCCCACACTGGGGATCAAGCCCGTAACCCAGCATGTGTCCTTGACTGGAATTGTTGCCAGGACCCTTCAGTCCACAGGCTGACGCTCTATCCACTGAGCTAAACCAGCTAGGACAACAGTTCCATCTATAATAATAAAAATGTAATATGCTAATTAGACTGGACGAAGCCGGGGCTGTGAGGGAAGCTCTGGTCCCGGGTGCCAGAGGGAAGCTGGTGCCGGCAGCCGGAGGAAGGAAGGCCTACTCTTGCAAGAATTTCGTGTATTGGGCCTCTAGTTCTTAAATAAAGTTGGGGAATCATGCATATGAATGAATCTCTTAGAGACTCTCACTGCACATTGGCGTGTTCAAGGTTCTGAGAAAGTCTACTATAAGGGAACCTGTTTATAGCCCAGCCTGTGTGGTTCAGTGGTGAGCATCGGCCTATGAACCAGAAGGTCATGTTCAATTCCCAGTCAAGGCAATTCCCCTTGGTTGCAGACTCCATCCACAGTGTGGGGCATGCAGGAGGCAGCCAATACCTATGAACCAGAAGGTCATGTTCAATTCCCAGTCAGGGCATATGCCTTGGTTGCAGACTCGATCCCCAGTGTGGGGCATGCAGAAGGCAGCCAATCAGTGATACTCTCTCATCATTGATGTTTCTATCTCCCTCTCCCTCTCCCTTCCTCTCTGAGATCAATTAAAAATATATGTACATATATTTCTAAAACCTTTTTTATGTTGAATGCAAGATTTCCTAAAACTATTTGACCTACCAATAGATGTTATTTAAAAAGTGAGTATCCATTGGAGTAAGATCACAGATCAATATCGCCATGAGCTGGCTCGCTTCTCTCTGTTCCATGATTGCAGAGGAAAGACTGAAACCCAGGCTATGCCAGCGATCTTGCAAAAGTGTGCCTTGTAGAGCAGGTCAGCTCCACATGCTCCTTTACTGGGCAAACCAAGGAAGTTCTCCTTTTCCAGCTGGGGGCCAGTGGTTTATGCATATAAAAGGCACACATTTTTTAAAAAAGATGTAGTCAAGCTGACATATAGAGAAGAAGAAAATTAGAAACTCTCTTAGTTGGAGGGGAAGGAGAATGGAAGAGATTCTTTTGATTGCCAGGCGGAGCTCATCTTCCTGATTCATGCGGTCCTGTTTTTCCAGTAGACACTTAGCAATGGTGCATTAGTCAAAGGATTCTGCAACATCATTTAAATGACATGAAATGTCTGCTTGCGCGTGGGCATGATTCTGAGGGCGGGTTTGTGCTGGCCCATCTGTTTCTCTGGAGAATATATCCAGAATGAATCCTGTTAGAAATGGCAGGCTCATCTGGCAGGACCCTGGCATGAGTGAACATAAAAGGCCTGCTCAGGTACATCTTGTCCTCTCCTCCACCCTGCCCAAAGCCCAGGCAGGCTTTCTTGGTTGGACGTCAGCACTCCGTCCTCTAAAGCAATGGTTGGCCAACTTGTTCTGTAAAGGCCCAGATAGCAAAGTTGTAGGCTGTGTCAGCTAGAAGGGGCTCTGTTACAATTGCTTGACTCTGCCATTGCAGCCCCAAAGCAGCCATAGACAACAACATGCAAAGAAATGGGTGTGGCTGGTTTAATAAAACTTTATGTACAAAAGCAGGCGGGGAGCTGCATCTGGCCTACTTTAGTTTGCTGACTCCTACTCTAGAGTCCGGTCCAGACCACTTCTTTTCCATGTGAATGTGCATAGGACTCACCAGGGTATCTTGTTAAAACGTGGATTCTGCCCTGGCCGGTTTGGCTCAGTGGAGAGAGCATCAGCCTGCGGACTGAAGGGTCCCAGGTTCGATTCTGGTCAAGGGCACATGCCCGATTGCTCCCAGGCGTGGGGCATGCAGGAGGCAGCCGATTAATGATTCTCTGATTGATGTTTCCATCTCTCTCTCTGAAATCAATAAAAATTAAAAATACAAAAATACTGCTGCCTGGTTCCTCCCTCCACACCCTGGAATTCTGACTTCATTGGTGTGGCCTGAGCACCAGGAGTTTTCAGGAGTTTTCAAGCTCCCAGTTAATTCTGATTTGCAACTACAATTAAGAATACAGCACTGTAGCCTTAGCTGGTTTGGTTCTGGTCAAGGGCACATGCCTGGACTGTGGGCTCAATCCCCAGTGGGGGGAGAGGGGATGTGCAGGAGACAGCGGATCAATGATTCTTTCTCATCATTGATGTTTCTCTCTCTCTCTCTCTCCCTTTCCCT